>NC_092126.1:50537100-50856564 GCF_043159975.1 Macaca nemestrina | reverse complement strand
GTCCCCTCTTATAGGGAATATAGACCTGAGGTCCAAGTTTGTAAGCAGAATGCTATGGGCTCAGGAAGGGAGAGAGTAGCTGAAACTGGGCAGCCTCGTCGTCATCCCCAAGAGAGTTACAGGGACTCAGCCCTCTCTTCTCCCATTAAGACAGCCAGTCCTCCTGGATGGCATTACAGTGAGCCCTTAGCCCTAGTTCTCTAGACTGGGGGAAAGGGATGGAAGGAAGGATGCATGGGCAGAGTCCCTGCTACACTCTTCCTTGTGTGCAAGAACTGTTTGTGTCTGTATTTTCTGTGTTGAGGTGTCGTTTTCCCACAATCTCTTCTGCTTAAGGTCATTTTATTTGATAAGCATTTATATTTATATTAATAGAAACAATACTCTATTATGAAGTAGAGTGTGAGAGCTTTAGCAATTTCAGTTTATGGTGGTATTCATATATTATCATTATCCTTTTACATCAGTATGGATATTTTAAAGGGAAAAATCTTTATATTTAAATATATGTAATGGCATATTTTTCCTGCTTTTTGAACAAGGGACCCCTCATTTTCATTTTGTGTTGGACCCTGCAAATTAGAAGTAAGAACTTTTTGATGAAATTCACAGAACGAGAGAGAGGGAGGAGAGGAGGAAGAAAAATAGAAGGAGGAGGAAGAGGAAGACAGTGAGAGAGAAAATCTACCTAACACAACTGTAAAAATGCTCAAATATGAAGATGTTTCCGTGACATATATGTGAAACAAAAGTTAATTGCAATGTCAGAGTTAATTATTGCTAATAATGGAACTCATCATTTTGTGATTTTTGAGATTAAATCTATTAAATATCAAATATGCTCTGTGTGTTTGTCCATTTGTATTCAACTGAGACTTGATTTTGGTATCATTTATCTGACACTTGTATTAATTGCTTAACTTTGCAGATGTTGAAGCCAAGTGTATTTGCCTTGGAAGCAACTGTAAGAAAGAGTTGGCTAACCATAGAAAATATGCACCATGCTCTGCTTCATACTGAGGGCTACCAAGAAAAGCTTTATTTATGCAAGAATGTAGTTGGAAGAAAAGTGAGTCATTTGCCTTGTCTTTTTTGTAATGGAAACAAGCCAAGTGTAATCAATTATACTTGGGCATTTTGTAAAAGTAATGCTTTCTGTCGATATTAATAATATGTGTGCCGTAGAAGGATTGCAAGTCAGGGAGGAACTTGCAAGTGAGTTGGACAACCTAAAGGAGAATTGTAAGTTGCAGTGTGGATAAATGGGGGCAGCGTGGGTGTTCACTCTAGGAACAACAGCTGAAGAGGCGGAGGAAAGGTGGTGAAGAATAAAGTTAATCTGTGGCCTTTAAAATGCCAGTAAGTTAGAATATCCTAGTTTTAACTCTTTCGGGAACAAAATAGAGTTCATATTTCTTTCATATTTTCTATCAAGTAGGGCTCTCCTGCCAGCATGTCTCTTAGTCTTCACATATTTTATAGTCTTGTTTCTTATGCCCAACTAGCGTCTGTATTTCATTTTGAAACTACTTTCTTTATAGTGGCATTTGATCTGTTTTCACTACTGTTGAGAGAAAAACTTTCCCTCTACCATCTAAGGCTAGCGTGGTTGGGGACCTGTGAATGAACTAACAATGGACAGATTAATAGGAGAAAAGACAAAGCTTACTCATATGCATGTGGTAGTGTACGAAAGAAGTGGCGCCCTGAATAGCTAGAAATAGGGGTTTGTTTCTATCCCAACTTAATAAGAAAAAGGGAGGAAAGTAGAAAAGGCTTCTGTGGGAAGAACAAATAAGCTTAATAAGGGAAAAATAAATGGACTTTTATGGAAACAAATGGGAGGTATGACAGTTTTTCATCGTCTTTGTTTATGCAATTTTTCATCCTACTATTAGTGATTCCTCTCTCTCCTGGCTGTGAAACATGTAGTGTCTGATTTTTCATCTCTGATTTTATTTATTTGGGTCTTCTGTCTTTTTTTTTCTTAGTTAGTCTGGCTAAAGGTTGTCAGTTTTGCTCATCTTTTCAAAAGATCAACTTATTGTTTCATTGATCTTTTATGTTTTCTTCATTGCAATTTCACTTATTTCTGCTCTGTTCTTTATTATTTATTTCCTTCTACTAACTTTGGGGTTGATTTTTATCTTATTCTTGCTTTTCATATTTGTTAAGATGCATCTTTAGGTTGTTCATTTGTAATTTTTCTACTTTTTGGTAGAGGCACCTACACCTATAAGTAGTGCTTTCCTCTTAGGAGTGCTTTTGCTGTATCCCATGGATTTCAGTATGTTGTGTTTTCATTTTCATTTGTTTCAAGAAATTTTTCAATTTTCTTCTTAATTTCCTTATTTACTTACTGTTCATTCAGGAGCACATTGTTATTTTCCATGTGTTTTTATAGTTTCTAAAATTCCTTTCATTATTTATTTCTGGTTTTATTCCATTGTAGTAAAAGAATACACTTGATATGATATCAGTGTGTTTGGATGTTTCAAGACTTGTTTTGTGGCCTAACATATGGTCTATCCTTGAGAATAATCCAAGTGCTGAGGACAATGTGTATTCTGTAGCCGTTGGATGAAATGTTTTGTAACTATGTACTAGGTTCATTTGGTCTATAGTACAGATTAAGTCTGACATTTATTTGTTGATTTTCTGTCTGGATGATATGCCCAATGCTGAAAGTAGGTTGTTGAAGTCTTCAGCTATTCTTGTTTTGAGGTCTATCTTTCCTTTTAGCTCAAATAATATTTGCTTGATATATCTGGGTGTTCCAGTGGTGGGTGCATATATATGTATAACTATTATATCCTCTAGCTAAATTGACCCCTTTATCATTATACAATTACTTTCTTTACCTCATTTTATATTTTTTGTCTTGAAATGTATTTTCTCTATCATCAGTATAGCTACTCCTGCTCTTTTTTGTTTGCTTGCTTGTTTATCAGCTATACTATTCTAGAGTAAAAGATTTTTCTTCCAGCACTTTAACAATGTTATGCCATGCTCTCTTGGTCTGTAAAGTTTCCACTGAAAAGCCTACTGCCGGACATATTGAAGACCCATTGCATGTTATTTGTTTCTTTTCTCTTGCCACTTTCAGGATTCTTTCTCTATCTTTGGCCTTGGGGAATTTGATTATTACATGCCTTGATGTAGTCTTCTTGGGGTTAAATATGCTTAAGGTTCTATATCAGTCTTATATTTGAATATTGATATCTTTCTCAAAGTTTGGGAAGTTCTCTGTTATCCCTTTGATTAAACATTTTACACCAACCTCTCTTTATCTCTTCTTTAAGGCTAATAACTTAGATTTGCCCTTTTGAGGCAATTTTCTAGATCTTGTAGGTATGTGTCATTCTTTTTTATTCTTTTTTTGTGTGCTTCCTCTGACTGTGTGTTTTCAAATAGCCTGTCTTCAAGTTCACTAATTCTTTCTGTTTTCTAATTTTGATGCATTGGAGGGCTGCTAAAATAAAAGACAATTTTATTTCAGCCATTTTCCACTATTTATTACAAAAGATTGTTTAAAAACTAACAGTGAGCAGCAATAACAGCTATCACTTACTGACTGCTAGAGGCTGGATACTTTACCAGGAGAAACTTTGTAACATTTGATTGATTTAAACCTCAAAGCCACCCAGTGAGGTATATATTATTCTCTTCATTTAATCTATAAAGAAACTGAGGTTCAGAGAATTTAAGTAACCAGCCCTAATGTCCTAACATTGTAAATGACAGAGCTAGCATCCAAGCTATATTTTTAAGTAAGCTTATTAATTGAAGCTTAACATACGTAAAGAAAAGTGAACAAATGTAAATGTATGGCTCAATAAAGTCTCACAAAGTTGACATACCTGTTTATATGTAACATTACTTGTGCTGAAATAGCCTCTTTTGTCTAAACCAATGACTTAGTGTTTTATAGAGGCTAAGGCTGTCTCTATTATTTGTATGTGAAATGAAACTTTCACCAGACCAGTTAAACTGGCAAGGAAGACTTTATTCAAGACTATTTCAATAGGGGAGAGAGATTGAACTTAACCTCACTAAAACAAAAGGTAGGAGTTTTTTTTAAGCATTGGAGTCTACTAGTGAAAAAATAAAGGAGAATGTCGAGGGGAGACTAGTCAATGTAATTAGGCCATCTATGTTTTCCAATAGGCACTTGTTGAAGTTAGACTCCAGACCCCCAATAAACTCCGAAAAATGGGGGCGCTCTCTCTCCTGATTACATTTCCAAAGAGATGGCTCCCAGGTCCTTGTGAAAGGTAGTCCTAGGTTGAAGATTTGCAACTCAAAGAGGCCAATAAATAAATTATAATTGCAAGTTTTTCTAAAGCTAGTGCTCTACGAAAAGGGAAATCAGGGGCCTACTGTCTTGAAGAAATCTGTTAATTAGTCAAACTAAGGGAAATGTTAAGGTCATTGTGATCACCATTAATAATATCACATTAGTAGATTCATTTTCATTTTGAGATGACTAAACTTAGGGTGTAGATTTCCACAATGCCAGAAAGGAAACACTATATCACTACTTGGGCATTTTAAAATGCAAAGTCATTCTAGTTCTTCAGAGGGCTAGAATCTAGATTGTAGTAATAAGGATAACAGGGGATTTGCAGAGCATGGTCTTTTCAGTGAGGTTAAGGGAACATTATTTATTTACCCAATTCTGTTTAGAGAATAGGCTGTACAAGTGGCCATGATAGAGCATAGATACTTGGGAGGTGATAACACCCAACAGGAAGAAGAATTTGCTAAAATTGTTAAAGGTAGTATAACGAGGTATAACAGCCTGAAACTAGACCATTAGGTTAGACATTAGAAAAGTATTTCCAAATGTAGGGTTGATTAGGTTTTGGAATAATTTGCTGCGAAAAGGTCACTAAGGTGCTATCACTAGGAATACTCAAGAGTAGATTAGATGAAATACATATTACTATTTATGGCTGCAAGGACAAGGTCAAACCCACAGTAATGCAAAGGAGCAAACTGTGTGACCCTGGATGTGTTTTCTCCCTCTATGATAAGATCCACTTGATTTTACAAAACAACAAAAACAAAAGCATCATTATTTGTAATGGTAAATCTCGACCAAGGATTCACACAACAAAAATGCATTTCTCCTTACCCTATTTTCTTTTACACTAGCATTTAGAGGGTAGATGTTTGTATCAGTGAAGAAAATGAAACCAGTGCCCATTTTACATTATAAGGAATTAATTTGCAGCCAATGTGCTTATATTAACAAATTGTTATTTGGTTAGAAAATAGCCTAAGTGGTACTTTGTCTCCTTAATGAGCCTATTTAACAATTCAGTTTAGATGTTTTTGCTTAATTTTCATGCTAATTTTAAACGATTTTCATCCTTTTAAGTTTTAACAGTATTTTAAATTTAACAATATATTGATGTTTGCATTTAATTTCTATTTGATTTAGTTTATTTTATTCAAAATGGCCTATTTGGCACTTGATTGTTTTGTGAAGGATGCAAATAAAACAATGAAATTTGTATAGAGGATGGAACTTCTATTTTAAATGAATGCCAAGGTAAGTCCTCTCTGTTGAAGGGTAAGATGTAAATTCTCTGTAGTAATTCTGAATAAGCAGAGTTATCATCATTTTTGCACAAATAGAAGAGATTCAGTAGATAAGAATTAATTGTAGGTTTTTGTCAGAAAAGTTGATTTGCCTTGCTGCCCAACCCCTTCCAGCTCCTTCCTCATGTAATGCATTTAGTCGTTTAACAAATTTTTAACAAATAGTAAAGAGCACTCCTTTATGCTACAAACTGCTACAAACTGTTCTACAAGCTGAGCCATACAGCAGTCAGTAAGAGAAATAGCAATAATGTCTATGTCTTTACAAGATTTAATTCCAGTAGGGGAGACAGACAATAAATAGACAAACAAATAAGTGTGTCAAATTGTCAGAGGTGTTTGAACCAGAGCAACTCCATTTTGAATAGGGGCTGGGTAAAATGAAGCTGAGACCTACTGGGCTAGATTCCTAGATGGCTAGGGCATTCTAAGTCACAGGATGCAATAGGAGGTCAGCACAAGATACAGGTCATAAAGACCTTGCTGATAAAACAGATTGTAATAAAGAAGCCAGGTAAAACCCCCCAAAACCAAGATGGTAACGAGTGACCTCTGGTCGTCTTCACAAATACACTCCCGCAAGCATCATGACAGTTTACAAATGCATGGCAACATCAGGAAGTTACCCACTATGGTCTAAAAAGGGGAGGCATAAATAATCCACCTCTTCTTTAGGACAGCATCAAGAAATAACCATGAAAATGGGTAACCAGCAGCACTCAGGGTTGCTCTGTCTGTGGAGTAGATATTATTTATTCGTTTACTTTCCTAATAAATTTGTTTTCACTTTACTCTACAGACTCTCCCTGAATTCTTTCTTGTGTGAGGTCAAAGAACACTCTCTTGGGGTCTAGAATGGAACCTCTTTTCGGTAACAAAATAATGTCAAAAATTGCCAAGGGTTGTTGAGAAACATTAAGCAAAGAAAGCGACTGAATTATTGCATATTAGGTAGGTGTAGGGGCCTCTCTGGAAAGGAGATAATTGAGCAGAAAACTGCACCTGTGAAGAAGCAACCCATGCAGACATCTGAAGGAATAGATTCCAGGTGGGGGAAATCATAAGTGTAGGGCAGGAAACTGGCCTGTTTTAGGATCTACAAGTTAATACAGTGTTGTTGATGTGAAGAGACCAGAAGAGCCCATCGGAGGAGATTATGGTGCTTAGTGTCCCTCTTGCAAGGGTACTCTTTAAGTTGATTAACCAAATATGGGCATAGGCCACACAGATCCTGTTCAATATACATAAAATGAACAGTTTTCTTTACTTGAAAATCTTATTTTTTACTTAATTCTCACCAGGGAGCAATTCAAACTGTTCTAATCTATACTGGGTGGAGAGCAGGAGGAGGGAGAGGATCAGGAAAAATAATCAATAGGTACTAGGCTTCATTGCTGAGCGACAAAATTATCTGTATAACAAACCCCCATGACACAAGTTTACCTATGTAACAAATCTGCACTTATACCCCTGAACTTAAAAGTAAAAAAAGAAGAAAGTCTATTGACATCATTCATTCATTCGTTCAATAAATATTTCACAAATAGCTATTGACTGCCCACTATGTGAGAAGCACTACTTGAGGTCTTTAAATAAAGTTTCAAAACCAGAGAATTTATTCTTTCTATGTAAATTTAATTCTATATAATATAAATAGGCTTTAAATTAAACATAGTAAACACATATAAGTCATGCTACAACATCATTTATTATCACAATTTGCCAGTGACTTGGACTTGGGAGACTCTCTCTAGATCTCAGACTTCTCATATAAGGAGGCAATCTACAATGATCACTGTTTCTTTTGGTTCTAAGATGTGGAAATAATCACAATGTGCATGGAGCAAAATTTTAAAATGAAAATTATGTATTGATTAATTTAAATAAAGGACAAAAATTGTGTTTCCTTTTCCCACAAATAAGGATATTGCCATCTTACAAGTAACACATTCTTTAAAAATACTTTTTATACAGTAATACAGTCACCATGTTAGTCCATTTGCTGCTGGTATAACAGAATATCAGAAGCTGGGAAACTTTTAAAGAAAAAAAAGTGATCTGACTCACAGTTCTGGAAGTTGGGAAGTCTGAAATTGAGGGGCTGCATCTGACAATGGCCCTTTTGTGTGTTTTCTCATGGTGTAAGGCAAGAGAGCATGAAAGACAATGAGAAAATCAGGGTAGGACTTATTCTTTCTATAACTAACCCACTTCTATAATAACTAACTCACTCTCATGATAATGACGTTAATCCATTCTTGAGGGTGGTGATGCCATGACCTAATCACCTCTTAAAGCTTGCAACTTTTAATATCATCACAATGACAATTAAATTTCAACATGAGTTTTGGAGGGGAAGGGGTATTCAAACAATAGCATTCACCCATATACTGAGTGAAGTACTCATTATTTAAATCTACCTTTTCAATAGTCAAAATAACTTTATGAAGAATGTAGGAACTTATCTCATAGATGGCCACCAGCAAATTTTTCTCTTCATGTATGTTCATGGCATTCCTTCTTTAGAAGAAGAGTCTTCCCCTCACCTTGAATCTGGACCTATCTGGATGAATTGATTGAGCAACAGAATGTGGTGGAAGAGACATTCAGAAACTTCCCAGACCAAGTCATAAGAAGCCTTGCAACTTTCACCAGCAGCTCATGGAAGGCTTCCCCTGGAGTGAGTCAGTCACCATTGAATAAATGTTACTGCCTCCCTGAGACTGCCATACTGTGAGGATCCAAGAAAACCATGTGGAAAGGAAATGGTGGCCCAGCCATAACTATTCTAGCTATCCTAGCACCAGATATAAGCCATCTTGGATCCATTCCCAGCAGATGTAACATGAAGAAGTACAAAGGACCCCAGTGAACAGCAAGAGCAAAAGTCCTTTGTCATGGTCCCTGCCACATGATCCAAGCTGTTCAAGCTTCTATGGCTATGGGCCTAGTCATTGTGGACTAAAGAAGAGCCATCCCCACTGTACTCTGCCTAAATTCCTAAACCACAAAATAGAGAGAACAAGAAAATGGTTGTTGTTTTATACCACTAAGCTTTGGGTTGGTTTTTTACAAAGAAATACATAACCAGTATAGGCTGACATGCAAATTTGTACTTATACCTTTATTAATAAGAACCCTCATAAATGGAATTGGTGCCATCATAAAAGGCTTGAAATAAACTCTCTTGCCTCATCTACCATGTGAGAACATAGCAAAAAGGCACTGTCTATGAGCCAGAAAATGGACCTTCACCACACACCGAATATGCTTTTATCTTAGAATTCCCAGCCTCCAGAACTATGAGAAATAAATTTCTGTTTTCTATAAGTTACCTAGCTTATGGTATTATATTCTAGCAATGTGAATGAACTAAGACTGAAAAGAATACTGAGAAGTGAGAGTGCTGCTATAACAAATACCTAAAAATGCAGAAAGAGATTTGGAACTGGGTAATGGGTTGAAGCTAGAGATTTTTGAGGTGCATGCTATCAAAATTCTATATTGCCATGAACAGACTATAAAGGGCAATTCTGGTGAGGACCCAGAAGGAGAGGAGGATGGCTATAGAGACAGCCTCACTCTTCTTAGAGAATAGTGATCATGCACAGAATGGTGGTAGGAATATGGAGGGTAATGGTTCTACTGATGAAGTCTCAGAAGGAAATGAAGAACATGTCATGGGACAATGTTGGCTGAATTGTGTTCATGTCATTGTGTTTTGTGGAAGGTAGAACTTGTGAGGAACAACATTGACTATTTGGCTGAGTAAATTTTTAAGCAAAATATTGAAAGTGCTTCTTTTGACTTGCTCTAGTAAAATGTGGGACAAGAGAAATAATTTAAAAATGGAACTATTAATTTGAAAACAGAAAAGCAGAATATAAATATTTGGAAAATTTTCAACCTATCTGTTTTACAAAGAATGAGAAAGGGTATTCAGAAGAGAACATCAAGAGTGTGGCCAAATGACTATTTGATACTAGTCAGCCATCTAAAAGGAAGCCAGGACCTGTTGTCCAAAACTACAGAAGAGTAATTCTGAAGGCAATTCAGAAATACTCAGAGGTACCCCCTCCATTACAAGCTCAGAGTGCAAAAGCCCCAGTGAGCATGCCGCCACTGTGGTGAGCCTACATCAGGGCAATGTCCAGAGAAGCTGTGGGAGTGGCATTGCCCCTGTGACCCCAGACTGATAGAGCCACCAGCATGCAATTCCTGCCAGGGTAAACATAGCAGGAATACTCCGTCTATGAGCCAGAAAGTAAAGCCCTCATCAGACCTTGGATTTGCCTTATCTTGAACTTCCCTCTCTCCCAAACTGTGAGAAATAAATATCCGTTGTTTATAAGACATGATATTTTGCTATAGCAGCCCGAATGGACTAAGACAATGAAACTTCAATGTTGAATAAGTCTGTAATGGTGAATGAGATTTTGAATAACTAGAGAGTGTAAAGAGCAAAAAGAACAGTGAATCGATATGTAAGAGAGACAGAAATTTAAAACACCACAGGCGAAATTGCAAAACAGGTATTTTGCAAAATATAGCTAATTTCTTACCACATTGATATAAAGTTACTTTTAAACTTGTACTATTCTGGATAGTGAAAGTTGATGCAGAGGTAGAGGCATGAAAAAGACAAGCACGTTAAATATTTTCAGTAGTTATTAACATTTTGTAGGCAAAAATATGGAAAAATAAAAAACGAATAAATTTTGACTATAATGGAAGAAGTGTATGAGAAGTTGACAGGAAATGAATTTCAATAAATAGATGCTTTCTAATCACAGAAGTCTCTGAAAACCAAAGTCAAGAGCTTAGCTTAATAAAATAGAAAATAGGGAATTAATAGAGTAAAAGAACCAACAGGATGTGTATACACACACACACACACACACACACACACACACACAGAGACAGACAGAGAGAGAGAGACAGACAGACAGACAGACAGACAGACAGACAGACGGACAGAAAGAATTTGATGAGGTATGCCGGCAGACTGGAGACTCAGGGAAGAGCTGCAGTTGCAGTTCAGCGAAGTTTGCTGGTGGGATTCCTTCTTGTTGGGGAGGAAATCAGTCTCTATTCTATTAATGCTTTAACTGATTGGAGATCCACTCACATTGTGGAGGGCAATATGCTCTACTCAAAGTCTACTAATTTAAATGCTAATATCATCGAAAAGCCATCTTCATTGAAATGTCCAGAATAATGTTTGACCAAATATCTGGATACCATGGCCCAACCAAGTGAACCTAAAAAATTAACTATCACTGGCAGCAATTGAAAATTTTTAAGGGGGGTGATAATGTGGTGAAAAACTGTTTGAGGAAGACTCTTATAAAATATTTTGCATGTTGGCTTAAAAGAGGGAGGCATTAACATAACATAAAATAAACAATCAGTAAGGATAAGGAGTTTTTAAGAAAGTGGCTGAGAAGAGTGATGAAGAGGGTTAGATAACATGACCTACATAACCGCTTTTTATTTAATGGAGATATTTAAAGTAGCATGCTAAAAATTATCAAATAATCTAGTCAGATTCCACTCTATTATTTATTTTATGATTGTAGTAATACTTTAAATACATCCCAACATTTCTAGGCGTTCAGGGTAGTATAATATAAAGGACACAGGCTTTGGAATAGAGTTGGTTTGAATTCAAGCTTTGTCACTTATCTGCAAGTTTCATAAGTTCTCTTAGCCTGTTTCCTCCTCTAAAAATGAAAGTATTAATGCCTATCACAAATACTGTCATAAAGATAAAGAAAAATAATGTAGTTAAATATTCAGAATAGCATAGTCAGTTTCAGGATACTGCAATAGCATTATCCTCATTTAAATTCTATGAATTCAATTTTGTGGGCTTGGCAAAAACAGAAAAGCAAAGAGAGAGAGAGAGAGAAAGAGAAAGGCTGATTGATTCAAGGATAGTGTCTGGTTCGAATTAGATCCTGACCTCTGCTATCCCAGAGAAGGTCACAACTAAAATGCAAAGGAAAAAAGGAGATGACTCCCGGATTTTGACTATACAGGGAGCTAAATCCTGGAGGTTTAGGGACAGCACAACAGCTTTTCAATGGTGATTTTGAGTCTACTAAATTTTTTGTTTGACTTGCCGATTTTAGAACCCAATTCCTGTTTAAATTGAACTCCACCATAAATGTGTTGTCGAGATTTAATTTCAAATCTTTCACAGAGCACCCACTCAAGAAGAGAGGTTAAATCCTATTACGGCCAATATCAATACAGTCTCTGGATATGCCTAAATCTGACAATCAGCATACTGCATTCTGACATGTCTCAATGTTGGTGACGGAGATGCTACCTCAACTGAGATCCTTGCAGTCATCTAATTAGAGAGAAGCCATCTTGCAGATGAGCATGGTAATGTTTCCCCTGATCTGCACTAACATTTGCAACATCCGTAATTCTTTTGTTACAAAGGCTATGATCATTAGGTGACTTATTATATTGAATTGAACTAGGAATTTTTTTTCAAAGGTGAATAAATATGTAACATTTGCCAGTCAATTCTTTATGATTAGGAATAAAATAGGCCTTGTCTGGGCAGACACACTGCTATATCATCTGATGCAGTCATTTTATTTCTCTTCAGACTTTTATTGTGTTCTATACACAGATAATATATGTATCTCTTGATTTGCTTTGTTAGAGACTGTAAATGAAACTTCACAAAACCATCTTCAAAATCATGTAGTGAAACAAGAGTTGGAAACATTTTTTTTCTCCTTATCATCATTGTTGCTTTCAGTTGAATAAATGTACATTTCTTGCTGACTGCAAGAAAAGCCATTAAAAAGCTGTTCCCAGCTAAAAGGTTTCAACACACAGGGAATTATATCACCAGCTTTATTTTCCCCCCTTAGCAGAGACAGACGTGGTTATAATAGCCAAATCAAAGAACATTTGTTTGAATGATCTGTAATCAGCACCGCTGTTGTCCATTGAAGTTGTGAACAGTTCTACATCCATAAAATCTAGTACCTGGAAAACTGCATTTGTTACTTTCAATTTAAGCACAATTACTATATGCTAAAATTTTCTTAAAATAAAATAATGGAAAACTATCATATTAACAAGTCTGTCAACTGTGAATGCAGTATGATGATCAAAAATGCAATCTGAATAACAAATATCAAATACATACAGTAGAAGAGAAACAAACAAAAGAAACCCAGTAAGTTCAGTGGTGGACTGGAACAACTAGGCATAGTATGATCAAAGAATACTAGAAATTTGTCACATTACTACATGATTTTTCCCTCTAAGCTATACAATTTCATTATAGAAAATTCAGGTAAAGCCTCTTTATCATCTTATTTGTAACACATTGCTTGAGTTCTCATTTTAAAATAATGAGAAAAATATACAAATCAATGTATTTCTAATTGTGATCAATTTAATCAGCTAAAGTAAACATTTAACTTGGGTTGCCAGGAAACTTGCCTATTTTTATGCTGTGCCAGAAACTGTACTAATGCAAATTATTTGGGAAGAAGAAGAATATTTGCATAGCACTTTAAAATTTACAAAATGCTTTTACCTAAATTCTCATTTTATCTTCACAATAATCCCGTGAAGTCACTATTTTCCAGGGGATAATATATAATTGATTTATCATCATCTACTCTCTTTCTCTGTCAACTTGACTCCTTCGAGCCATTATTTTTCCTAAAAGATACAGACTTTCCTGAAGATGAACATTCATCCTATTGGGACAGTTTCCCCTTAGGTTACTTCTCAGTGGGCAGTAACATTGATATATACATTGCTCTTGAAGTATAATATATATTAAAAAAAGAAACCTCTGTAAGCTAGTTCTCTAGGAAGAGTTGAATAGCACAAGAACAGGAAATATCTCAATTGTGTAGATTTGCAAGAAGTGGGATATGTTTCCATGTAGGGAATTTTCTAAATTAATACCTTCTAACTGGCTACCAGCTATCATGGTCCCATTGAATTTAGAAATTGAAGGGGGAGGCCGGGCGCGGTGGCTCAAGCCTGTAATCCCAGCACTTTGGGAGGCCGAGACCGGCGGATCACGAGGTCAGGAGATCGAGACCATCCTGGCTAACCCAGTGAAACCCCGTCTCTACTAAAAAATACAAAAAACTAGCCGGGCGAGGCGGCGGGCGCCTGTAGTCCCAGCTACTCGGGAGGCTGAGGCAGGAGAATGGCGTGAACCCGGGAGGCGCAGCTTGCAGTGAGCTGAGATCCGGCCACTGCACTCCAGCCTGGGCGACAGACCGAGACTCCGTCTCAAAAAAAAAAAAAAAAGAAATTGAAGGGGGAGAAGGACTCAATATCTTTGATCCTTTACCAAATGTGTTTGTTATATTACTTTTTGAACACTTTTTAAAAATTAAAGTGAATTTTTGCAGTAAGAAAATCATCAGTGTTTTAAATGAAAATAAGAGCGATATTGCTCTGGCTGAATGTCATTTTTTTTTTTTTCATGAAGTCAGAATGCTGACCACAATATTTTCCACTCTAGGAAAATAAAATCAAATAAGATTAACTGGTTGTGTTACATTGAGATTAATGTGGGTGGAAACGAATGGTTTGAAATTCAATTTGGTTTTGGTAAGCAAAATTGCTTATCTTAAATCTCAGGAGTTGACTAAATTTGGTTTTCTTCACTTCCAATTCCATTAAGAATCAGAAAATGTAGAAATATATGTTTGTATAATCACACATATATCTGAATTTAAATAAATTATAAAAGAAAGGGAATGTTTTACAAACCTGAAACATGGGAATTACAAGTTTCAAATGATCCTAGCTTTATACAAAACTGCTTTCATAGAACTATGAAAAAAAATGATTCAAATACAAATGGTTTACAATCAATTATTTTTTCAAGTGTATATAGTATGATCTTTCTTATTATAAAATAATATATTATTTTGTGAATATTTTAGGGAATATTAAAGAAGCGTGAGGAAGGTGAATATATAGAAGTATAAAAAAGAAAGTCACCAATAATCTCACTACATAGTAACAATTTCTTGTAACATTTTGTTATAATCCTTCCAAGATTTCTATAACTTCTACAGTTTGCAATTGTGTCATTAAAGCTTTAATATTCACTAAGCAGTGCAGGGTAGTAAGAAACAGAAACTAAAGAAGCAGAAGGATGGGCAGAAGAAGTAGAAGCATTTAATGCCAAGACAAGTTTCATGTTATAAATCAAGCAAGAGTTTAAAAGCAGTTGATGGTATGCTACCATCTGCTCCTATTCCAGATGTGTACAGGTAAGAAACAAGAAGCTTTACCTTGTGACTAGGAAATGTCTGAGTTCATATAAAGCTTATGTTAAAAAAGAGCACACAATCTCCTAACATTTTAAAGAGATAAGGAATGGAAGTATATTATTTTATTACTGAGTACTTTTAAATTTACAAACCACAGGTCTAGTAAATTGTTACTTTCTTAGTCAATTATTTTCTTTCAAAATACCTAAACTTAGAGTTTATCAACTTATGCAGGTGAAAGCACATCTCTTATGAAAACTGATAATAGTCTCCAACTATTATGAAAGACCTTATGATGAACTCCTATGGAAGTATTTAAATAGATGGTTTTTTAATCAGACGTTTATTTTCTCTATTATAGTCCTCTAGCTCTTTCTTTGTATTTATTAGGTTCTACATGTTCTGTGTTTTACACAGGGCATCATCTGGTTTGTCAACTCCAAATCCCTAGAATGCCCCAGAGAGGCATCTGCCTTCCTTTTTAGTGTTGCACTTGCCTTCATTCACTCCTTTAGTCATCTCGGCAAGTGAACTAACTCTTCCCACTGAATGGGGCTGCAATACTTATTTGAGTTGAAATAGTTACCTGGCATTTCCCTTCACTTCCACAAAGTGTAGTATTTTGTGTATACTAGAGGAGAGCAATAGCATAGTGTGGTCACGTAGCTATTCCCATCTTTGGTTTCATAACAAGGTAGATCATTAACTGATACAGAGTAAGAGGTCAAATATTGATCCTTTAGGATTACAGGTTACAACAAAGGATGGATGGACGACCACAAAAGAAAGAGCCTCAGGGGGCAGCAGGATATGGTGGCTTGTTTTGTAATCAGAGGCAATTTACAATGTAGGAAGCCATAGGACTCTATTAGTCACTGGTGAAAGTTTTTTTCAGAGCCTGCCGTAAAGCCATTTGGACTTGGTTTATACCCTGGAATTGTAGAAGGAGATATACTGAGTTATTCACTAGCCCTTGGCTCAGATACGTAGCAAAATTAATATTATTACAAATGCAAATAGTACCAAGAGAAAGGAAAAATCACCATTCTCTTATCAGGAAGGCACCTTTTGCCACTAAGACTTTTCAAAACAACTGTTTACTTACTGACATATCTGAGAAGATGATTGACCAATTAGAGGATAGTCTCAGTCTTAAATTCCACAGGTTATAGTTCAGTTGATCTTTTCCACACATTAAAAATAATGTTAGTTCTATTTGTGAAGTTTACTTTTTCAAAAAAACAGTTCTCTGTTCCCTGAATAAAATGCACCCTTCCTACTTTTTAAGACTATTTCTTCATCTGTACATTTTCTCCTATACCCTCTATACCCTTAAAGGCTTTGTTTTATTCATTAGAGTTTTCCTTTGTATCTTTAACTTTTCTCTCTTCGCAGGCCCCATTTACTGTACCTATAAGAATGTCAGATTTCCTTTTCTCTAAAGAAGCTTCTTCCCAACTCTCTTGAGGTACTGTCTTAACATCTACTGGTATTTTCATGACCATATTTACAGTTAGAATGCTTGGCTGTCATTGCCTGCTTTTTTTTTCTTTTTTTGTGGCTGATGAATACTTTATGGCTTTAGGACCTGTAACTACACTAGATTTTGTCTCAGGGTCACTGATGCCCCTTATGCACTGGATTCAATACTGTTCTCCAACTTGTCAGTTGGTCATGGCATTTGATCCTTTTGACCAAATTGTGCTTCTCATCTCCATCTCCCTTGGGTTTCATGTTCCCACACCTTTGAGTTCTCTTCCTGTCACTCTTATTGGTTATCTTCCTTTTCACTGTCTTTTTCTCTGCAGTTTCTTTACCTGTAAACCTGTAAGAAGTTGCTATCTTAACTCTCTTTTATTTACTTGCTTTATCTTCTCTTTCTGAATAATTATTCCCATAGGAGCTTTACCTTTGGCTCTATGCAAATGACTCCCAAATTCATGTATTTATTTATTTTTGAAAAAGAGTCTGACTGTGTCACCCAGGCTGGAGTTCAGTGGCACCATCTCAGCTCACTGAAACCTCTACCTACTGGGTTCAAGTGATTCTCTTGCTTCAGCCACCCGAGTGGCTGGGACTACAGGCACACGTCAATATGTCCAGCTCATTTTTGTATTTTTAACAGAGACAGGGTTTGCCATTTTGGCCAGGCTGGTCTCAAACTCCTGGCCTCAAGTAATCTGCCTGCCTCGGCCTCCCAAACTGCTGGGATTACAGGCATGAGCCACCGCACCCAGCCCAAATTCATGTCTTTACTTCTACTCTGAGCTAGAAAGACAGACAGACAGACAGACACATACACACACACACACACAAAGGAAAAAAAAACACACTTCCAGTTTCTGACTACATTTAAAACATTTTATTTTTCAGCTCTTCAGACTGGACTACTCTTGCCCTGGATTTCTAACCCATTTATATTAATGGCTCCACTGTCTTGTCAATAGCTCAAGCTAAAAATGTAGGGGCCATTCCCTGTTCTTTAGGCTACTAAATCTGACCAATGCTAAATCCTGACAAGTTTACCTGCATCTCATCTCCCACCTTTTAATCTCTGTTGTTAATTCACTGATTCAACCCATCACTGCTTCTTTACCTGGCCTAAATATTCCATTAACCACTTGATCTGTCTTGAGGCTACTTTCTTGGCCTTTCTCAATCCATTCTAAATACACTGACCGATCAAGATCATTTAAATGTCATTCGAATAATTTTGTTTCCCTGCTCATAATTTTTCAGCTGTCCTTCACTTCTTATTGAATTCTTTAAAACTCTTTCACTTTATGTTACAGTCTTGTGTGCTTGGTGACGTGCAATACATCCTGAAAAATGCATTGCTTGGCGATTCTGACATTTTGCAAACATCATAGAGTGTATTTACACAAACCTAGATGGTTTAGCCTACAGAACACCCAGGATATATGGTATAGCCTATTGCTCCTAGGCAATATAACTCTATAGCATGTTCCTGTAGTAAATGCTATAGGTAATTGTAATCCAGTGGTATTTGTGTATCTAAACATAGAAAAGTTACAGTAAAAATATGGTATTATAGTCTTATGGGATCACCATCATACATACATCCAAAGCTGACAGAAGTATTCTTATATGGTATATGACTGTATTTACCTCTTTTAACACTCTATAGAATTTACTAATGAGACTCCTATGGTAAATATCAGTTTCTACCATCTGTTATAACTACTTATGTCTATCTCTAATTTTTCCTGTTAGAAGTTTCTTAAGACCAAGGATCATGATTCTCAGAGTTTTAATCCCTGACTATACCTAGTATCATGACTTACACAAAGCAGAAACTTAATACATTGAAAATATAAGTTAAAAATCCTTTGTGCATTTAGAGAATGGAAATTGGGTGTAAGCAATAGAGCATTTAAACATGTTAACTGCCTTATTTAATATCATAATAAAATTCTGACAAATAAAAAGTTAATATATTTTCTGATTTACTTTATACATTACACTCATTTTATAACTGATACCTAAAAACAAATTCAATTTTTTAACGATAAAAAAGCAGCTTAAAAGGAGATACCTTTAATAGTGTCAAATTATAAAAATTAAAAATAGATAAGCTTAGATATTGGTAGAAATCCCCCAAAATCACATTTTGATACACTCTTGTTGGGAAAACATTATGGTATACATTTTAACAATATATTTGAAAAGTCTTAAAATAGAATACCCTCTGACCCAAAAACCGCCTTCTATGAGTGTGTTCTATAAAAATAATGTGGATTATGCTAAAAAATTTAGCTTTCAGGGTGCTTATTACAGCAACGTCAGTAATGTAACACTGGAAAGGATAAAAGAAAGACATAAGAATTAAAAGGGAAGAGATAAGACTGTCATTACTTACTGGTGATTTGATCAACTATGTAGATAACCCAAGAGGTCAACAGGTAAGCTATTAGTGTTAATGAGAAAATTGACCAAGTTTGCTGAATAGAAGCTCAACTAACAAAAATTAATAGCTTTCATCTATGGCAATAACAATGACGATAACTAGTTAGAAAATATAGTAAACAACACATCATTTGCAATAGCAATCTAATGTACCACAAAATAATAAATCAGTCTTTGTGGGAGAATGAGTTGAAGAAATATAAATATATCATGACTGACTTTCAGATAATAAAACATACTAAAATTATAGTATAGGCACAATACTGACCAGAATAGACCAAAAGATGAAATCGTATTAGTCTGTTCTCATGCTGCTATAAAGAACTGCCCAAGGCTGGGTAATTTATAAAGAAAGGAGGTTTAATTTAAGAGGTTTAACTCACAGTTCTGCAGGGCTGGGGAGGTCTCAGGAAAGTTACAGTCACTGTGGAAGGGGAAGCGAACACATTCTTCACATGGCGACAGGAGAAAGAAGTGAAGAGTGAAATGGGGAAAAGCCCCTTATAAAACCATCAGACCTCATGAGAACTCAATCACTATCATGAGAACAGCATGGGGGAACCAACCTTATGATCTAATCACCTCCCACAAGGTCCTGCCCCCAACACGTAGATATTACAATAGGGATTACAATTCAAGTTGAGATTTTGGGTGGAAACACTGCCAAACTATATCATTCTGCCCCTGCCCCCTCCCAAATTTCATATCCTCAGATTTCAAAACACAATCATGTCTTTCTAACAGTCCCCCAAATTCTTAACTCATTCCAGCATTATCTCAAAAGTCCAAGTCCAAAGTCTCATCTGAGACAAGGCAAGGCCCTTCCGCCTATGAGCCTGTAAAATCAAAAGCATGTTATTTACTTTCTAGGTACAATGGGGGTACAGACATTGGGTAGCACCTGTTCCAAATGGGAGAAATTGGTCAAAATGAAGGGGCTACAGGCAGGCCCCATACAAGACCAAAATCCAGCAGGGCAGTCATTAAGACTTAAAGTTCCGAAATGATCTCCTCTGGCTCCATGTCTCACATCCAGCTCACGCTGATGCAAGAGGAGGGCTCCTACAGCCTTGGGCAGCTCTGCCCTTGTGGCTTTTGAGGCCCCAGACCCGCTCCAGGCTGCTTTCATGGGCTGGCATTGAGCGTCTGTGGCTTTTCCAAGTGTGTGGTGCAAGCTGTTGCTGAATCTACTGTTCTGGGGCCTGGAGGATGGTGGCCGTCTTCTCACAGCTCTACTAGGCAGTGTCCCAGTGAGGACTCTGTTTGGGGGCTCTGACCCCAGATTTCCCTCTCACATTGCCCTAGCAGATGTTCTCCATGAGGGCTTTATCCCTGCCCCAAACTTTTGCGTAGACATCCAGGCATTTCCATACAACGCCTGGAATCTAGGCAGAGGTTTCCAATCGTCAATTCTTGACTTCTGTAAACTCACAGGCTCAACACCATGTGAAAGGCACCAAGACTTGGGGCTTGTACCCTCTGAAGCAATAGTCTGAGCTTTCTTTTGTCCCTTTTACCCACAGCTGGAGTTGAAGCCCTGGGATTCAGAGCACCATGTCCCAAGGCTGCACAAAGCAGGGGGACCCTGGGCCCAGCCCAGGAAACCATGTTTCCCTCCTAGAACTCCAGGCCTATGATGGGAGGGGCTGCTGTGAAGGTCTCTGACATGCCCTGGAGACACTTCCCCATTGTCTTGGTGATTAACATTTGGCTCCTTGTTAGTTATGCAAATTTATGCAGAGGGTTGAATTTCTCCCCAGAAAATGGAATTTTCTTTTCTATCACATCGTCAGGCTGCAAATTTTCCAAACTTTTATGCCCTGCTTCCTCTTGAAAGCTTTGCCACTTAGAAATTTCTTCCACCAGATAGCCTAAATAATCTCTCTCAAGTTTAACGTTCCACAGATCTCTAGAGTGGGGCAAAATGCTGCTAGTCTCTTTGTTAAAGCATAGCAAGAGTGACCTTTACTCCAGTTCCCAACAAGTTCTTCATCTCCATCTGAGACCACTTCAGCCTGGACTTCATTGTCCATATCACTATCAACATTTTTGTCAAAGCCATTCAACAAGTCTCTAGGAAGTTCCAAACTTTCCCACATTTTCCTGTCTTCTTCTGAGTCCTACAAACTTTTCCAGCCTCTGCCTGTTAACCAGTTCCAAATCCACTTCCACATTTTCGAGTATCCTTATAGCAACATCCCACTACCTCAGTACCAATTTACTGTATTAGTTCATTCTTACTCTGCTGTAAAGAACTGCCCAAGACTGGGTGATTTATAAAGAAAAGAGGTTTTAATTGACTCACAGTTCCACAGGGCTGGGGAGGACTCAGGAAACTTGCAATCATGGCACAAGGGGAAGCAAACACAACCTTCTTCATATGGTGACAGGACACAGAAGTGCACAGTGAAGAGGGGAAAAACCTCCTATAAAATCATCAGATCTCATGAGAACTCACTCACTATCATGAAAACAGCATGGGGGGAAATGCCCCCATGGTCTAATCACCTCCCACAAGGTCCTGCCTCCAACATGTTGGGATTACAATTTGGATTACAATTCAAGATGAAATTTTGGGTGGAGACACAGCCAAACCACAGCAGAAATAGAAGACTCAAAATGAGAATTGGCATGTAAGGGTAGTAACACAAACTGATGGAGAAAGAATAAATCATTTGGATGTTAGTATTGGAAAAACTGGTATACAATGTGATTGGGAAAGTTTGAATCTCTTTCTTAAACAACATATTCAAAGGTTCACTCCATATGGATTAAAGACCTAAGGGTGAAAAAAGAAAATTATAAAATTAATAGAAGAAAATATAGAATACCCTTGCAATCTTGAAGAAAGAAAAGACTTCCTACAGACAGCTGCAAAAGTGCAAATCTTAAGGAGAAAGAATTCATTTAACTATATCAGATTAAAGATCTCTGTTCAATGAAAGACACTTTAAAAAAAGCAAAAGTGGTTAAAGCAAAAGTATTAGTAATGTCTAAAAACAAGAGATAAATACTTAAAATATACAAAAGAACATCTGATAATCCAGAATAGTCAAAAAATGGGCAAGGATATAAACCTGCAATTCAAAGGAGGAAACTAAATGGTTAACAAGGTATGAAGAGACGTTTCCACTCACTAGTAATCAAAATATACAAAGAACAATCATGGTGAAATATCATTTTGCACCTATCAGATTGTGAAATGACTCAGGATGGGGCTGACTACATCAGAAAGATCAACCATGAAATTAAAGGATTGAGATTTTGAGCCACATGGTATCAGCCTGACATCCTGTGATGGAAGTGGGGACTAGAAATTGAGTTTAACTGTATGGTCAATTATTCAAGCAATTATACCTAGTAATGAAACCTCAATAAACTCTGACACTGAAGCTTAGGTGAGCTTAGGTGATCAGCAGCACTCTGTATTGTTCCACATTGATATGCAGGGAGGGTAATGCATTCCTGGGGACAATGAAAGCTTTGTGTTTGGAATTCTACTGGACTTTGCCTTATGCCTCTCTTTGGTTGGTACCAATTTGTGTTCTTTTGCTATAATAAAACTATAATAAGAAGTATGATGCTTTCCTGAGTTCTGTGAATCATTCTAGAGAATTGTGGAACCTTAGGGGAGAGTGAGAACTTCCAAATTGTAGCCAGCTGGTTAAAAGGAAAGTGATCTGGAGGCCCCCAAATTTGTGGCTTGTGGTGTCTGAGTAAGGGCAGTCTTGTGAAGACCTGTGTCCTTAACCAGTGAAATTTGACCTCTCCAGGGAGTTTGTGTCAGAAACTATTGCAGATGCATATGAAACAATGAAATCACCCAAACATTTAACAATAGAGTGTTAATGAAATAGACTGAATACCTTGATTTATTCAGCATTAAGGTAATGCATAATATGTTAAAGGATGAATAATACTTTAAAATGGGATTCTAGATATATTAAGTGACAAAACCAAGATCAAGCATTGCTATTAAATAACTCCAGTATTTTAGGAAAATATGCATGTATCTCCTGGCAGGGTATTAAATTATTTTTCCTTCTGTTTGCCATTTCTAATTTTACTTCAAAAAACATTATTTTTCTAAGAAGAATAAAATGCAGTTCTGAATATTTTCAGGAGTACATTATAAGTATACTTTTTACTAATTTTCACATTTTATAATGTGTTTCTTTTTCCATATGCTGAATATTGCTAACCTAAAGTTTGTCAAGACCCTTTGGTGAGCCCTAGTCTAGGCTTCATGTAAATGTGGTTATAGCTCAGCCTCAGATCCTTGCTTTCTTGTTTGCTCAAGCATTCAGGGCTCATGACATGGTCTTCAGCATTTGGCCTTTTGTCTTTTTGCATTTTCAGAGACTTGGCTCTCATCTCACAGAGCTTGTCCTCTAGAGGAACTCAGCAGAGCGGGGGGATCATATCTTGCAATGGTTTGTGAGAAAGGGCTCTTGGAAAATTGCCATCTATCCAATTCACCTTGACCTACATCTCTGAGGCAAAATTTGAACCTAGAGAGTCTCCAAAAGTGAGACTTTCCATGTAACTCAGAGAAAGGATAGGGAGGTGTATGGGACTGAGCACACTGTGTGACATCATCACTCCATGTGATGTGAATCCACCTGGGAAAGAGCTGGGCCACTGTACTAGCTTGTTTGTTCTAATATTAATACACTATTCCTAGTTAGACAATACTGCTCTGTAGAAATAATAAAAGCAAGCTAAAATTTAGAACATCAGATGTGGAATTTTTGTTTCCCTCCACATTTTTTAACTTAGAGATAAACTTTCAAAACTATATTAGTGATGCTGAAAAAAAAAAGAAAAGAAAAATAAACTTGTCTCTTAAAAATTCATCTTTACATACAACCCTGTGTAGGCTAATTCTGCCTTTGATTTTGTAAATATTTTTATTGACTGATACTCTAGTAAACTTCTAATGGTGATATTATGGGTTTTTTAAATTATCAGGTTTAAAACATTAGCCAGCAGGTAATTTTGTGTATAGCAATGTTGGGAAAATTTCTGTGAAACTACTGTACCTAGGTTTCACATTATTTAATTTAATAGTGTAAATATATGCACCTCATTTTCTTATCTCTAAAATATCACTTTCTAAAGAAATTGTGTGAGAATGCAGAGTTTAGAAGATGGATCTTGCCCTGTAATTGGAAATTCTACACCCTATTTCTGGCCCTTACTTTAACAAACTGGAGCAGGAGCACAATTTTTTAAAAAAGAAAATGACCTTGGCAAACGTTTTTCCCTTTGTATTCTGCCCTTGTTGGTTAATAATCTATTAAAGATAATGAGCACTGTACTAGGTGCTGTGGGGAGTCACAGGAAAGACAGTCTCATTGCCCACCCAGAAGGGGCAATGGTCATGACTTAAATGCTGCCTGAGGTAAATCGCTCTTCTTATGCCCCAATGGATGATCTGTTTTATTCTGAGCCCGTAGGGTCTCAGGAACTCCTTTAAATTGGAGATTTTCTTCCCTTTCTTTACTTTCTTTTTTTTTTTTTTTTTCCTTCATGCACCCGTCTCTACACTTCCGCACATATTTCCTTTCCTATTCAGTTAGCTCTGCTTTAGGAAGAGATGAAAGGGCTGGGCATGGTGGCTCACGCCTGTAATCCTCACACTTTGGGAGGCTGAGGTGGGCAGATCACTTGAGGTTAGGAGTTTGAGATGAGCCTGGCCAACATGGTGAAACCCTGTCTCTACTTAAAATACAAAAATTATCCAGGGCTGGTGGTGGGCACCTGTAATCCCAGCTACTCGGGAAACTGAGACAGGAGAATTCCTTAAACCCGGAAGCCGGAGGTTGCAGTGAGCTGAGATGGCACCACTACACTTCAGCCTGGATGACAGAGAAAGATCCTGTCTCAAAAACAGAGAAGAGATAAATGGAAAAAGTTTTGTCAGAATGAAAAAAAAGCATACAAAGCTGTACTCTATTTTTTTACAGTCGTAAGTCAGTATTTGACTACAAATATTGACTTAATATTGTAGCCATACTTTCTTTTTGCTTGATAAGGTTTTTATTCTTTCACACCACCAGGACCTCTAGTCCATTATCTCTATGACCTTTTTACTGTCACTATCTTTTTACCAACCTTGGATTCTATAGTCTACCTTTAGCAACACCTCTTTGAATGAATTCCTTTGCTAGTTTCTTACCAAATAATATCTTCCCAATGCAATCCCAACTCTAGTTACATCCAATTCTTAAACTACATGGTGCTCGTATGTATTTAGCTGAGTGTTGCCAGAGGAAAGCATAACATCATTAACCATCTTACATTAAATTCTTGACCACTAAACTTGAAGTGGGACCTTTAGGGCTACCGAATGGACAATCCTGATTGATATTTCCCTGGACATTTCATTTCCCATTTCCCCTTAGACAATGATTTCACATCTCTTCCTTTCATTTCAAATCTCTGATGCCTCCTCCTTCTCCACAGTATCAGACAATGACTTATTTTTTGTTTCACTGACAAAACAGAAGCAATCAGAAGAACTTTCCAATTGTTGCTATTATTTAATTTGCCAAATGTCCTGCACCTAGACCCTTGTGTTTTACCTTCCCTCTGGTTATGTATATTAATTACTAGTCCTTTTATCTGAAGCCAACTCCACTTGAGTTTTCCTCTAACCTTCTCAATAAGTTCATCCTGCATTGTTTTCCCTCTCTATGTGATAACTGTCTCTGGTTTGCAAACATGTGGCACTGTCTCCCACTGAACTCATATCTCTTTCCAGCCATTACTGTTTTTCTAAATCAGGGTGGGGTGGGAGTTTATTAAACAGAAAATCAGAAATGCTTTTCTTGTAAAGTAACCTCTAGCCTGATAACTTGACTTGCCTATTGAATGACTCCAGTATAAAAATGTAAATGGCTGGGCCAGGCGCGTGGCTCATGCCTGTAATCCCAGCCCTTTGGGAGGCTGAGGTGGGCAGATCACTTTAGGTCAGGAGTTCCAGACAAGCCTGACGAACATGGTGAAACCCCGTCTCTACTAAAAATACAAAATTAGTCGGGCGTGGTGGTGCATGCCTATAATCCCAGCTACTAGGGAGGCTGAGGCAGAAGAATTGCTTGAACCCGGGAGGCGGAGGTTGCAGTGAGCCAAGATCATGCCACTGCACTCCAACCTGGGTGTCAGAGCAAGACTCTGTCCAAAAAAAAAAAAAAAAAAAAAATCAAGCTCTCTATTCTCATCCTCTACCCTATCCTGCTCCACAAGCATTCTTTCCAACTACCTTCTTTTGAATGCTCAGACAATAACCATGGTGTCATCCTTGACTTTTTTCTTTCTCTCACTCACATTAAAGTATAATTTTCTGAAGAAGAAAACATAGCTGTCATGCAAGTATAAAATAAAATAAACATATGTTAAAGACACATTAAAGAGGGAACCAGTAAGGTGTATTTACAAGCTTGCTAACTAAGAAATAAATACTAGAAAAAGATTGTTATGATAGACGTAAAACTGGTTAGTATCCCATAGAGCAATAAAGTATAATTTGGGGGTTATCTTTTTCACTAGACAATGGTTATTTGAACATCTATTGGACAGACATCTCCAAATTGTCCTGCAACTTTACTAAATGTGACACCTTTAATCCAAACAAAGTTCTTACACTGAGGTAACATTTAAATGGGCCTTTGTTCCCATAAGACATTGAAAGGATACAACATCCACCTCTTGCCTTATTTCCCAAGTTTCACATAATTTTAACTAACACCCAACATGCAATCCATCAATAAATTCTGTTGGTTCTAACATAAAAATATTTTCAGGATTCAAATATTTCTCTCCATTTTTGGTACCATCCTGATTCAGGTCATTTCTTGCTGGATATTTGTAAGTTTTCCCTATCTGGTCTCTCTGCTTTTTTCCTTGCTTTTCTAATTTATTCTCCATAGCAAGGGCAGAGTGATCCTGATCCATTAAAAACTTTTGAATGGTTTGCTGTTTCACTCAGAATAAAATTCGAAGTCCTTACTTTGGTCTACAAGATATGATCCTCTTATTCTGGCTAATTTCCCAATTTTATCTCCTCCATTCTACCTTAGTCTTCTTTCTTATTCTCTAAGAGGCAATTATCCTGCCTTAGGGATGTTCTTACTAGAAAGCTCTTATTCCTAGCAAGTTAGAAAGCTTCTATTCCGAGCTTTCTGTATGGCTCACTTCCTCACTTCATTTGGGTCTCTCTCAAATGTTACTTTACAAGAGAAGCATTCTCTGATTTCCCGTTTAATAGACTCTCTCACTACTTGCCCCGATTTATTTTTCTTTATAGCACTTATTACCACCAGCATACAATAAATTTATGTTCATGTATTACCAATTTCTCCCTCCTAGAATGTACATTTCATGGGAGTAAGAACTACATTTTGTTAATGTCATAAGCCCAGTACATAATAGGTATCAATAAATACATGTTGAATGAATAAATAAATATAGAGTTCTTTCTTGGAAATGATCTCATAGAGAGGCTTTCACATTTTCAGTAACCTAACCTACTGATTACCTGTTTCCTCCTTTCTATAAACACACAAACCCATTCTTGTATGAGTGTGCTCCTTTATCATAATTATAAAAGCTACCCCTTTACAAATAAGTCATCTCATAAAAGCCATGATTTTTATTTGGCTATAACTCTTAGAACAGGCATTAAAGTCTGAGAAGAAGTCAAAGCAATAGTGTCTAGGAAGCAGGGGAGATTGACTTTTCCATTTCGAAGACTCCCCAGTACGAATGAAGGTCTCATTAGTCCAGGTATCAACAGGTTAAATGTATTTAAGGAAATTCAAAATTCCAAGATGATGAACTTCTGTTTCCTCTTCTGCTACATTACCATAGGCCAGTGACTCTCAAAGCCTTGTTTCAGGACCAGCATCATCTACATCACCTGGGACAAACAAAGTTCTTATACTGACAACAATTGGAAAGTTCTTCTGATTGCTTCTATTTTGTCAGTGAAACAAAAAATAAGTCACTGTCTGATACTGTGGAGAAAGAGGAGGCATCAGAGATTTGAAACGAAAGGAAGAGATGTGAAATCATTGTCTAAGGGGAAATGGGAAATGAAATGTCCAGGGAAATATCAAGCAGGATTGTCTATTCGGTGGCACTAAAGGTCCCACTTCGAGTTTTGTGGTCAAGAATTTAATGTAAGATGGTTAATGATGTTATGCTTTCCTCTGGCAACACTCAGCTAAATAGATATGAGCACCATGTAGTTAGAAAATACAGATTTTTCAGCCTCAACTCAGACCTGCTGATCAGAAACTCTGGGATGTTCAGCTCTTCCATATGTGTTTCAGCAAGCCTTCCAGGTGATTCTGATGCTCATGTAAAGTAGAACCACTACCTTAGGCAGTTAGCCTCCATACCTGACGAGGCGGTGGTGAAGTTAACTGTGCTTGAGTCAAGTGCCTCAAATCAAATCTTAGCTTTGTTGCTTTCTAGCTGTGTGACTTTAACTAAGTTACTTAACTTCTCTGTGTCTCATTTTCTTTGCATATGAACTGGAGATATTAATAGCACCAATTATGTAGCTGTATTATGAAGATTAAATTAATTAATACACCTAAGTGAAACACTTAGGACAATGCCTGGCATATAATAAGAAACAACTGCAAAGTAGATAAGCATTGGCATTACTTACAAAAATTACATTATTGAAAGTTTTCGGTATGCTTTCTATACTAGCTTATACATTCTTTGAGGGAAAAATATATTTTATATTTCTCTATCCCCATATAACTGAGCATATTATTATTAAAATAACAATCATTAACTGAGTGCTTACTATGTGCCAGGGAATGTGTTAAGAGCTGTAATATTTTGCTGTTGTTTCAAACTGAAAGAGAAGTCTACATTAATTGGCCCATTGCAATTGTTTTTACATTATTTTAGAAACTACTTAAATGTCATAACCGATGAGTCTCAATCATTACTCATACAAAAATAAGCAAGTCACACAAATTGTAGGTCTTTTGTAGCCTATTTGAATTGTATAGAATTTCTGTGCAACAATATAGTTATATATCTCATTAATTTGTTATAAAGAGCAAAAAAATGTTAATGCCAAGTCAAATTGCCTGTAAATGACTTAAGGAATATGTTAATGATCTTGCTCCAAATGAATAATTATAAAGCAGGTGCACTGGAGATATGATCATTTAAATGAAAGAAAACAGCTTCTAATGGCTTCAATAACCAAGATAATGGTGATATCGGAGAAGCCTGTTAAACTCATCGTTCATGCCATTCATTTAATACACAAGAGAACTTCAGATGGAATCTCTCTGTGGACCCATTGTCCTGCTTATCTAAATAGCAGTTAATTTAAACACACACCCAAGTCAAAACTGCATTATTTCTAACACACCTCTTTCTAATAAACTATATTCTCCAATAACAGAACACCTGTCTGGAGAAACATGCCTGTATATTTATATAGGCCCCATTCTTTTGCTGTTGAGATGTATCCCCCACTAGTGTCAAAGGCACAGGAAATGCAGAAGACTGGCAAGACAACTTTTTGACCAAGGCCCTAAGAAGTAGCTGCCGCCATGTTCCCCAGAGCCCAAAAGGAATAGAAACTAGCGAATTTTAAGCAAAGTTGACAAAATTTTGATTTGCTGTGTTGAGGACCCTTAGTTGAAATGAACACAACTCACACTTCTAAAAACAAACTACATTTAATACCAATGGTTACAAACATATATAGAGCCGAAAAATGGATGTGGGTGTCTAGGTCATTTCATTTGAATTTTGAACTTTTTCTTCTCATCAGGGCTCTGGTTATAAGTAAGAGGAATCAAACCCCAACTGGCTTAAGCAGAAAAGGGAATTTATTGACTCAAATATCTGAAAAGTCCAGGGTTAAACTGATTTCAGCCATAGACCCAGGTGCTCAAGACTTTCCTCTGACAACTGCTTGTCTTCCAGACAAGCTTTTTGCAATGGAATAAGAGAGCCATAGCATATAGTGCCTCTCATCCTAAAGATCCACATGAAGTCAGCTTAATTTCAGCTGAAAAATGATGTCTTCCCCACTTGATTGATTGGGCAGAGAATTTCTGATGAAGAATCTGACCTGTCTAAATTAGGTTGTACGCCTGCCTCTAGGCAGGGGTGCAAGGAAACAGGGCTATCGTTTTTGCACTGAAACATAGAATCAGCACCCCACATAAAAGCAGCATTTTGTTTACTAAAAGAAGTGGAAAGAGATTCTGGGATCCTCAACATATTCCTTTGCATTTCACGGTGGATTTTCCCGTATATATGTACTCCCTTCTTTTTTCTTACATACATACTTTATTTCATTTTAATTTAGTTTTGAAACAGGGCCTCACTTTGTCACTCAGGCTGGAGTGCAGTGCTGCAATCTCCGCTTACTGCAGCTTCCACCTCCTGGGCTCAAGTAATCCTCCCTCCTAAACCTCTTGAGTAGCTGGGACTACAGGTGCGCACCACCACGCCAGGCTAATTTTCGTGTTTTTAGTAGAGATGTGATTTCACCATCTGTGATCTCGAGGTGAGTCTGGCCTCAAGTGAACCTGCCTCAGCCTCCCAAATTGCTGGCATTACAGGCATGTGCCACCATGCCCAGCCACATATATACTTTTAGGTGTATAATATACAGCAACTTCATCATATAGACTCTGAAATATGAGCTCCCCCTTAGCTGATGTGCTGTTTGAATTCTGGACTTGTTTCTGAGTTTAGGAGTTCTCTAGTTTATATGCATCCCCTGTCTTCTAGTCAGGACATGGCTCCTCATAGCATGGCCAACCATGGTTAACAACTCTATTTTAGGGATTATTACTTGCACACAATGTTCATGACATTATGACTCCTAATTGCAAATGATAAATCTAGTTCAGAAGTAGATTGTCTTTGTCTTTAAGTAATGTCCTCAGAGCTCCATCATTTTGACAGATTCTCCGTATATGGTCACTATCCAGCTTTTGATAGCTCAGGTCCCACCTCCTAATAGCTTTTCAGTCTCAGTGTAAATAGAGTTGAGGATTAAATGAGATTAATGCACACAAGAGCTGATCACAGTGTCCAACATATAGAAAGTTCCCAATAAATGATGGCTCTTTATATTGCAGCTCTTGTTATTCTGTTGTTGTCATCATCATCGTCGTCGTCATCAACATCATTATTATCATCATTTCTTGATACTTTGTGCCAGGCAAGTCCTAGAATTGGTTTGACCTAAGTCATATGATCATCTTGTGGTAGGAGGGAAGGGAATTAAAGCCTATTCCTACTCAATCAAACCTAGAGAATGGATTACCCCCAGGCTAAATGGGGGTAATCTATTTCTAAAAGCAGAAATGACAAATATCAGGCAAGCAAGAACAACATATATCACTACATCTCCCTAATCAACTACTTGGCCCATTGATTATTTGTTTTTGCTAAAGATTCTTTTCTTTTGAGATGGAGTCTGGCTCTGTTGCCAGACTGGAGTGGGGTGGCGGAATCTTGGCTCACTGCAAACTCCGCCTCCCAAGTTCAAGCGATTCCCCTGTTTCAGCCTCCCGAGTAGCTGGGACTACAGGCACATGCCACCACACCTAGCTAATCTTTTGTATTTTAGTAGAGACGGGGTGTCACCAAGTTGGCCAGGATGGTCTCGATCTCCTGACCTTGTGATCTGCACACCTCAGCCTCCCAAGGTGCTGGTATTACAAGCGTGAGCCACTGCACCCGGTCTGCTAAAGATTCTTAAAATTTGCAAATTTGCAAAAGTTTTCTAAAATCAAAGTTTGAAGCTCTGGAAAACTAACCTCAGTTGGGTTAATTAGACATGACTATTTAAAGATGTTATTGATATTGATTTAAAAAAAGACTTGGTAGGATTAAAGCATGTGTTTCCTAGTTTGCAAGCTTCAGCTAAATTATATATCAATGTATTTTTCTTTAGAAGTCATTTTCAGATAGAGGTATTGGTTTAACTTATTCCAATGTAATACAGTTTTTTACAGGTAAGATTAATATAGATGATATGACCTATACATATATTCTTCTATCTGTTTCTAGCATTTTCTTTTATGAGTTACTTAAACTATGATACTACAAGGAAGAGGGGAACAAACAACAGTATTGTGAATATATCTGCTCTGAAGCATAATAAAACAGGTGTACCTTAATAGGTCTACCAGGAATGTTTTAGCTGTTAGCATCTTTTAAATGCTTCTGCTGAGAAACCATGTTTTCATAACAAGGTTGGTGAGTATTAAACCTGTGATAGTTCTTTCTGGGATTACTATAATTTACAAAAACAATAAAAACCTGCTAAAAACATTTATGTATTTTTAAATGTTGTAATCTAGGGATCCCACTGATATTTGTGGTGAAAGATTTGCCCAAGGCTACATAACCCTGCTTGTACATTGCCAGGACTGCAATCTGTTTTATGACAAAACAGATTCATTTATCTCCAAATAAATAAATTACTTTTGTGAACATTTAGAAACATTTGCATAATTAGGCTGTAAGATCTTAGCAGTCTTTTTCATAATAATTAAACTAATCTAATCTTGGACAGGGTAAACAGACTTACTAGGATGAGAGCAGCCTTCAGGCAAGGAACTTACCGCATTCTACAGGAACTGTAAGGCTGATGATGTTTGTTAATTATGCAGAGCTTTTACTCCCCAGTAATAGCAGCGTTTGTATTGCCTGAAGCTTAGATAGCTACTCCCAGGCACATAAAATTAGACTCTGCTTTTTTGACATTCTCCTAAAAAAAAAAAAAAAAGAAGATACTTCAAAATGAGTATAGCTTCCAACAAGGAGGGCATTAGCTTTCCACTGATGGAATCTTTATTTGCCTACAGTTGGCCCATTCTTCAGTCAGGTGATCTTGATTATCTTTAGACCTGGAGCTTTTCAGACTGTAAATAGATACACAGAGCTGAGGCTGAATACAAAAGCAGCAAAATGAACGACTACATTTTAATCTTTGGAACTTCCTGGAATCCCAAGTTTGAAAAATAGGCACTCTAGCCAATGTCATTTCAAAGATGCTCATTTTATTTACAATTGTTAAATGGGAATGTTGTAATAATTAAATTAATGCAAATTAATGTTTTGCAAAATTTCAGTGATTTATAAAAATATCTCTTCATCAGACAGGTTGGCTCATGTATTGGTTTTAATGATGACTTAGCTGGAGGGAACCACTGTCTGTGTTTCTGCCTATAGCTAGTATATTTACCTTAAAGATGTAAAACTGAAAAATGAGTTGTCAAACAGATAAGATGAATTTCACCAAATTAATTGACAGAAATTTTATGTAATACTTATTTTATATCCTACCGTTATAGAAATGTACTTCAACATATATATATATATTTTAAAGGGAATCTAAATAACTGATGATTCAGGAAACAAGTCCTAGGAACATCAGTGAATTAGGAATTTATAATTGGAGTAAATGTTCACTGGGGACACATATGACACAGCAATATTTAATGTATTTATTCTTGTTCATACGAAATGTTGAATAAATGTGGTTGCACTAATTGTCAGAAAAGTGATGGTATTATCTGTTCTTTACATGTTATCTCTTGTTTTTGCCTATAATTTATTCACTTATGCACAGTATATTTTATTTTCACTTGTATTTACATGGGCTCCCAGGATGATTATTTATTCTAGAAATGTTCAAACCTCACAGTGCATTTAATTAAGACATCACAAGTCGCTCTCTCCATGGGAAGAGATTTGTGATGTCACAAGCATAGGCCATACGAAATTGACAATCAGAAACTACAAATTAAGGATGAAAAAAAGAGTGCCATGTAAATTCAAATGTTGGGGGAGGAGAGTGGGAAAGATAAGGCAAAAGGAAGCAATTCATCATTTTTTCTCAAAGACGCTATCCTACAATAAAAGTGGAAGCAATGTTCTCTACTCAGTCTTTTACAAATTGCATTTTTGATAACTTAGAAGTTCATTAAAATATTTACTAAACATTTTGTATTAAACTCACCGATTTAGCCATGAACTATGTTTTGGATTTTTTTGTTTGTTGGTTGGTTGGTTTGTTTTTGAGATGGAGTCTCGCTCTGTTGCCCAGGCTGGAGTCAGTGGCGCAATCTCCACTCACCACAACCTCTGCCTCCCGGGTTCAAGCCATTCTCTTGCCTCAGCCTCCCAAGTAGCTGGGACTACAGGCATGCACCACAACACCCGGCTAATTTTTGTGTATTTTTAGTAGAGATGGGGTTTCACCATATTGGCTAGGGTGATCTTGAACTCCTGACCTCGTGATCTGCCCACCTCAGCCTCCCAAAGTGCTGGGATTATACAGGTGTGAGACACCGTGCCTGACCAGCCATGAACTATTTTAACTAAAATATCTTTCTTCTTTTATGTTTAAATATCTTAAATCTTCACATTTTATTAAGATTATATCTTTCTTTTGCTACTTTTAGAATTTCCCTTTCACTACTTTTAGAAATCACAAACATAACCATATATGATCTCTATTCTTTCTTTCCTTTAATTAAATGAGTATTTACTTAATATCAATATTAAAATCACTATTAATTTTTTTCTAATACCTTTGCTCTTTGCTTAGAATCACAATTTTTATGTTATTCAAAATACTAATTTTTTTCCGTGTTTTAAGAGCAATTGCAGATAACTTTTGCAAAAAAGAAATTGTTTTTCTTTTTAAGAAATAATTTGTTTTTCTTTTTAAGTTAAGGTAGCTGGGCCATAGAGAAATTTATTACACAGGAAGACTGGAAGTGAGATCTAGACCTACTTAATTCCAAAGTCTAGGTTTCTTCTCTTACTGCCCTTCTCATTGATAAGTACTTTAGCCATTTTCTTTGAATCATTTTTCAGCTTCCTACTTGGTTATAATAACAGCTATCTCCAAATTTTGTTGATCTTACACTTCTCTTAACACATTTTCTGTGGGGTAACACATCCTGAATATATATTTGTATATTTATTTTAAAATTATGTATATTCCTTACTATCATTAGTATATGATGAATATTAAATACTGAATTTTAACAATGTGACTTGTAGGAATTATTTCAACAAAAGGAGAAACACAGACTTAATCTCATAACCCTTTGCCCTCACACCCAATTAGGACAAACTTTGGTTTTGCGTTCTTTTCAAGAATGTTTGCAGAGTGCATTATCTTGGAAGATAGAAGTATATTTCTTTCTGGAGCATAGGGAGGGATTATTTGCTGTCCAGTAAAATAATGTCTATCTCTAGAGCAAAGGTCAGGCAGTTTTGCTTATAGCTCATTATAAAAGATGGATGTTTTCCAACTTGGGGCTGTTCATCTGTGATACAAATGCACTGATGATGCAACCACTCCCTGGACTGCTCTGGATAGCCCCAGTGGAACTTGGGGAGTGAGTGGGAACTGATGTGAACATGAACTTCATGCTGCCTCCTGTGCCATAATTACTAAAGACTTTTTTCTGTGAACCAAAATTCTCTTTGTCTTCTGCCAGTCTCTATAAAACCTTGGCAAGTTACTTTTTTAGCCTGAAAGCAGGGTAAAATCTTAGACTCTGAGGTTTTTCACATTGACAAAAAGACCAATAAAGTTTGCATTGCAAATTCATAGGCTTTAAGATTGATAGTTACAGTCTACAGGAAATAACTTTAAACTTTGGAGTCCAAGTGTATACATAAAATTCTTATAAATAATTCCAAGACATTTAAATGAACATAGAAAGATAACTGGTAGGATATAAGACATGATGTGGGTATAATCTGAAAACTTGAGTCCCTACTCAAAAACAATGGGTTTGGATTTATTTTAAATTAAGTATCTTAATGTAAATTCTCAGCCTTTAGTTTCATCATATAAACTTTACAATTTTAGTACTGCTTAAAAATGAAATTTCTGAGTAAATAACCTTTATCATAAGACTAAAAAATCCACTTTTCACAAGTACTATTAAATGTCAGTTCACAATCTCTCTTCAACCAGGGATTATTAGCCAAAGCATATATAAATATCAGAAACAAAATTTTAACAAAGAAAAAAATGCTTTGTAAGGATTACAATTTTTACAAAATAAATATGTACGAGTTATGATCATCTGTCTTTACAATACCATAATTTGTTAATGCTCAAAGTACCATATGCATGTAGGGCAAAGTTCATTTTTATGAATAATCGAAATAAATCCATATTTCAAATAGTCATTTTTATAATTTTCAATTTTTTAGCCAATTTCTTGGCCATTCTGATTAAATCCCAATTGTATACCTTTCAAAGACCTGATGTGTTACTAGAGACAGTTCTGCCATTTTCATATTGCTTACCTGTGCTTGAGTTATTAATATAATTGTCAATCTTTTTGATTCAGCATTCACTTTGTGCGGGTTAGTAGAGTCAACATTAGCTTCTGCAACTCATATCCATGTACGGAGGTAAAACACACTGCAGAATGGTGCAGTATGCTGAAAGGAGACAAAGAAGTAAGCTCTCCCAGCCCACGTCAATCTACCATGGGTGTTCAATTTTCCTCATGCTCATTTATCACATTATATAAAGGATATATGTCCATCTGACACAGACACAGTGACAGTGTCAGGGTCACTCTAAATATTAAATAATGATAAAATTTACTATCTTATATTAGATAAAAATGAATAATAAGTTCTCAGCCCTCACATATCAAAACTCCATCTCCACACACACACACACACAAAAAGAATGGCTAATATTTTTTTGTATTTTTAGTAGAGACAGGTTTTCACCGTGTTAGCCAGAATGGTCTCGATCTCCTGACCACGTGATCTGCCCGTCTCGGCCTCCCAAAGTGCTGGGATTACAGGCGTGAGCCACCGAGCCCGGCCTAAAAATTTTGCTTTCTAATAAAGTATATTAACAATATTATTTTGTGGAGGAAACTATGGTGATTAAAAATCTAAAATGACTTTGTAAGTATTTTCAAGTATTAATCTTGAAAGTCTTTTAAAGAAAATGTTAGTATGATCACAAAATTTATACTCAGAGGAAAGGCCTTTGTTGTACATAAAAATTTGGTAAATAAAAGTATATTTGGAACTTTTTAATTGAATTAAGGTATGTAAGATTTATTTAACTGAATTTTCAAGTAACCAAGTAACCACAAAGCTAAATTTTTGTGAAATAACTGAGATTCTTCTGAAGTTTCTTGGGTAAATGTGTTTGCTCCTTACTTCCACACAATTGCATGCTCTTTGAGAGTATATTTTCTTCATCTTTGAGTCCAGTATCTTGCATATAATGACCGTTTAATAAGTGTTTGCTGAATGAATGGACAAGTTGCAACCTATATCGTAGGAACTGGGTCACTGTAATTTTGGAGAGAACTAAAGAAAGTTCATTTTTGACAAGCTGATTTGCCATTGTTTCGTATAACCTTGCAATCATTGGTTTGTATGTCATTAACTGTCTTCAATTCTTTTCTCCTCTGTCAATCTCTTTAAATTTAACATCCTCATCTTTTTCCTAAATTAAAGGTTAAACTGAAAATGCAGTCATTGAAGATAAACATTGACAAGCATAATAATACAGCAGCACAAAAATATACTCACCTAAGATGTTCTTATGCAAAATCCAAGTGTGATTTCATTGATTCTAACACCTACTATTACCCTGTCATGAAATCAGCAAATGAACTTTCTAAAAAGTCTTGGTTTTTGCAAAATTTTTCACGTATCAGTTTACTCAAAAGAAATAAAAGCTTTGCAAAGCAAGCCCATGAATGAACACAGCATACTAATCAAAATGCACTTCTTGGCACTTTTCCTGTGGTAACCCAGGGGAAAATATGTCTGCCACTCCACAGCAAGCATAAAATTTCATCCTGACTTTCAGGCAAAACACCAATGTAATTGACATGTACTACTAATCAGATGAGTATATCACATGATAATATCTTTTCCTCTGTGACTAAGAGTGATATGCTTCAGTGGTCATCACAGCATGCATGAGGCTACCCTCTTTACATGCACATAGGTGTTCAAGTAACGCATTCTGAAAACCTCAAAAGGCACTCTACCCATATGTGGTTAAATAATTGAAGCAACTGCCATGTGAGTTGCTGGTCACCACATCTGTATGTTTCTCTAGGCTGCAATCAGCACCAGATGTTCTAACATATGATAGTTTATGATGCCACAAGGTATTTCTGACAAGTTTAGTGGGGATGCAGGCCCCATGTTAAGTCTGCCTGCAGCAAAACAGTAAGAACTAAGAGGAGACAGCATGGTGACTGAAAAGACACTCATCTGAAGGACTCCACCAAACCTTGCCGAGTCTGTAGACCCACAGGGATAAGAAACACACTTTTCCCTCCGCAATCATAGAAGTTGCTAGACCTAATAAAATCCCCTAATCTCACACTAGTCTGCAAATTTCTTATAATTCAGCTGCCCATCACATCAACCATTTGTCAGTATATTAAAAATGTTGCTTAAGCCTATTGGTTATTTTACTTAGGAGCTAACCTCTTCATGTTTTGATGGATATTTGATTAATTGCAGAGGGTTACTGCATTTTTCACTAGAGATGTACTCCCGTAATTGAGCTAAATTTTTCCATCTGTATGTATTTTTTAAGTAAATGTGGGGCTTACCTGTTGATATTGTTCCAAGTAACTCCTTTTTGAAAAATAGTTTATTTTAATAATTCATTCTACAAATATTTATTGTGTATTCTTATATGTCAGATACTGTTCTAGGTATTTAATATACAACAATAAATAAAACAGAAAAGACTCTCCTTGTCTCTGTCCTTATATATTTAAAATTAAAGCAAGAGAGATTACATTTCACCAAAGGAACTTATACTTTTCTTTCCCTCCCTCCCTCCCTCCCTGCCTCCCCTCCCTCCCTCCCTGCCTGCCTGCTTGCCTTCCTTCCTTCCTTCCTTCCTTCCTTCCTTCCTTCCTTCCTTCCTTCCTTCCTTCCTTCCTCCCTCCCTTCCTTCCCTCCCTACTCTCCCTTCCTTCCCTCCATTCCTCCCTACCTCTCTCTCTTTTTCTTTTTCTTCCTTCCTTCTTCTTTCCCTTCCTTCCTTCCTTCCTTCCTTCCTTCCTTCCTTCCTTCCTTCCTTCCTTCCTTCCTTCCTTCCTTTCTTTCTTTCTTTCTTTCTTTCTTTCTTTCTTTCTTTCTTTCTTTCTTTCTTTCTTTCTTTCTTTCTTTCTTTCTTTCTTTCTTTTCTTTCTTTCTTTCTTTCTTCTTTTCATCTTTCTTCTCTTTCTCTTTCTTCTCTTTCTCTCTCTTTTTCTTTCTTTCTTTTCATCTCTTTCTTCTCTTTCTCTCTTTCTCCCTCTTTCTTTCTTTTTCTTTTCATCTTTCTTCTCTTTCTCTCTCTTTCTTTCTTTCTTCTCTTTTTCTGTTTCTTTCTCTTTCTTTCTTTTCATCTCTCTTTCTTCTCTTTCTCTCTTTTCCTTCCTTCCTTCCTCCCTCCCTCCCTCCCTCCCTCCCTCCCTTCCTTCCTTCCTTCCTTCCTTCCTTCCTTCCTTCCTTCCTTCCTTCCTTCCTTCCTTCCTTCCCCCCTTCCCTTCCCTTCCCTTCCCTTCCCTTCCCCTCCCTCCCTCCCTCCCTCCCTCTCTCTCTCTCTCTCTCTCTTTCTCTCTTTCTCTCTTTCTCTCTTTATCTCTTTCTTCCTTTCTTCCTTTCTTCCTTTCTTTCTCTTTCTCAGGTTCTCCCTCCATTGTCCAGCCTGGAGTGCAGTGGTATGATCACAACTCACTGTAACCTCAAATTGCCTGGCTTCAGGTGATTCCCCCGTCACAGCCTCCCTAATAGCTGGGACTACAGGCACACACCACCATGTCCAGCTAATTTTTGTATTTTTTGTAGAATCTGGATTTGGCTATGTTGTCCAGGCTGGTCTTGAACTTCTGGCCTCAAGAGATCCACTCCCTTTGGCCTCCCAAAGTGCTGGGATTACAGGTGTGAGCCCTTGTGCCCATCCAGGAACTTATATTCTTTTGAGGAAATGCATCCTAATGATTTATTTTACAATTAATACTTATATATTTTAGAAGATTACTACAAAAATGAGATGCAACTAAGGAAAGTGACAAGGGTTCCTCCCTGCACAGGAGGATGACCTGGGTCTTCAAGGCATTGGCTTCAGAAGCCAGAATGAGGTTGGCAGCAGGTGTTGTTGGTCTGTTCCATTACTCTCTCAGTGCTGAGGTGAAGGCATAGCTGCCACAATTGTGGAAATATCCCTTGCCTGGGACTTCTCTTCAGAGTGTCTAAGCCCTCCACAGGAGCCAGAGTCCCTGAGGGCCAGAAACATGTGGGCTTTTTGTTATGTGACTGTGAGCAGCCTCTGCCTTGGATGACTCCCATGGGTGAGCATACCCCAAACAACTTTTTACCTCCTTACATTAGAGCAAGAGCCTTCCTCCAGGCATCCCCTTCTCTTGGGAGTTCAAATGAGATTTCCTAAGCTGGTTTAGACACTGGATACATACCCTAGTTCTTCCTCTGACCAATTCTAGTAATTCCTTGGCTCTACATCCTCCATGCCCAGAATGATTGGCCCTCAAATGCCAGACTAGGGAATTCTCTGGCTGGCCAGAGGCCTCGAGTCTGCCTGGCTTATAGTGTCCAGCGAAAGCAAGGATGGCTAGAAGGCCCTAATGAGCTAGGCTTGGAATTTATTTAGTGCCTGGAGGTGCCAGATATATATTGGTTGGGTTGTTGGCTGTGAGCCTTCCAGTGATGAGCCCAGGCAGTCCTCCTGTGTGTTTTTTGAAGATCAGTCTCAGGAGACTATTTGAATGTTCCTTGAGGTTATAGAGTTGTGGGATTTGACTAGTTGAGAGAATTACCTAGGAAGTGACCAGGTCTGTATGTTAGAGGGGAAAGTCCTTCTGTAAATAGGAGAGAAATTCCAAAGGGTCTTGAAATAGATTAGTGCATTGATCCATTAACGGATTAATGACTGATAAAATGGGTCAGATGGTTTTAGGGTTAAGGTGGAATAATATCACATGAGTTCAACCCTGACTATATCAGCAGAGAACCCCATTCCTAGACAAAAAATGTATGATTCTCAGTTCTCTCAAACTTTACAATCTTCAACCTAACGGGCACTCGTAGGGTGTTGGGGTCTGCGTGTTTCCTAAACAAAGGAATGAACACTCAAGACAACACAAGACAAGACAAACATGGCGGCCGCGTCGAATGGCGGGCTCTGCTTTATTTTATACAGTCGTTTGTGGAATGTTGCCAAGTCACAAGACACATTGTTGTTTTTCTGACCTTTCCCTGACTTTCTGGATTTTCAAGATGTTTACACATAAACAAGCCCCCAACGCCCTGCTTGGTTTGCAAGAGCAGGACTTATCCGAATGCCCTGCTTCGTTTGCAAGCATGTAGTCCTCTACAATAGGGACTAGATGACTTTCTGACATCTTTTATCCCTTTGAGTTTCTTCCTTTTCGAAATATTAATTAATTTATTTATATATTACTTTATTTCTGAGAACATATCATATAAGAAATGGAAATAGAAAAATAGGGACTGCTGCTACCTGTGACAGAGCCTGCAATGCCTGTGACCCGAGACCCAGGAGTTTGAGACATCTCTATGTCCCAAATCTGTGAAGCAAAGTAGCAGATAGATGAGGGATCTGTGCTGGGCTTGCAATTTAGTGATCCATCCAGTCTAGGGCTCAGTTAACGGTTACCCACCTCAGCCTCCCAGGTAGCTGGGACTATAGGCATGTGCCACCACACCCCAAATTTATTTACTTATTTTTGTATCTTTTTTAGAGGTGGGGTTTCACCATGTTGCTCAGGCTGGTCTCTAACTCCTGGCCTCAAGCAATCCACCTGCCTCTCCCTCTCAAAGTGCTAGAATTACAAGCATGAGCAACCAGACCCAGCCATATTTTTTGTTTTTTAAACCTTAATAAATATATAACTTCACAATCTGCTTTGTTAACTTATCTTTATCTCAGAACTATTTCCCCATGTTACTAAAAGCATTACATACTCAACATTTTAATAATTGTATTATATTCCATGTACTTATTAATTCACCCACTGTTGAAGATTTAGAGTGTTCCCAATTTTTTTCTATTCTGAATATTGCAATAAGGATTTTTATATTTCAGATATTTCTAGACTACATATATTTTCAGAAGTGAATTATTACATGAGATAGTTCCCCAAGAATAGTGTATAATGATTCATTTTTCACTGAAGTCTTTCAAACTTTAGGCAATATTATTATAGACTAGCTGTGCCAAATATTAAAATGAAAAAGTCTATTTCATTTCAGCGTACACTTGTTTGATTGCTAGTGAGAGTAAATCACTGGGAATTTCATTAGAAATTTGTATTTCTGGCCGGGCGCGGTGGCTCAAGCCTGTAATCCCAGCACTTTGGGAGGCCGAGGCGGGCGGATCACAAGGTCAGGAGATCGAGACCACAGTGAAACCCCGTCTCTACTAAAAATACAAAAAATTAGCCGGGCGCGGTGGCGGGCGCCTGTAGTCCCAGCTACTCAGGAGGCTGAGGCAGGAGAATGGCGGGAACCCGGGAGGCGGAGCTTGCAGTGAGCCGAGATCACGCCACTGCACTCCAGCCTGGGCAACAGCGTGAGACTCCGTCTCAAAAAAAAAAAAAAAAAAAAAAAAAAAAAAGAAATTTGTATTTCTTTTTTTATTAACTGTCTGATTAGCTGTTATTTAAAAAGTAAGAGAATGAACTGTGAGGCAAAATTGCCTGGAATTGAATCTTAGCTCTTCTACCTACTGCCTATATAGCTTCTGTTTCCTCATCGGAAAATGGGGATGATTATGATAACAATAATACAACAAGTACAGCCTCATAAAGTCATGAGTGTTAAATGGGTTACCACCTGCAAAGTGTTCAGAACAGTATGAGACACATAGTGCATTAACGTTTTGGCCTATTCGTATTGCTATTATGGCTTTCCTGGGCTTTTTTTTTTTTTTTTTCCTCTTCAATGGTTTTATTTTTTCTCCCTTTAAATCATTTCTAGGTCAATTTGTTTGTTTGTTTGTTTATTAGCCTCATTGCTTTTTTTTTTATGCCACTGGAAATAAAACTCCCTTTGTGATTTTAACTATATCATAATTTCAACCACTACCTACAAAACAACAGCAACAACAACAAAAACAAAAAACTTGTTTTTCCTAATTGATGCCTCTACTTTACATCTCTCCCTTGAGCTCAGAGTTATTTTTCTCTTCTCAATCCATACCTAGTGAAGATACCACAGGCATATTTGGTCAACATGGCCCAAAATAAATTCATCATTTTCCACATAAACTTGGTCCCTCTTTACATATTCTCTTCTTTCATTAGTGATGGCATTATCTATCAAGGACACTGGCAGTAGCCTAGTGAAGAGGATGACAATATGCCACCCCCAAATATAACAATTTAGCATGAGAATTAGTTTGAGCTGAATGCAGTTGAAAAACACAGACACAGAAAGAGCCCTCTGCCCTCCCTCTTTCTGACTAAACAGCAGGGCATAAATTTCCCTGTAGTAAAAGAAGTTTCTATTGGTAATAGAAATTCTACTGGTAAACATGTTCTTTTTCACATACCAGGAAGGAACGAAATACTGGTAATCACAGCAGATGACTCTTACAATGTGAGATGACACTGAGATAAGGCTACATAAAAAACTTTACTAATCTCTTATCTACCATACATTTCCCATTTCTCACAATCTACCACCCCTTGGAGCTTACCCTTCTCACTTTCCCTTTTTTTAGTCACTTCTCTACAATTTATTGCACTTGGCTAAAATGCTAGGGAAGCCCCCAGGATTAACTGTCTTTCTGGATTTTTGTCTATTGCCATGCACATCAATTTTAAATAAAATTTCAATACCCTTTCTCCTTTTAATCTTTCTTTTGTCAGTTTAATTTTGCAGGCCCTAAGGGAAGAAGTGAAGAATGTAGAAATCTCCACTCTGGGAAGTATCCAGGATCCTACCACTCACTTTCTCCAATCAACTGATCCCTAAATTCTTCATCTTAAATTAGTTTATCTTAAATTGTTGCCCCTAGCTAATACCTGAATAGCTCCTCATGACATGAAGGCAAAGCTCAGGCCCTTAACTTGGTATACAAGACACACAACTCTGTCCCGCCCGTGTTTTTCTCTTATCTCATCTTGAGCTTCTTACTTTCCTTGAATTTGCTCTTTATTAATTCTGTTCACCAATGAACAGCTCCTGCTCTTCCTCAGTTTGAAGTGCCTTTCTCCAGTCCCATTCCCACCTTCTTTGCCTGCTCAACCCTTAGTTATCCTTTAAGATATGACTATGATGTCACCTCCTCTAAGAAGACTTCCCTTAAGTCCCGAATTGTGTCAATGACCATTTCTTAGACTTTCATTTAAACTGTGCACATTTCTTTCATAGTTACTATTCATTGAATATATTTTCTGTATAAACAAGCCTCCCAAACTAGATTGTGAATTCTTCAAGTTCACGGTCTGTGTCTGATTTATTTTTGTATCTCCAGTACCCATCATGCCATCTTTTCGATAGTAGATCTCAAGAAACATTTAAGTTGAAAAATGCAACCGATCTTGTAAAGAAGATATTAAATATGAAGGATTCTTGGAGTAAGGTTACTGCTCACAAGATGTCATAACTTTGGGAGATGCATGAGCATCCAGATACAGTTTCTCGTGTTTGTAATACCAAAATGTTGCTTGGCAGATGTAATAGATGTGTTTGGTTGTCAAGCATCAGGTTTCCTTTTGTGAACTCCAAATATCTGAGACAGGTTCAGTTAATTTAGAAAGTTTATTTTGCCATGGTTGAGAATGCATTCTTGTGACACATTCTTAGGAGGTCCTGAAGACATGTGCCCAAGGTGGTGAGGACTAAACTATGATTTTTTTTTTTTTAATCTTGCCCAGATTCCTATCTAAGGAGTCAAAGGAGTCATGCCCTACAAATCATAAATTCTCATCAAATGGGTTTTATTTAACACTACATATCGTGATTTACTTTCCAACCTGACTCTGGCATAACATTACAAGACAAAAAAGAAAAATCAAAATATTTTACTCCAAAACATGTTTCTTTGCGATATTTTGAAATGGCCCTGCAAAGCTGTTCTTTGTGGAGGAAAATTTGTATCTATAAAGAATCTCTATTGTGACTCATGACTATAATCCCAGCACTTTGGGAGGCTGAGGCAGGTGGATTGCCTGAGCTCAGGAGTTCAAGACCAGCCTGGGTAACACGGTGAAACCCTGTCTCTACTAAAATACAGAAAAATTAGCCGGGCGTGGCAGCATGCACCTGTAATCCCAGCTACTCAGGAGGCTGAGGCAGGAGAATCGCTTGAACCTGGGAAGCAGAGGTTGCAGTGAATCAAGATTACGCCACTGCACTCCAGCCTATGTGACAGAGCAAGATTCCATCTCAAAAAAAAAAAAAAAAAAAAAAAAAAGAATCTCTATTAATATAGCTAGATCCAGATACCCCCAATCCTAAGGAGATTAACTAAGATCTGAATAGGAAACATTTGTCGTCTCTAAGGGCAGCTACTGTAAGACTTCAAAAGAACTTTGGTCTCCACAATTTTTATCTTAACCTGAACATTCTCTTTCTATCTATCCCAGGACTTTAGATGAACTCATCCAATTGTCATCCAGAAAATGTTTAAATTCACCTATAGTCTGGAAGCCCCCCGCCCCACCCCACCCCCCCGCCCCACCCCACCCACTCCGCCCCATTTTGAGTTGTTCTGCCTTTCTGAACCAAACCAATGAATTTCTTAAATGTATTTGATTGATGTCTCATGCCTCTCTAAAATGTATAAAACCAAGCTGCACCCGACCACCTTGGGCACATGTTCTCAGGACTTCCTAAGCATTGTGTCATGGGCCATGGTCACTCATATTTGACTCAGAATAAATCTCTTCAAATATTTTACAGAGTTGGACTCTTTTTGTCGACAGCGGTTGAGGCATAGCTTGGTTTTATATATTTAGGGAGACATGAGACATTGGTTCTGTCCAGAAAGGCAGGGCGGGGGCTTCCAGGTCATCCAGATAGATGAGAGCCAAAGGTTTCATCCTTTTGAGTTTCTGATTAGCCTTTGCAAAGGAGGCAATCAAATATACATTTATCTCAGTGAGTAGAGGGATATCATTGAATAGAATGGGAGACATGTTTGGCCTAAGCAGTTCCCAGCTTGACTTTTCTCTTTAGCTTAGTAATTTTGGGGGCCCAAGATTTATTTTCCTTTAACACCTTTCTTCCTCTCTAATTAGGTCTTTACTCCTTATCTATGCTTCCTGATGCTTGGCACTGCTGGCTATAGGTGTTGCCTAAAATTAAGGTTTTTGAGACAGAAATTATTTGATAAAGGCTTATTGAAAGCCAAATGTGAGGATTGACCATGGGAAAACACACTGATAAAATTAGGAGTGTTACAGAGTCTGTTAAAGGTGGATGGCATTTATAGGAAAGTTTAGATGGCAGGAAGACTGTTCTCATGGAATTCGTCTTTTTTAAATTTAATTTAATGTTGTTATTATTATTATTATTTGTAAAGATAGGGGTCTCACACTGGGGGTTGCCAAGGTTGGTCTTGAACTCCTGGCCCCAAACGATCTTCCTGACTCAGCCTTCCAAAGTGCTGGGATTACAGGCATGAGCCAACATGCCTAGCCATTATGGGAGGAGTTATACTTTTACACTGGTGGGTACAATGCAGAAGTTATAATCACTGGACACGGATTGCAAAATACAATCAGTCTATATATAAGACAATGTATAAGACAATCAGTCAAACTTTATGATTCAGAAATAGATTAGCATCCTTTTCAGTGTCAGTAGGTTATGCATTAATCAGTACTTCAACAATCTGAAAGCTCATAAGATTCTTTACTCAGGGACAGGATGTCACCATGAATCACAAGATGGGTTAACCCAAGGTGAGTTAACTTGGAAGTCTGTTTACTTCTAAAGTAAACTACCAAATGTGACCTGGATGGGCATAGTTATGGCATCACATCTCTCTTGCCAATGATTGATTCAGAAATGGCCATGAGGCTCATTTGGAGCCAGTGAGATTGGAGGAGACAATTTTTCTGTATTATTCAGTATGACTTTCAAGAATGAATTGCTTCACTCTCTACTACGTATTGTCATAGGTGGATATAAGGCCATCTTTCTGTTAAACACATCTTAGTCTATTATATCAGCCTGGGGATAAAGCTAATACACAGAGGAAAAATTAGCATTGAAGGTCTTAAGGAAATTAAATAGAAATGAATTCTAACTCTGTACTTGAGACATACAAGCTAATTAGTTGTCTTATTGCTAAAATTTGAGATGAATTTTATGGCACTTGTAGTTGAAAATATAATTGGTTAAGCAAGCATAAAGTCGCCAAAGCAGAAGACTCGCCCACACCACTTTATGTCCCTGGCCTTCTTGCCAGTCCTCAAACACACCATTATGAGCTGAATTGTGGCTCCCCACAGTTCAAATGTTGAAGTCTTAATTCCCAACACCTTAGAATGTCATCTTATTTGGAAATAGGATCATTGCAGAAGTAGTTAGTTAAGATGAAGTTATCAGGATGGGCCCCTAATCCAGTATGACTGGTGTCCTTATTAAAAAGAGGAAGGCTGGGTGCGGTGGCTCAAGCCTGTAATCCCAGCACGTTAGCAGGCCAAGGCAGGCAGATCATCTGAGGTCAGGAGTTTGAGACCAGCCTGGCCAACATGGTGAAACCCCGTCTCTACTAAAAATACAAAAATTAGCTGGGTGTGGTGGCGCGCACCTAAAGTCCCAGCTACTTGGGAGACTGAGGCAAGAGAATTGCTTGAACCCGGGAGGCAGAGGTTGCATTGAGCTGAGATCGCACCGTTGTACTCCTGGTTGGGCAACAAGAGAGAAATCCCATTTCAAAAAGAGAAAAAAAGGAAATTTGCACACAGGCAGGCAGGAAGAATATCATATAATGATGAAAGCGGAGATTGAAGTGGTATTTTTTTCAGCAAAGAAATTTTAAAGTTTGCCACCAACCACCAGAAGCAGGAAGAGAGACAGAAGAGATTTTCTCTAACAGCCCTCAGAATACACCGACCCTGATGGCACAACTTGATCTTGAACTTCCAGCCTCCAGAATGGTCAGAAATATGTTTTGTTAAACCGTCCAGTTTGTGGTACTTTGTGACAGCAGCTCCAGCAGACACATCATTTCTGAGTTAGGGCTTTTGCCCTATCTGCACCTATGCTTAGAATGCACTTTCACTTGATCTTCCTATTGCTGGTCCCTTCCTGTTTTCAAATCTTAGACTGAGAGTTTCCTCTTCAGACAGGCCTTCCAGCACCGCCTAATCCAGAGCAGCCTCACTAGTTACTTTCTATCATCATCCTGCTTTCATTTTCTGCTCAATATTCACCACTCTCTGATATTTTCCTTGCATGTTTAACTCTATGTTTATTTTTCTGCCCCCCACCCCCAAACCTCACTAGAATGTGAGCTCCACTGGAGAACAGAGAGCTTTTGTATCTTGTGTTCACTGCTGAATTTTCAAGACCAGGAACCTTGCTGGGTATACCTGAGATGCTCAACAAATGTATGATAAAGAAATGTGGAGTAAATGACTGTGAAGGGAAAAGCAAGAATAATTTGTCATTAATTTTTTGAACGTTTGATACATTTAACTGAATACAGTGAACAGTAATATTCTGCTTCTACCTTTTAATATATGAATTTAATTAACTTTCTCTGCTTCTATTACCTTATCTATAAAATAGAGAGATCCACAGTGCCTACCTATAGAGTTGTTTTGAGAATTAATGAGAGGATATATGAAAAACACTTAGAACCGTGCTAGGTAAATAGCAAATATGTAAAACATGTTAGCTTTTTTTGACACAGTGGCTCCTAAATTAAAAGAAAAAAAAGAATGAGTTTTTTTCTGCGTGATAAGTAAATACCTAGTTTCAACTTTCCATATCTTAACCAAAATTATAAGTGTTCTATAATTGTTTAGCATTTTTATTGGCCACTTTAGAATAATCTGTCATCTTATTCCAGTTATGATTCTAATGATGAACAGTTACCAAGAACTCTTAACTTTATCTTATACCATACATTATCAGAGACAGCCAACTCTCCTAAAAGTTCTTTGAATTATACAAAATGCTCCATTTTTACACACCTCATTTTTGCTTAGACCCTCATTTCTTAAATCAAGTTCTTATTTACAAACATGGGGCTCCCAGGAGACCAAAAATAAATTGTCTGAGGTTAAAGAAAATCTTTTGCTCTTTAAATCAATAGACACAAGTAGAAAAGTGAATATGAGGTAATCATTGTGGATAATTATTGACACAGCACCTACGGGACTTCTTTAAAACTATTAATATATTAGTAAATGCATCATGGAGAGGCTAAGTTGATTCTTTTAAAGAGAAAGCATGGTAAAATAGGAAGAGATGTCAGACTTAAGCTTAAAACCTTATTAACTATGAAACAAGGCAAATTTCCTTATTGCTAAAATGAAGGTAAAAATAACCATATTTTGGTTGAAACTTTAGAAATAGTATGCAAAGTTTTTAGAAAAAGTGCCACATACATACCAGACACTCAGTTAGTATCATAACCAGTGATTTTTGGAGCTGTACATATTAGTTTCAGCTGCATAATCAACTACCTAAATACTAAGTTGCTAAAACAATAAAAATATATTATTTCTTACGTTGTTGTGTGTTGGCTGGGAATTTCTTTGGGTCTGAGCTGGCTTGATTGGGACTAGATGATCTAAGGCCTCAACTGGAATGTCCAGCATGCTGGAGTTTTTCTCTCCAGATGGTCTTGCATCTTCTGGAGGGCTAGCCTGGGCTTGTTGACTCCATAGGGGAAAGATTCCTAGCAGCAGGAAAGAGCAATCTAACAAGCAAACAGGATAACAAGCAGACAGTATTCACATGCCTCCTACCCTCCATTGACCAGAGCAAATTACATGGTCAAGTTCAAATTTCATGGAAATAAACTAACTCACTAATTCTAGACATAATCAGTATAAAATGATGAAGGATAAAACACCCCCTCACATCCATATATTTTACTTATACAGAATATAAATTTCACATGATTCATATAGAAGTATATAAATCTCTATCATACAGTTCATTCAGAAAAAATGACTACTTTAGAGAATAATCTAATTCATAAGCATGAACACGGCTAATTCTAAAGTTAATAGGGCCCTTGTGTGTTCCTCTAAGAGCTGAATTTGGCCCACTGTGTATGCCACTCACTGCCTTTATTTACATTATAAATAATCACACTTTATTTTGTCTACTCCCATACCATTTCTATTATAGTCTATTATTTTAATATAATATGTTACAATGGAATTAGCAATTAAATTACTACACCATTATTCGTATAACCTAAAGTGTTTGACCTCAGTCTCTAGAAGCAGGGGAATTTGTAATTGACTAAATCTCTATCCATGTAGTGTGATGTATGGACTGCTTTGATTGTACGTGATATTTTCTTAGTGTTGATGTGGTCAGAAATTCTGCTTTAATTCTACTCATTTCTCATGAGGGAGACTAAGATATATTTGGGACATCATTTGAGTGCTTATTTATATTTATAGATTTTAAGATGTATGCCCCATGGTGTCCTTATAATGCATTTAACTTCAAGTATTTCCAAAGTGTTTTTGTAATTTGTTAAGAAATTTAAGAAAAATTAAGAAATCAAGAAATTATATAACTATTTGTAATTTCTACCACATATTCACCAAAAAGTAATGTGTTATTCATTATTCTCAAGTTAATTTATAGACCTATCTATTGAAAGCTCCTTTGAACAAGGTCCATACTTTTCATGTCATTGCATTTTTTTGTAGTGTCAATCAAACAAGAGACTAGAATAGTGCCCGGTGTAGCAGATGTAACCGTTTCCCGAGGTTACTGTAACAAAGTATCACAAACTGGATGGTTTAAAACAACTGCATTTTATTGTCTGACATTTCTGGAAGGTAGATATCCGAAATCAAGGTGTGGGCAGGTCCACGCTCCTTCTGAGACTTGAGGAATTCTAACCTTGCATCCTCCTAGCTTCTGGTGGTTTGCTAGCAATTTTTGGTGTTCCTTGGCTTGCAGCTGCATAACTTCCAGTCTTTGCCTTTGTTGTCACATGATGTTCTCCCTGTGCATCTTTCTTTCTTCACATAGCTGTCTTCTGTAAAGGACGACGGTCATATTAATTAGAGGCCCACCTACCCCAGTATGATTTCATCTTGACTAATTATATTGGGAATGACCTACTTTTAAATAAGATCACTTTCTGAGTGTTACTGAGTGGAACACTGGGTATTAGGACATCTTTTGCAGGGGACACATACTTTAACTTACAACAGTAGGCGATTAATAATACTTGTGGAACAGCCAACAGGATGGAATTTTGCTAGTGTTCTCTATGCATTTCAACTAAGTTCACAAAAGAATATTGGCTCAGGTAAATAAATGGGAAGAGAATAGTTTTTAAAAAATCACAAAGTAATTTATGAAGTTCAAGTCATTAAAAAATATAGGCAACTCTTCAGCCTCACAAGTAGAAAAAGTCACATAAATCATCACAAGGACCAGAAATTTAGCTCTACAACATGGAATATATAAAATATCACACTCCTATATTTCCTTTGCCATTTGAAGCCTATTCAAATGGCAGTTCAGTTTTCACTTTCTTAGGGAAGTCTGTTCTGTCATCTCCCCATAGGACCATATTTTCCTATTGTAGTGGTTTATGGACCACCATGTGTTTCTTTTTGATAGGAACTTGCGTTTTACATTTATTTGTGTGAATATTTGATTATTACTTTCATCAGTGGACTGTAGGCTCCAGAAGGACTTCATTCTTTATATTTGCAAAGCCTAGCATAGCACTTGACAGGCGCTTAATAATTATTTGTTGATTGACCAACTGATTGAATGAATAATGAATTGGTGAAATGGGATGAAGTTTACCTTTTCAATATCTAGAAAATGTTTATTATATTTGTTAACAATTTTTATATATTTGTGTATGTTATTATATTATGAAAATATAAATTATCATATATTGTTAAAATATTTGTTAATTTATATTTTTAAATAAAACAGGCAAGATTACAAGGACATTGTTTACTTATGTGACAAACTGTTTTCAAGTACTTTACAAGCACTTACTTAGTTGCATACAAACATTTAGTATGCTAATTACAATTAGTAATTATGTACTTATTATATGAACTCTTTCTCTTGGAAGCATTTTAAGTAATTCTAATTTAAGTTACTATATGCACTTGAATATTATAATGCTAAATTCTGCATACATATTTTATATTAGTTTTTAATTTACATTAGCTTATATTTTCCAAATTCAGTCCAAGCTGGTGTTCCTTATGTATCCTGAAATTAAAATAGGATATATTTTATACACACTACACACACATGCACACACACACACACACATACACACACATACCAGGGACAGACTAACACTAATTATTCCTCTTCAATTCCAAGTAAATCATTTTCTCCTTAGGGATTATATAGAATCACCTTCCTGAATCCATGATGTTAAAAGTGAATTAACTCATCCTAGTATTTTAGAGAATATCTAATTATTTAATCATCTTTGTTATGTGAATAAAGCTTTGGTGGATTCTCTTCTTAGTATTATCACATTCTTCCTTAGGGATAAGCCTCATTTGAATGTACGTCAAGTTCACACACACACACACAAACACACACACGCATACACATCATAGTGATATAATGTTACAATGCAATTTTAATTAAAACTATTGAGAATATGTTGTTGTTGTATTTTCAAATCATCTTCCTCTGAGAATGATATAAAATGTTGATGTGTGCACTCCAGTGGGAGACTCGGTAAATGTTAGCTTTCAGTCATTTTTCTGAGTCCATGCAAGAGTTCATCTCCAGTCCCTAGTTGGGCTCTTGTGGGAATAGAAATACCACATTCTTGGCTTGACATTACTGCCATTTCCAAATGTTACCATGGTGATCACCTATGCAGCATCACTAACCCTTCTCACAGTAGCTCAATTTGAGATTCACGTTTCATGTTTCTATGATATGGGAGGGTAATTATTTCATTACTCAGGGGAAGAAGATTTAGGAAGTAAATAGCTCTTCATTAAATCTTAAATGATTCTAGGCATTTTAGGCCACAGAAATGACAAATATTAAAGTAATGAAATTCAAAAAGGTAAAACATGACTGGGAATTGGAAAAAAATAATTTTTGTGTAGTATAACTATAAATATTGTTTCTCTAGTAAAAACAGTTTGCATAAAGTGCAAGTATATTGTTCAATAATTCATGATTTAAAATAATTTCCCTGTAGAATAAATGCACACAAATGTGTATATATTTGAACAGAAGTGCCTATAAGAAGAGAGGGGTTTTAGTAGAGATGGGGTTTCATTATGTTGGTCAGGCTGGTCTTGAACTCCTGACCTTGTGATCCACCTGCCTTGGCCTCCCAAAGTGCTGGGATAACAGGAGTGAGCCCTCTACTAAAAATACAAAAATTAGCCAGGCTTGGTGGCATGCACCTATAATCCCAGCTACTCACGAGACTGAGGCAGGAAAATAGCTTGAACCTGGGAGTCGGAGAATGCAGTGAGCGGAAATCACGCCATTGCACTCCAGCCTGGGTGACAGAGCAAGAGTCCATCACAAAAAAAAAAAAAAAAAAAGAGAAGGGTTTTATGAACTGACCTGGCTTGGGAGGATGTAGTATCATATTTCATAAGGCATGCTACTTTTCTATGCATCTAAATAAGAATTTCATTGTTAAAAAAGGGATTCTCATTGTATAGATGATTGTTTTATGAAGAATTATTTCTTTTATTTACTGTTGGTATTTGAAGATTGTGCAGCTGAAAATCAATATTAATGTGCAATATTTTCAAAATATACTTGATTTTATGAAATGTCATTGAATAGTTGTGAATTAAAGTTATTTGGAGCATATTTTGAATATAAAAATAACCAACTGTTTATGCTGCACTGCCCAACTGCTGGGTTTTACCCACAGTACAAGAAGGGTGCTGTGATGTAGCTCAACAGTCCAAACCACAACTCTCCTGGAAAGGATCTTGAAATGCCATAAAACTCTTAGGCCAAAAACATTTGGCTGACCTATTCTGTGTTACTGAGGTTATGCCTGTTACAAGACAAACATTTCTAACTACACTGTGTTCTTTCTAAATATTTTTCTTCATTTTTTCCTCTTTCCTTTTTTTTTTCTGTGTTGCCTGAAACAAAAAGCCCATTAAATATTTAAAAAGAGAATCAAAGATACATGAAATAAAAGTACTCCTATCTGTGACAGAAGGTGTGCCGTTCAATATTAATGGTTTAATTTGGCCTATTTGAGATATTATACATGTATAGACTAAGAGAGGGCAAGGAGGAATTCCATCATCATCATTTTCCCAGAGGAAAGAAGCCCATTTCCCCTTCCTTGGTTTTTAACACTTCCTCACGCAGCCCTTTCCTATAATGATGATGGGATTTTTAAAATTTTAACTTAGTGGAAGAAAAATTAGTCAGAATTGATTGTTCGGAGGCTCACTGCTTGAGTATTTAATTAATTAAAATTATTCATTCATAAACCTCTGAAGAAGTGGAATGGGAAGGTTAAGAGGTTCAGAGTAACTGTAGTCTTCAGTGCCTCTTTGCTTGTTATGTATATTTAATCCGTTAAAGACTCATGTAATATATTCAAGTTTGCACAGCTCTTGGAGGAAAAAAAAAGACTGGAGGATAGGCAGGCACAAAAAATAGCTTTTCACTACTAACAAAATCATGTAAATCATGGAAACAATCAATGGATATCAGATGTTGTAAAGCTAGATCCAATATTTTAATACACATAGACTGCTCCTGAAGTTTGAGGACCACTGAGAGGGATCTTTGCCCAGCATAGAATTAGCAACAACTGAAAACAGAACATCTCCCAATGAACTGATGGTTCCAATTTTCCTCATCCTTTGTCTTCAGGTCAAATTTCTTGTGGGCCTGCAGTCTTCTCATGGAGCTTATTTCTATGTCACTGTCACTAAAGACCCTTCCCCAACCCCAGGCCTGTTCCTCCACTTCCAGGGTCTTATTGAAGGCACTTTGAAAATTCCAATTACATTTTAAGCAAAGTAATTCAGTCTATCCAAATTTTGCATGTGTATGTGTATGTGTGTGAGAGAGAGTTTGGGAATGGGAACTTGCCTTTGATAATGAAAAAGCCTATAAAGTAGTTTATTTACAAATAAAAGCTGATTTTAAAAATATTTTCCTGCTACTCAGATCAAACTGCAGCCAGCATTTAAAATACTGTGTTTTTCTCTGCTCTACATTGGCTATCCATAAATTTTGTTTAAAAACATTTGTTTTCACTTATCTAAATTACAATAAGTCTTTGAGCATACATGCACAATATTGTAAGTATTGGACATATAAATGGATAAGTGGTTCTTGAGTTGGCCCCCGTCTCATGGCTTGTTACTTCAAGTTCTACTAAGGTGGATTAGTAGGGTAAGCTAAATTTTGCTCTAACTTCAAATAATCCCAGTGGTTTAACACAGTGAAATTTATTTCTCTAAGGCAAAGTCCTTGGTGGGCATAAGTGACACTTTGGGGCAGCTATCTTACTTCTGGTAGCTCGGTGGACTTCTGTCTTCTTTATCCTCTTTTGGGAGTGCTGTGGCAGGAGAGGAGAGAGACGGAGTGGAAAACAGGGCAGAAGGTTTATATTGGATCAGGCTGAAAGTGCCACGTGTCACATCCACTCACATCTCATCGTACAGAACCATCAGTCATAGACCCCATTTGACAGCAAAAGCTGGGGCTCAGGAAGGAATTGAAAACCGGTATTGGGAAGTCCTGGATAAGTATCTGGAAAAGGGGAGGAGAATGCACTAGGAAATGAAAGGACTCTAAGCCACAGAAAGGCATTTCTTTGTTTTTCTTAGTTATTGTTGGAGACTTTGCTATGATATGCTTGTGTAAGTTGGAACTTATGAGGCTGAAAGAAAGAGCTCCTGAGAAAGAGAAAGCAGCAAATACACATTACCAATGCTCTATAGCTTGAAGTTAAAAGGGAGTTGAAATATGGCAGTAGTTTAAAGGAAGGACACCAAAACTTCACACTCTGAAACTTAAAAATAATTCTGCAAATAACATAGTGTCTACCAAATAAAGCATCAGGAGAGGAGTAATAGTACTATTCATTCAGTTAGTGTGGCTTCATGGTACTGTCGTGTCTCATGAGCACAAAGATTTTTACTAAAGTAACCTCTTAGTTTCCCTTTGTGCTAACAACTCCACCAACTACCCTAATTAATTGCCCCAAATCTGTTAATAACCATGTCATCATAGACCATCATGTAAATGAGCTTTAAGAAGTAAAATCTGAAGAGCAATCTTGCCATTCATTTATCTGAACTAATTATAATGTAGGAATAATTCTCACAGCAGGTGAAAACAGAGAAAAAGCATGCTTTTGTGGAAAAGCAAAACATTCTAGATTTTGGTATCAAAATTTTGGAAGAAACAAAGAGCTTTCTTATTTGCAAAGTAGAGTATTTCAAGCTTGTTATTTTTGTTATAATCATATTTTTAATGAAGTATTTGTAAAAAAATGTTACAGTTGATTATGCTACTTTTCAAAGTGGCGATGAAATATACCCTATTCTCAAATTATTTCAAGAAAAAATATTTCCAGAATTGATAAGACAGACAAGTTAGTACACTTTATAATCAGTGGATAATCATAAATTGATTGGTTGTTTTATGTTAGTATCACCATAATTTATAACGATAACATGTAGAATATATTATTTCTTAGCAAGGCAGTTTGGTGTAGTGAATAGGGACCAATAGACTTTTTCACATCCCAGCTTATCCTTTTAGCTATATAAATTTGAGTTTGCTACTTTTTCACACAGGGTGGAGAGTCGATGTGAGTAGAAGCTAATATGGTATGAAATGCACCCGTCTCAGTTTTTGACATATGGTAAATATCACAGCCATTACTTTTCATTTTCTGTGGCATATTTTCTCCTATTTTTTTCACCTTTGTGACTTTGGTTATCCACATTTTCTTGAGTTTTATTACCTTTGCTTTTCGGGAAAACTGATTTGTCCTATCATGTTAACCAGGGTTGAAGAAAACTCCAAAGGGGCAAATATTTGGAAGCTTTTAAGAACAGCCTGAGTAAAAAGAAACAAAACTCTTTCTAGAAGCAATTGGTTGTTTCTAAAGTCTGCATCTAGTAAAATCAATAACTTAAAAATTTAATTTGCATGTGTGAGAAAAGTTGCATAGTCATCATAAGTGGAAGAAAAGCTACATACTCTGATAATTTAGTTATTCATGGGATTATATCTAAAAGAAATTCATTAAAGTTAGATAGAAAGAAAAGAGTTGCATGAACTTTATTCACACTTCCCATTCTGACTTGACGTTTTCAGAGAAGTAGGAGAGAATAAGAAATTCTAAGCCACAGGAAGGAATTTCTTTATTTTTAATAAGATGTCAAAGAAGATTTTGCTATATGTTTTTGATTTCAATAAATTAAAAAATTGGGGGTAAGCATAGGTTTAATAATAACCTTATTCAACACAACCTCATGTTGCATAGAGTGTTAATATTTTTTGTTTAAAAATAGTATCCACAAGTTTAAAATAAAGCAGAGGATGACTTATTGGCTTTTTAATGTCATTATTTTACAGACTCACTCAATAATTATTTAACTTTATAGGAGAATATACCTGTATTTACTTAACTATTTGCTACTTAATCATTTTTATTATTTTCCATTTACATGGTAACTTATGTATTTGTGGATGATAGAAAAGATAACTCCAAGTATCACCATTTTATGTCTCCATTAAGCAGTTTTGGACTGCAGTCTATGGACACCAGCAAATCCATTTCAGTACTCTTTTGACTGATTGATTATAAAAGTCTCTGTTTCTCAAAATCTCCTTTGAAGCAGACTTACCATCTTACTGATTCTCTCATTAATTAATTAATACAATCTTTTATAGTGTTTATTCTATATTTATATGAGAATCATGTTTTGGATTTTTTGAAAATTGTATTTTAGCCCCTCAATCATAAGCTTATTTTTACTTGAGGTTACATGGGGGATTTAGAATGTAACTTTCAAAGTGGAGGAAGGGACACTGTCCTTCCACAGTAGACTGATTTAACCCTATGTGTTAATCAGTTTTTTAACTGATTACAGTATTATTGCACATGTGTAGTAAGACTATCAGCATCTTTAACAGGAATATGCTCAATTAAGATGTAACATGTAACATATCAAAAAGTTCTACGAGCATTTCCACATTTTAATATTTTAAGAGATAAGAACTATTATAAAGGAGCTTAAGTAAAACGATTTCATATGCTTTGCAAGTATAAGATGTGGCATAATTTACATGCGACTATTTATTTTTTAGGTTAAGTGCTATGTCTTTTCAAATATCATTTTAATAAGGAGTATGGCATAGAGTTTAGATGATAAAGTTTTTATGCTTAGACTTTGCATTGCCAGTGAACAGAATTTTGGAAAATGAGATAGGAATACAGCTGAGATAGAGATGAGTAGACATTATTTTGTTCTTGCAGTGCTCTATATTGTAATTTTTCTTTTTATGTGTTAGCCTGGGTTCAAACAAGAAAGAAAGTGGTTGTTTGAGGAGAATTCAATTATGAAGGCTGCAAATATGGTTAAGGTAAACCACAAGTGATTGTGCAGCCAATAGTAGCAGGTGTCTGTTTCCTAGTGAGAAGGTTTCCAATGGGTGCTGTGACCTTGGGTTGAGGGAGTTAATTCTGCAGAGAGGGAACTATGGGAATAAATATTGTGACTTTATTATCTTCATTCTCCCAGTCCCTTTGGATACTCCCCATTGGCTAAATCCACTCAGAAATCAGAAAATAAAGGAGCACATTGATACAATCTATGTTGATTAGCCTCCTAGGGAACAGAGTAAGATAAAGACGAGTAGAGAATGGACCTAAAAGAGAACATGGGAGATGCACTGCACATCTGGCACATATTCAGCAGGCATGCTTGCTGCTAAAATACAGTTTAGGAGAGGCTAGAATTGGAACTCTTCACTGGCTGGCATCAGAGGGTTGTAAAATCCACACATTCAGGCCAAGGGAACATTTAGTATTGAGTAAGAACACTGCCCACCCAGATAAAGAATCAGGTCTGGAGTTTAGAAGTCAGTAAAGTCAGGAAAAGTGCAGAGAGAATCTGTAAGTACAGAATTTTAACTAAATCAACATTCTGGAAACAACTAACTTGGTGGTAGTGGGACAGTATCTTTTATTTTTCTAGTTATGTATTTTTTCATGTGTAAAATTAGAGAGTTGGAATAGAAAGAATGTTTTATTGTCATATAATTTTAAGTGGGGAAAATAAAAAGAGGAACAAACAAACTTTTTATTGTTTTTATATTGCCTTACTTCTAAGAATTGGTTTTTAGTAGAGCAACTAAAACAGCATCTTTTGTGTCCTTATATTATTATTTATCAATGAATTCTCCCTGAAGGAGGCAATCAACACCAGATTGTTAGGGTCACTTTAATCAGAGCTGTAATGGTTTATTCTACTCTATGAAGTTGGTATTTACTCAATATATAATGAGGAAGCAAGAAGTGGTAAAATGGTCAGCTGCAAAAATTAAGCATTTATATCCAAATGGGGAGAAAATCTTTATTTTAATTAGATACTCCTTTCAAGTATAAAGGAAAAGGTAAGTTAGTGTCTTCATTACAAAAGAAGCATCTCAAGGTTAAGTAATTTGAATGTGTACTAGTTGACCCAAAGAGAGAATGAGAGGATTGGTATTTAACCTAAGGTTGCGTGCATTTCTAGCTTTGGGGTCTAGAAACTCAAAAGGCCCTTTCTGAATTTCACTGCTAAGGTTAGTATGTGCAGCCTGATTGTTTCTGTCAAGTGTGTGCTTGGCTTACTATCCAACTTGCATGCGTCGGTGATAACTGTCAGCTTAAAATTGTCCTGAAAGAGAATAAGGGCTCTTGATTAATCCCCATGCACAGCATCAATATATTATTGATTCATTTTCAGCACATTGTTTCATTTCCTGGGAACAGGGATAGGTTGAAGGCAAATATGACTTCTTCGAAACGGATACAACCCAATGAACATACAAGTTGGATGACTAATGTTCTTTTTCTGGTTTTAAATAGAGAAAAACACTGGTTACGTTTAAATTTCAGCTAAATTACTTTGAGCAAAGAAAAGCAAAACAAAGCAAGGCCAAGCCAATTTGTGAATTAGGCGGCTTTCCAAACCAGAAGAGGTTCAGAGAACTCCAACCAATAACACGGTCCGACAGTATATATAGGAAATGGAAGTGTGGTGAAGAGACATTTCGATTGCTTAGAGCTTAATTGGTTAACTTGTGATAGAGCTTCCTGAAATCAACTGCGGCTCAGCTACTACAGTTAAACTACATTTTAGTTTATCTTGTTAGACTTAGTGCAGTAGCCTAGTCCAAATCAATAGCCTTCCACAAATTTTATTTGACTATTTCCCCCTTCTATCTGTGTGTGTGTATGACCAAAACTTAGGGTATTAGCACTACACTTAGTCACCATCATACTAGGTTACTGAGCTCAACATGTCATTCATAGGTTATCATGTCCTCATGATCCTATATTTCTTTGAGTTCTTGTCATTCCAGCCAAAGAGAGATCATTTAGTGCCCAGCATATTTCTGCACATAGACATTTAAGACTCTATGAAAGAATACAGTGCACCAGTGGCTCTACTATTATGATGAGGAGTGAAACCAATGCAATAGTCCTATAGACAGTTTTTTTGATAAACATAAAAATTGACCCTTCTAGTCTTAAAGCTTGAAGCTTACCTTTGTTTTATCTGAGTTCTTTCCTTAGGAAAACACCCTCAGACCTCTCAAAAAGTGTCAAAGAACTGAAACTCACCAGATCACGGCATCCAGACAATGAGATCCCTCATTCATCATGATTGTTTCCTTATCCCTCCTTAGCTCCTGTTTTCCCACACATTGTTACATGTATTCCCTACTATGTAATCCCCTAATTTTAGTTGGTCAGGGAGATGGATTTGAGACTAATCTCCCATTTCCTTGGCAGCGACACCTAATTAAGGCCTTCTTCCTTGGCTATAATAATTGCCTCAGTGATTGACTTTCTGTGTGGTGAGCAGCAAGACCTGGTCTGAATGCCTGGTATTTTGGTAACAAAATAATAATACCAAGGATTTGGAGTATATTCCTTAGCCAAGTTCCTCCTGAACCAAACCAACTAAAATCAAATCTATTAAAGAATGAGGCTAGAGGAGGAGTCTTTTCATTTTGACCAAATAGCTTGTATGTCAATTTTTTGTAATTAAGTCTCTGCAATATCCGAAGTGTTCATTTATGTGCATCAGAAATATACTGCACGAACTCCTCACTATTCAGCTAGTAAGTAATCTAGCACTTATAGCTGGGTTAGCTTAAAATGTGGAGTGAGAAAAAGTGGGTCCAGAAATCTAGTCATAAAATTATCTTCTCAAACAAAAGAAGTAGGTATAGGCAAGGAAAAAGTAATAGGTGTAACAGCCTCATTATGATGAGGAATCTTATTTCAGTGTCTTGGGGAAAAGCTGTCCAATCCAACAAGTCATCTACTTTTAGCGAAAAACCTTCCCTGGTCAGCTTTACCTGAAAGTCTCCAATAGGTGGACGGTTCCAAGGCTCTGGAGAGGCCCTTTTAAATTATAAAATGTGAACCCAAAGTTTAATGCCCTGAAGTTTTAATGAAGTATAGGTGCTAAAAGAACCTGGAATGGCCCTTTCCTATAGGGTTCAAGGACAATCCTTTCAGATGCCATTTCCATCTGAAGACTCAGTCTCTGGGTTCTAGATCATAAAAGGTCTGGATATCATCAGTTGGTGAATCATGAAAACCTCCTTCATCTGGTGAAAATACAACCTGGTATAATATATCAAAGTCATATAACATTTGGTCATATCACAATTTAGAAAAGCAGGAGACATGTGCATTAAGGGTTCAGGCCTTCCAGTAACTATTTCATAATAATTATAACTTGGCCAGCCAATCCAATTGATCTTACCAATTAAAATTTCAAAATTCGATTTATTCTTTCTAGTCACAGAAGACTGAGAATGATAGGAACAGTGGAAAAGTTGTTGTTACTAACACCCTGTTAAACTGTTTTATAATTTTTCCAATAAAATTAGTACCACTATTGCTGATGATTTTTCCAGGAATGCCCTATAAAGAAAACACACTTTCGAGTAACTTTTCAACCACTATTATAACATTGGCCTTCCTGCAGGGAAAGCCTCTATACAACCAGAGAACATAGTCTATTACAAGATCATATTTATACCCATTGAAAGTGGCAATTGTATGAAATCCCTTTTTAAATGTTCAAATAGTTCATTAGGTAGCATAAATATAGCACCTGAAACTTTAATTGTCCTCCTGGCATGATGTATTTGAAAAACCAAACATTAGTCATAAACTATTTTAGCAATTTTATAAGTCATTCCATCAATATTTGTTAGTAATTTGAATCATCTTGCCTATTCTGTGATGAGTTGTGAAGTGCAAGAATCTTAACAATGGAAGCCTCCAGGACTCAGAAAGAAACAGGCAGCTGTCTGGGCCCTCTGTGAGTCCATTCTTGATATAAATCTATATCCTTACAGATACAAACCTTACTTTTCTAAATCAGGTGCATTGCACTGTTTAATAAATTTTCACAGAAGAATTTTATTGGATCAGTCTTAGGAAGTTCATTTAATTTGAACATCTTAACAGTTTCAGCATTGGCTGACCTTGCATGAAAATCTGCCAAAACACTTTCTTGTTATTCAATGAATTTTTATTCTTTTTGATGTTAAATTAGTTTTATGAACCAATCAACACGAGTTCCTGAAATTTGTATCCAATCCAGTGGTATGATCTTAAAGTTATTAAAAACCTGTGCTAAAGTCCTTTCCATGAACTTTCTTGAAGAAAAAAAAAAACACTTTTTACACTATAGCTGACTACAAATACTTTTAGAGAAAAATCAAAACTATAAATGTGAATTACAAAGGCTTAGAATAGCCATGACAAAAATCTAATGAGAGTTTGTTATAACCAGCAATTGACAAGATAATGTGGTTACCTCTATTGCACATAACATATTAAAATAATGATTAGAATTATTAACAAAATTGCTATGTAAAGACTATTAAATTTCTATGAATTTCATGCAATTTCTGCAACATCTTTATAACATGTCTATATCAACACAACTTAAAGATTTAGCATTATTTATTTTGACAATATAATTTAATTGTTAAATAAGCCTAATTAGTTTAATATATAATTTATTATATAAAATAATATATAATTTAATATATGAAATATGCCTAATTAGTTTACTATATCTCTTTCAGACACTCTGGGGCTATTCTGGAATGCTCCAAAATTAGGTTGAAGTCAAAAACCCTAAACTAGAACTTGACTTTTGGAAGCTTGTCAAAAATATCAAAGGTTTAAAACACTTGGTCAAAATAAGATTACAGATCACTGTGGAAAGAATATCATTCATTTAACCAAAATGAAAATCAAAAGACTTTAAGGGCTAATACCCGGAGCCACATAGCTATAAAAAAGAAATTCCAGCTCATCGATAGAGAAAACACAATTTTCGTAACTAATCAAAAGATCTTTTAAAGCTCTATTTTCTATTAAGAGCAGATCATTTCTCCAAGAAAACCTTGTTGTTTTAACATAAGGAACCAAACTCTAATTTTGCATCAGTGTACTTTTGATATTAATGCTCAATTCTTGGAAAAACTTCTAAAAGTTTACCTTCTAATTTTAGCCAGCTTGATCACACACAAAATTCCTTTCACATGATTTATCTTCCACAAACCTACAACCTTTTTGTACATTACCTATCATCCCTTTCTGCATTTATTCACTCTGAAACAAGTTTTAAATACCCTCCAAACTAGACAAAATTACTTCTCCTCAACAAAAGACAGATCTTTCATACCTTATAGCTTCACTTACTAAAAACATGTCTCACTTTCCTCATTTAAGTCTTTGTTATTATTTCTAGTTTCCTAGTTTTAATTAGAATTTTAATTTTTTAGTTTTAGTTAGAATTTTTGATTCTTGGTGGCCTTAATTTCTAGTGATGACCTAAAAAATATACAATTCTGAACTGTTGTATGTTAACATTTTATAGATAAGTACTATTTCATCATTTTTAGAAACATGTATCCTTTTAATACAAGCCTTTTAATGTTTATTAACAAACTCAAATATACCTAGCATTTTTGATCATGTGAAAACAAAATGTCTCACTTAAATAATTTATTCATTATAGATTATTAAATTATGAACCAGTACTATGTATGGTACTAGATAAACAGCATCAAAAATAGTTAGCATGAGGAGTTCAATTCCACTATCCATTTGCAGATACTAGTGAGTGGTTAATTACCAACAGGTAGACAAGGCAAGTGCTTCTGAATTCCCCTTATCATCCTAAAGACAGAGACGTCAAAGAGACTCAACTATCATCACTCCTCTGAAGATTAACTCATCGCAGGAGAGATTTTACCACACCCAGACAAACCTTGCTACAAACCATCATCTATTCTTCTAAGGTCCATTCACTTTTCTCAAAAACAATTCATTCTGAGTATACTTTCTACATCCCTTGACTGCTTTACTCATTTCAGCAAGCAGGTTGAGTCAAGGCACCCGTGGCCTTTCCTTGATTGACCTGACTGATTATTGCCCTAAGTGATTATTAACTAGGTTGATCACTGTAATCAGATTTCAGACTAAATAGCCTAAATATCATAACCAGCTGAGACAAAGAAAGCCATAAATGAAAAACCTCATTGACACAAAATGGGCAAAGGTGAATCTTGTTATATAGGCCCAAGTCTTTTTTGCCTTTTCCATCATAAAATCCTCTAGCGATTTAGTATTTCCCTCTTCCCAGTGCAGAGAGGGAGACACCCCTGGAAATGGAGACTCTCCACAGGTGTAAATTTCCTTCACTAAAGACAGGTCTCAAAATAACTAAAAATAGGTTGCTTTCCAATTCAGCCTGTGATCTTTCAATTAAATTACTGAGTTCAGGGTGGAGCCCATTAACAAATGGGATGCACAAAGCCTCTTCCATGTTGGATTAGGATACAGTTTACTATTGTTCTGAACTCAAGGTGTAACTTACAAAAGCAGACTCCTTTGATCTAAGGAGTCAACCTCTATAAAAAAACTATTTTTTCTTTTCTTTTTTTTTTTTTTCTGTTTTTGGTGTTTTAAATGCTTCAATGGCAAATTTGCAAATACGTATTATTGTTTCTGGGTTAAAAAAAAATCATTTTCTAAATGTATCCCATAAATAAACAATTTTACCCAAATTAAAGTTTCCTAGTTTGGGTCACTGTAATTCCAAATTACCTTTGGTAAGGTTCACCCATTTGTCTAAAAAGGACACTTTCTAGAAATTTTTTTACATAAGATTAGGGTTTCAAACTGAGGTGTCCAGACTCTGGACCCAAGCCAGCTTCTGTCTGACTCAACCAGCTACCACACACCCATAAAATGGTAATAGGCCCTTCCACAGTACAAACTGACCCTTGACCACCCCAAGGTCATATGCTGTCTCACAGTACAAACTAGCCCGGGGTAAAGTTCCAGAAGGTGGAATTCTAGACTCCCTGAATCCAGATGAACCCATGATTCCCTGTCTTCCAGTAACCTTACCTACCCACTGAACCCTGTTCAGTTTTTTGTTTGTTTGTTTTTTGAAATATTTTTAAAGCATTTATTGAACACAGCTAAGAATTCAGGTCTTTGTTTTCTGGCCATAAGCACAAAGAGAAAAAAATAACAATTGGAAACATTTCATAATTGTTAGATAAATTGGAATATGACTACAAAGAGACAGAGAACAACTCTCTTGTCCAGATTCTAAAAATAATGGTGAAATTTATTATCTTAGCACAGTCCCAAGCTATGCGTCATCAGAGGAAATTTATCAAACTTGAGAATCAATAAGTAAATGAACAGAATATTTCCTTAAACAAAGGAAATATGGTATTTTCATTCATATAGTCAATAAAAAGAACTTTAATACACAACATTTGGCAACAAGAACCTGGACCATCCCACATAGATGTATTCTTTCATAATTTGGGGTGTTTCTGTACCAAAATTTAGTTGTTATGCATCATAAATCATCAAATTATGAAAGCAGATGTGTATAAAAGGTTACTGAAAGAAAATATATAATTTAGAAATTAAAGAATCATTGAATTGATTATTCTAATTGCTGTTGATATATTTAAAAGTGAAAACACTTTCCATTTGTGGAGTAAAGAGTATGGCTGTCCTCTCATCAATAAAATCATAAACTCTTAACATTTTCAAAAAGACCTTTGAGTATTGCATTTTTATGATGCAAGAACAAGAAGCACTGGCTGTAATAATAAGCTAGAACCTATTAGAAAAGTGTTTAAAATCTGTAAGTTTTAGAAAATGTATATATTCCAGGTTCATGAAAAACAGCCAATAAGCAGCTAGTCACATTCAGAGGATCACTCTAGGTACAATATCTTCAAAACTAACAAAATATAAAATAAAAATTTGAGTTAGCTATGATGACATTCTTATTAAAGTTATTAATAAAGTCGTTTTCCGTATACCTTTTTTCTTGTATAATTTAAAAATTATTTATTTATTTATTAATACACAATAGTTGTACCTATTTTGGGTACAACTATTATCACCTATGTGATATTGTGATACCTGTATAGAATGTGTTATAATTAAATAAAGGTAAATTAGTGTATATATCACCTCAAATATTTTTTGTATTTTATTTTTTATATTTTTATTCTATTTTTGTTTTCAGAACTTTACAACTTTTTTCTCCTAGCTATTTTGAAATATGTAATAAGTTAGCATTACCTATAATTTTCCTACTGCATTATCAAATGCTGGTATTCCTGCTATCTAAGTGTATTTTCGTACGCATTACCGATCTTCTCTTCATCTCTCAGTTTTTTTTGTGTCTGATTCAGTCAGACACTGGAGGCCTCTTTAAAGGACCCAGTCCTGTTTCTACTGAACCCAGTTCATTTTCTGTCTGACCCGGTTAATATCTGGGACTTCCCTACCAGTCCTGTTTCTACCACAACTTCTGAACCTAGTTCAACAAAAAACTTGCTCAAACTCAGACAGTAGTAAATAAGCAAGTCCCGTAAGTTGGAGCATGTTAGACATCAAGTATTTTATTATACAGCTTTCATTTATATCATTGCTAAATACATAACTTTAAAGACACACACAAACACTTATTAATTTATGCATTAATTATTCAAGTATGTATTCAATGGTCCACTTACTGAGACCTACTCTATTTAATCCTAGGCACCAGGATTACAAAGCTTAACAAGTCATGATTTAGATTCAGAATTTACAAAGAGTGGAAAAGGTAGGCATATCAACAAAATATATGCTTAGTAATAAAAATATGTAAAAGGTAATAAAGGGATACTTGATTTTATAGTATAATTTCAGAGAAAGTCATAACTGTGCCAGGGTTTGGAAAATGAATAGGAGTTCTGTAGGAAGAAAACAATAACAAGGGAATTTAGGCCAAAGAAAACAGTTTGTGGAGGCAAACCACGAGGTTCTTTTAGAGTACTGTAAGCAGCCTAAAAGAGTATTCTGAGGTACACATTTCAAAAGGGAAGTGGATGAGATATTAAGCTAGAAACGTAGGTAAGGGACAGATTTTTGAGAGTGTATCTTTCTGTAAAGCAGATTGGATTTTAGTTTAGTAGACAATAAGGTTCTGAGCAATGGGATCACATTCAAAAATCATTCTGATACACTTGAGTGTTATCTATTTGGAATTAAGGATATTAGTCACAGGTTGCTATAATAGCACAGTTAAGAAAAATACCTTGGCAATGGCAATGGGAATGAAGAGGTGAGATTCAGCATATACCTAAGAGAAATAATCATAGAGACTTGGTTTAAATTGGATGTTTGGAAGAAATAGTTGTGAGAATGTCTCACAGGATTTGGTCTTGTGTTTATTCCCTACTGACCCTACTGAATAAAGTAGGAAAAACCAATTGAAAAAGAAAACTGGGCCGGGTGCGGTGGCTCAAGACTGTAATCCCAGCACTTTGGGAGGCCGAGACGGGCGGATCACGAGGTCATGAGATCAAGACCATCCTGGCTAACATGGTGAGACCCCGTCTCTACTTAAAAAAAAAAAAAAAAAAAAAAAAAAAACTAGCCGGGTGTGGTGGCGGGCGCCTGTAGTCCCAGCTACTCGGGAGGCCGAGGCAGGAGAATGGCATGAACCGGGAGGTGGAGCTTGCAGTGAGCCAAGATCCGGCCATTGCACTCCAGCCTGGGCAACAGAGTGAGACTCCGTCTCAAAAAAAAGAAAAAGAAAACTGTGTTAGGTGGAACTAACTGATAGTTAGTGAAGTGAAGGCAAAAGATGATGTAAGACAGTAATAATATTTGGCAAAATTTTAACCTTGTTGACTCTAAGGAGTGGGTGTCTATTAAGCTGTTAGTTCTATAAGCCTGACACTCAAGAATAGGAAATGAGGTAGGTAGTGGAAAAGCCCAAATCACAGACGGGAATGATAATTGTGTATATTATTATGTTATTGTAGTAATGACACTAACTCAAAGACCAGGTCCAAAATAGTGTAGGTAAAGACAAGATAATCATTTGTAATACCATAAAGTTAACTATGTCTTCAGAAGTCATCTCTTTTTATTATTTTATATTGATCATACCTTCTTTTAAAAAATAAGACTGCAAATATCTAATCACTGATGATGAAGCTCTTATTAACATATTTAGTTTCCTACTTTTTAAAACAACTATTTATTTTGAAATAATTTTAAGCTTTCATAGAATTTGCAAAAAATGTACAGAAAAATTATGTGTGCCCTTAACCCAGTTTCCCCCAGCGATATCATCTTAGATAACAACAGTAGAATTATCAAAAACAGGAAACTATCATTGCTACATTAGTAATTAAACCACAGCCCTTATTTGAATTTCACCAATTTTCACAGGCACTCATTGGTTTATTGTTGTTTTAGTTTATACACCTGTGAAATTTTAATGCATGTATAGATTCATGTAACCACTATCATAGTCAAGATAAAAAATAGATTCATCGTCCCCCATACGCTCTCCTTCTATCAATTTATAGTCACCCCTTTGCCTACCCTATCCTCTAACAACCAGTAATCTTTTCTCTATCTCTATAGTTTTGTCTTTTTGAGAATGTTGTAGAAATGGAATTATGCTATTACAGTAGGTAGCTAGTCTGGCATGAGCAGAGAAGGAAAGGGCTCCTCTGGCATACACACACATCAGGAATGTCAGGTGACCAGGTGACGGTAACGTGGTTGTTAAATGTCTCTCTAAAAATAATAATTGGTCACAACCAGCACCAGGAAAAAGCAGTCTCCTAATAGATAGAAAACATCTGAAACTGCTGATCCGCAACTTCCTGATAAGATCTCAGAAGTTGGGCAAGTGGGCTCAAGCACACTCATGTGGACAGCCCAACTCAAGCAAAGAATCAGGGGAGAAGAAATGCAAGATCCCAGAAGTATGCCGATGTATAAAACCCCAAGTCAAAAGGTCAGACAGTGTTCTTGATCTCTCAAGTCACTCACTTGGCTTTCTTCCAATCGTACTTTCATTCTAAAGCTTTTAAATACGCTTTCACTCCCACTCTAAAACTTGCCTTGGTCTCTCCTTCTGCTTTATGCCCTTAGGTCGTATTCTTTCTTCTGAGGAGACAAGAACTGAGGTTGCTGCAGATCCATATGGATATGCCTCTGGTTCCATATTCTGGTGCCATGTGAGTCGGATACGTTCTGTTGCTAACAATACAGTATGTAACCTTTTGAGAATGGCTTCCTTCCCTCAACATGATGCTTTTGAGATTCATCCAGGTTGTTATGGGTATCAGTTGCCAGCTCTTTTTAATGAAAAGTAAATCTACTTGCAAAGCCCATCTGTGGTCTGCAATCACTTTGAGGTTTTGGTCACCGTAGTTAGCCATGAATGGTAATGATCACTTTGCTTTCTGATGTTTGAGCCTAATATATGCCCATGCAAAAAAGCCATAGGGATCACTTCATGGAAGTTACTCTCATTTTTCTTCTTTTTATGGGGCTAGCTAATAATTATTGTTCTGCTAACAAAGTTTTGGGGAGAACAAATTTGATAATGAAATTCAAAAGAGAGAGAGAGAGATTGTGTGTGTGTGTGTGTGGGTGTGTGTTATTGGATGTGTATAGAAAGCTTTTCTTTACATTTTATTTCAAGTCAATCATTTGTACTTTATTTTCCTACTATGGTGCTGTTCGTGGTTGGTTAGGATCAAATATTGTTGTTTTGCTTTGTTTTGTTTTGGTTTTTGAGACAGAGTTTTGCTCTGACACCCAGGCTGGAGTGCAATGATGTGATCTTGGCTCACTGCAACCTCTGCCTCCTGGGTTCAAGTGATTCTCATGCCTCAGCCTCCCGAGTAGCTGGAACTACAGGCACGCACCACCATACCTGGCAAATTTTTTTTTTTTTTAATAGAGATGGGGTTTCGCCAAGTTGGCCAGACTGGTCTTGAACTCCTGACCTCAAGTGAGATACACTCGCCTCAGTCTCCCAAAGTGCTAGGGTTACAGGCATGAGCCACCGCACTTGGCCCAAGTATTGTGTTTTAACCATTTTCCTACAGACTTATAACATAACATGTCTGTGATTTCTAATTTCTAATTATATAGTGACAGAATTATATATAGACAGCTATAGTGACAGAAAATAAGCAAAGAGACAGAGGTATACACATCCAGAACACTTAAATACCAAAGCCCAGTTTAGGACCATTCGTCCGCTGTTCAGAGAAGGGAGCTATCAAGGCTGTGAAATTTAACAGAGAAAGATTATTTTGCAGAATTTCTGCAATGTGATGATGTATTTCCACGATGAAGGAAATTATTTTAAAAAACAAAATAATGAAAGTGGTTTGGGATCAGGTTGATATGAGCACAAGTAGTCTGGACTTCATTCCATGTGCAGTGCAGTGTTACTGAAGATACTGGGCTGTGGAGGCATGTGATGAAAACAGTGTTTTATTGAGATTATCCTGGCAGCAAAATCTTCAGCTAATGGAAACTGGAGCTCGTGGATCTGTCACAAGTGATCAATCCATGTTGCCAGTGTAACACTAAGATAAGATCTTGATCTAGATTAAGAGCAGCCAAAAGTAGGAATGAATACATAGCTTATAAGAAAGCATCTGTTGCTAGTTCTGGGAGAGGAACGGAATGCTTTGAACTTGTGAGAAAGTAGGTTACATGTTTTCCTATTTATGATGTTTCAAAGTGTGTTGAAGCTATTTTTAAACTCTTAAAAAGTGTGTGTGTGTGTGTGTGTGTGTGTGTTTGTGCGCGTGCTTCTACCAAGAATGAATTTTAGGTTTTATTTCTATTTTCATAGACTCTTCAAGCCTTATATGAGTCGTTGATTATACCAATGTCTCAAGCTTGTGTGCTGAAGTCCTTTAAAACTGTGAGGATGTGCAAATTCTGCCTATGAATAGATTGGATTTGCCCTTCAGGCTTAGATGCCAATTTGTGCTTAAACCTAGCCACCTATAGTGGCTAAAGCATGTTAGTTACTCTATCTGAATATGCATTTCAAAATTAACCATACAGAAATCATGCCTCAACTTAGGAATGTTAGAAAAACTGCATTAGTAGACCCAGCTCATACTCCCCTACCTTTGTAGAGCCTTTTGATATAATCAAGGAAAAGTAGATAGTGATAGAAGCAAAAGAACATGACTTTTGTTGGTGGTGACAATTTTATTAATTCAAATCTATATTATAATTTATCCTAATTGAGACTCAATTTATCTTAATTGAGATGATTATTCCTAATAAATACAATGTAGTTGTCTGTGGTATGATATATGCATTACCAGAGATCATAGACATGTTTGTTTCTAAAAGCAATAGTTTGCTTGTAATGACCCACCATAGGAAAGATAAATCTTCCTTGTACTTGGGTCTTCCGACCACAGTTGCATTCAAAACAACATGTCATTTCAGACTGTGAAAGAATGATTCTTTCTGATGGCTTCAATATGAAAGAGAAAAAAAAAGCAGAAGAAGGTATTTTGAAACTTAAGGTATGGATATTGAATTAGTTCTAATGGGCTCAACAAATGTAAATAAATTGACTAATGATGCCAAGACAAAATGTATGGGTATTGGGGTAGATATAAGCAAATGTACAGAAAATGATTGTTAAAGGAAAGCTATTTAACCAGGGATTCTGAAGTGTGAGAAGTTGTAAGGTAATGAAAATTTGTCTTTAATTTTGATGAGATCTATATTACATAGACTTACATGTGGAATTACAATTCACAGGGTGACCAGCTCATCCTTGCTCACTTGGGACTTTCTTGGTTTTAGCATTGAAGGCCTCATATCTCGAGAAAATCTTCATTGGTCACCCTAAATCTTAGTATTATTTTTAAAATGACATTAGCATGGATCTGTTTCCTCCTTCACTTCATCTTCCTTTACTTTCTTACCCTCATGGGAGTCACCTGATTATCATCATAATTATCAGTACCACTTATTTTAAATGGCTGTTGATGGTTGAAAGCCTTCCAACTAAAAGAAACAAGAAGCAATTTTTTTTTCATGTAAACATTCACATATATAGCATCTCCCAAGTTTTATGGGCCTCAGGTTGATATAAAAATTTATTTGCACTCTTCTAAACCATTGAACTAAAATTCTCATTCTGTTATGTTTAATCTCATGTTTAACACCAATTGTATTTGTAAAATTTGAGAGGTGGGGGTGGGGGAGTTTATTTGTCTAAAACTTATTTTATTTTAATTACAGCAGCATTGATATAAAATTTCATATTTAAAAATCTATGTTGTAGGAAACATCTTCAGATGTGCCAGAAGTGCTGAAATAGATACAATCTAGTAGCTTGTCAGTAAAGCAAACAAAAACTGCTGGGTCAGGAGCACAGCTGTTTGCAGAAGGCATTAAATATTTTTTACAGTCTTTCCCATAGGCCAATATTCTTTTATGCATTGATTTATATTTTAATAATGACAGGCTCCACTGGCATGAGCATTTCTTTTCCTCAGAAATTAGATAAAATCATAATTTAGACACAGGATAAAAGGTGGAGAGAATTAGCATTTTGCAGCATTAATTAGCGTACTTGCCCTCACTTATTTCTGATCAAATAGAGGATGCTTAGTGCAGCAGCAAACAAAGCTATGAGTATCCTTCAATTGTACAATACGACATTGATGTTTCTAATGCATGTAAATTCAGTAGCTTTGCCTTTATTTTAAAAGTAGGGTTTTAAAAATAGTTGTTTTAGATCACTACAGTAAGCAATGAACAAAAGAAGCAGTTGGATGTAAAATATAACATTAAAAGGACTACTGCTGAAGGAAGTGCTCGAGCTGTGAAAACACTCCTAGAGAATGTACGATTACGCGAGCTTTCTCCCAGTTTGGTACTCTCATTCCTTCTCTAGCATTTTCCTGTTTTGCATCTTCATTATGAATTGAGGTTGCCAGAAAAAAAAAAAAAAAAAAAAAAAAAAAAAAAGGTAACATTAGCAGGGCCAGCATTTCATTTCTTAGTAATTGTTTGTGTTGTTTTCCAAAGCATACAACTTCCATCTTACTCGACCAGCTCCTCTCTAGCCCTATCGCTGCCCTTTGTAGCTACTGCTTTATTCGATTCGACCTGTGCACTTTCTCCACTGTCGGCTCCCCGCACTACGTTTCTCACTTTCTCTTTCCACATGGCTGCTTGGTTTGCAGAAGATGCCTTCTTACAGATGTGTTCCCTCTCCTGACAAACAATTACTCCTGTTCCCCCCAGCAGGAGTCCATTAGGATATCATCACGGGTTCTGCTAAGTCATCTCACAATCACAGTTTTGTGCAATCACCTCTCATCTGAGACTCTCTAGGCATATGCCATGCAGGGAAACTAGCAGTCACAAATGGCAGCACCTCCAGGCATATTATTTGTTATTTTGGTCCAGAAGTGTAACAGATAATGGCTAATACACTAATGTCTGACAGTCTCATTGGACTCTTTGGCATCATTTACAGCAAACTTGTGAAAGACTGAATGGGTGATCATGTGCTAGTTGAGACAGAAAAAAAGAGACATTTTCATATTTCCATAGCAATTACACACAATGGTCTAAAAGAGACCTGACAATAGTGATTTTTACAAAGTTGCTTTTGTGCAGACTTTCAACATTCTGAGCTTGGAAGAATAAATTGCCAGATACTAATTATCTTCCTGGAAAATAGCTGTTTATATGTTTATTTTTTATTTTAATCTCACAAACCCAGCTTATGTGAATCCATACAGTGAAGACCTATCTAAAATGTACTCCTTTAAAAATCAATGAAATACACATGCGATGGAACACGTGTGGCTTTTTTTCTTCAGGTTTCACTGACAGCCCTACCTATTAAGTCTTCTTGTTTTATAGGTAGCATCTCACAGGAATTTCAGTAAGTCTAAGCTCAATATTTAATATATTATAAAATAAGTGAATTTTGGCATGATGTCATATTAACACTTAGATTGTTTTTTATTGATTCTTCGGTCTGGTTTACTACTGCACTGGGGTGCAATGTGTAAAATCAAACAATGTACTAACAAGCTAAGACTTCTACAGAGTCCCAGAGGGCAAATGAGGAAGGGGACGCTGTTCTCCTAGGCTGAAATTTCAGTCATTCATTGGTTTCCCTCACTGGTGTGCACAAGTTCCTTAATTTCACTTCCTCAAAACTTCAAAATGAAATGTTATCAATTTTGATTCATTGAAGTGAAATCCAGTCAGGATTAGTGTGAACATATGAATTACAGATTTTTTTTTTTTTGGAAGAAATACAGTTTTATTTTTGGCCAGGACACATAGGTAATTGAATTAAGCACTGAACACAGTGTCCCAGTCTGATATAACATGGACACTCAATAAATACTTATGTAATTGAGCTGAATTGGAACCAAGAGCTGTATAGAATCTCCACTTTAATGAGCAAGTGAAAATTGTTTGTAATTGGAAAAGCAGAGTATCAGCCACAACAACCTCAGGCTCTCCTTAAATTGTAACCAGCCACTTGCATTTGGAAAGATGCTCCCAAAGTATTTGAATTCAGTGTGTTCTCTCAAGTAGCCAGATAAGCATCCTTGTTCAATGTGGCTTATGTTCACTTGTTCAGTTAAACTAGTCATGCATACCTTATTTTTTCCCTTCTACGGAGAAGAAGAAAACAACAACAAAACTGTAAACCTAGTTTTTCTCTTCACCTGGATTTTCACAAATTCTAAGTTAGTCAAAGGAAATTTGGATTATTTATCTCTATTGTATCCCCATTCTCTACTCAATAGATTTACAAAAGATAAGAAAAAAATAGTTCCAACTGAGTTGGCTAAATGCTATTGGTGACATAAAAATGCAGAAGCTCTAGTCCTGTCTTGGTGCATCTCATTTCAACTGTCAAATGTATCCAACTTCTAAAACCAGTGACTTAGAAAGACAGAGAAAGAGAGAGAGAGAGAGAGAAAGAGAGAGAGAGAGGATGCACATTGGTTCTCTTTATATACCTCAAAAGAATGAAGTCTGAAAACTCACGTAAGTGTAAAAACTGACCTTATAACATTCAAATAACTTATTGTCAATTATTCCATTCAAAAAATAGGTGTCAAATTCCTATTATGTTTAAAACACTGTATTAGCTGCTACAGGTGGATACAAAACATAGGAAGATAGGTTATCTTCCTTTACGAGGGCCCAAATGTAATAAAAATGGTAAGATAACTATAGCACACAAATAATTGCACAAACAGAACAATCTGTAAATTACTGTATAGAAATGAAAAGTGAAATGGTCCTGAGTTTACTTCAACTCAGTATGAGCTTGATCATGCCACTTATACTTCCTCAAACTTCAATTTTCATATCTTAAACAGTAGGCCTAATAATGGCAAACTTCTCTTTGTAAAGATTGAGTGCAATGCACAAAAAGTACATAGTGTGGTGTCTGGCACACAGACAAATGCTCAAAAAAATAGGATTTATCACATGGTCTTAATTAAGGATTTCCCCATAAACATGGTAAATGAGATAGGCCTTGAAATATGAGTAGAGTATCATTAGGTTTACCTAGATAAGGTGGGTAAGAGAACATTCATGTTTGAGGTTACATGCAGAGTTATCATCATTTATCCCTAGCAGATTATGACCACCAACCTGGGTCACCCATCAAAAGCAAAGGGAAGACAGAGTCAAAGGAGAGAGAACTTGAAGCTAAGAGAAAGCAGAGTCAATCCAGACTTCCCTGCTGGATATTTGTACGGCAAGACAAGGGAAAAGATTTACTCTAGGTCTGAGTAATACCCCTAGTGATCCAAAGAGATTCACATCAAAAGAAGTCAGAAGAGAGTATGGATGTGGGCATCTAAAGAAGAGATCATAGGAGAATACAGGGTTAAACTGGGTGTTTCAAGTGTTGAATCAGAAAAGGACAGGGGAAATCACAATGGGATTTGGGATCCTTCTCTCCAGTTCAGTTATGTAAGAGTTTATTGAACGTCCATGTTGTGCCAGAACAGCAGACTAGGACACTGTGTTCAGTGCTTAGTTTGATTACTTATGTAATTGGACAAAAATAAATTTCCTGGGAATTTGGACCTGATAAGAACAGGGAAAGACACACACCTATTCATGGGCCTGGCCTGTGCCTTGGTCAGCAGTTTTGCATATGAGGTGCTACAGAGACATAGGAAAGAAGTTAGCTCCATAGATGCCTGGGATTCTGTGAGAGGCTGGATTTGAAATCTTCATCCTCTACTAGGTTTTGTTTGAAGAGAAGCACAATATATTCTGTACAGCGTAGAAGTGCACTGTCTTTTGCAGGTATATGAGGCCAACACTAAAAGGAAAGGAAAACATATGATTGAAAACTCATGGGAAAAGTGCATACATTAGTTTGGGAGATGAGTCCACAAACATATATAGAGGTAATAATGCCAGCTGAGGAGTTACATTTAATTCAAAAGTTAAAAAGAAGCTCTTAGATATTATTAAGAGGTACAGGGAAATAATTAGAACCATGTTTTTGGAAATTGGACCAGAAGGAAGAGAAACTAGAAAACTAAAGGCAAAGAAGTCAATGAGGTAGCCACTAAAAATGAAGTCTGAATCTAAGTCAGTGAGAATGGAAATGAAGAGACATGTGTGCAGTTAGAACAAACAGGAGTTTATAGGTGATTAAAGTGTAGAAAGAAGGAAAAGAGCCATGTTTTAAGTGATTATAGCGGTTATAAGCAAAGTCTCGGAAGTTAGATTGACTTGCTTGCAATTTTTCTGTGCCTTGTTATTTTATCATCTGTAAAATAAGTGTGTTAATAGCACCTATCCAATAGGGTTGTTGAAAATATTACATGGGCAAATGCAAGTAAAATGCGTTGAAAAAGTATTTGTTTTATAGTAAGTACAAATTGACTCAGAGACATTCTGATGATTCTGGACTTCTCTCCTTAGAAATATAAAGAGATGTTGGTGCTATGAACTGAGAAAAGGAACATGGGAGGAAGTACATCTTTGGAAGTAGAGGAGAGAATGAGTTCTAGAAATGAATTGTCCAAACTCTCTCACTGGACACACCGGGTGTAGTGTACGTAATCCTATCAGTTATCCAGTCAGTGAGCAAAAGAGTATGGAGGAGAGCAAGATAGAATAAGAACCTGACAAAAACAAGAAATGGGGAAAGGATTCCCTATTTAATAAATGGTGCTGAGAAAACTGGCCAGCCATATGTAGAAAGCTGAAACTGTATCCCTTCCTTACACCTTTTACAAAAATTAATTCAAGATGGATTAAAGACTTAAATGTTAGAACCATAAAAACTCTAGAAGAAAACCTAGGCAATATCATTCAGGACATAGGCGTGGGCAAGGATTTCATGCCTAAAACACCAAAAGCAATACAAACATTAGCCAAAATAGACAAATGGGATCTAATTAAACTAAAGAGCTTCTGCACAGCAAAAGAAACTACCATCAGAGTGAACAGGCAACCATCATAATGGGAGAAAAATTTTACAATCTACCCATCTGACAAAGGGCTAATATCCAGAATCTACAAAGAACTTAAACAAATTCACAAGAAAAAATCAAACAACCCCCATCAAAAAGTGGGTGAAGGATATGAACAGACACTTCTCAAAAGAAGATATTTATGCAGTCAACAGACACAAGAAAAAATGCTCATCACTACTGGCCATCAGAGAAATGCAAATCAAAACCACAATGAGATACCATCTCATACTGGTTAGAATGGTGATCATTAAAAAGTCAGGAAACAACAGGTGCTGGAGAGGATGTGGAGAAACAGGAACACTTTTACACTGTTGGTGGGACTGTAAACTAGTTCAACCATTGTGGAAGACAGTGTGGTGATTCCTCAAGGATCTAGAACTAGAAATATCATTTGACCCAGCCATCCCATTACTGGGGATATACCCAAAGGATTATAAATCATGCTGCTACAAAGACATATGCACATGTATGTTTATTGTGGCACTACTCACAATAGCAAAGACTTAGAACCAACCCAAATGTCCATCAATGATAGAGTGGATTAAGAAAATGTGGCACATATACACCATGGAATACTATGCAGCTATAAAAAATAATGAGTTCATGTCCTTTGTAGGGACATGGATGAAGTTGGAAACCATCGTTCTGAGCAAACGACTGCAAAGACAGAAAACCAAACACAGCATGTTCTCACTCATAGGTGAGAATCGAACAATGAAAACACTTGGACACAGGGTGGGGAACATCACACACCGGGGCCTGTTGTGAGTTGCAGGAAGTGGGGAGGGATAGCATTAGGAGATATACCTAATGTAAATGGCGAGTTAATGGGTGCAGCACATCAACATGGCACATATGTGTATACATATGTTACATATGTGTATATATGTTACATATGTGTATACATATGTAACAAACTCGCATGTTGTTCACATGTATCCTAGAACTTAAAGTAAAATTAAAAAAACAAAAAAGAAGAAGAAGAAATAAAGAACCATCTTAGGTCATGGAGGCAGGATTTGACTCCGAATGAAGAAAAATCACCTCACTCTCATAAAGAATGTAGCTATAGAGATGTTTTAAGGCCAAGAACAGGGAAGTAGAAGGTATTACTTTGAATGATTGCCTTTAGAAGCATGATTGATCTGGGGCAGTGTCTGGGAACCTGAAGAGAGTGAGACATTTTGAAATAATAGCTACAGGAATTGAAATAGTCACCTAGTGATGAATAAAAGAAATGTAAAGTCATCTGCCTGTGGAATCTTTTAGCAAAATGTATTTTCAGACTTCATTTTCCACATGGGTGATAAGTTTTAAAATTTAGATATTTTATGTCAACCATGAAACCCTGAGTTTTTCCCAGATGAATTGAGAATGACTTCAGGGCTTTTGAAAAGTATGTGATGTGCACAAAAAATGTGTGTGTGTGTGTGTGTGTGTGTGTGTATTGTGTTGTGGGTAGTCATGTGATAGTATAAAATAACATCATTATCAGAGTGTAATCAACTTAGAGCTTTTTGGGGTTTCACCAGATAATGTCCAGAGGTTTCTTAAAGATTCTGCTAAATAAATAATCAAACACATTATGAGTTAATTATTGGACTTTGACAATAATCTATTGACGGTACTACCTTCAGAAAAGTAGTCTCACAATATTATTCTGATTTATCCTTGCCTTATAATGTAGGAAATAGAACAGAAAGCATGAAACACTTTGGCTTTCTTATGCATATTGATTAAGGCCCAAAAGGGGAATGAGGAATCAATTCCATGTCACTATGGTTATTTGCACATAGAGTAACTGTTTGGAATTTAGCCTGATTCATATTCTAGGATGGCTTTCAACATCCTGCAGAGTCAGCACTGTTCATTTTGAGGTATTTTCCATCTACTTTACATGCTTAATTGCTCAGTGACTGGTGGGTTTGTTTCATTCACTATGAGCAGTCTTGAGGCAAAGAGGCAACCAACAGGCACCAGATTATTTTCTTCAATTTCAGCCTGTGGTGTCAGGAGAGGTCCTTGACTTGTGACTGGCATTGAGCCCAGCAACCCGCCAGATCTATTGGAGCCCTCAGTGGGTTTTGAATGGTTCATTTGAGGGAGGTGATATTATCCTATGGGAAAATTGAGTGCCAGCTGGTTTTAAAAATGTTCCTCTTTGACTTTCTGTGGCATCTCCAACAAACCCATTTTATGAATGGGGAAAGGGAAGTTTATAACCAGTAACTTGGCTCATTAAAATCCCCTAATGGCTGGGTGCTAATGAGTAAGGGTATAAGAACTCAGTGGACTCATAACAATGACACAGTTCAATAATAATAGGAGTCATTTCATGAATACTGCCTATGTACCTGAGTATATAGTAACTCTCACAATAATTCTTCATATTACATACAATTATTTCCATTTTACAGTTGAGAAAACTGAATCTCAAAGATAAAGCCTCAATAATCACACCTCTAGTAAGTGATAAATTCAACATGGAAACCTGCTGCTATCTCATTCTAACATGTTAGTTTGCTTCCTCATAGGAAATCATGGAAAAAGATTATGTGGCTCCAGTTTTGCATACTGGAGTCCATACACAGTTTGTAGACAATTGTTGGATCCTCTTCATTACGCTCAGTGTGTATTAGACCCCTTATGAGGATACCTAAGAGTGCCCAAACTACAGTAGCATAAAGATGTACAAAAACATAATCCTTAGTAAATATTTTTTCTGACCATTTCATTGTGATGTTCCTGAGAGATTAGAAACACAGGAATTTTAGTTCAAAAGAAGCTATTGTAATTTTCCACTAAGGTAAATTATTTTTAAACATTTTATCTACCCAGTTGCTTTTACTCAAATTCAGGAGTCATGCTTTCTGCTCTTATTGAATTCACCATCACACCTACCAAGCAAAAGGAACTTGGTAAATTTTAAGAATATCTGGTTTCCTAACTCAATTTCTTCCAATATTCACACTTATATGTTATTTGCTCCAGAGTTGCCCCATCCCAGGCTAAGAGATCAATTATATTTCTTTCTAGATGGATTCTGCATGGTTTAGGTTAATGATTAAATGGTTCAATAGATAGTCAAATCTTTTTCTCTGGCTTTCTAGCTGATATCTTTCTCTGACCATGTACTTGGTTCTAGAGATAGAACTGTTGTCTCATTGATTATGTACATACCCCTTTCTTTATTTTGACCCAGGCTCTCTGCCTTGTTGGTCCTGTTTCTCGCTGACCAGCTTGCTTCTGGCAGTTCTCCTGGAGTCTGAAGTCTAGTGTTCAGCACAAAGTCTCATCATTGATTTTTAGATACCTGTGGCAGAGTTTTGTAATGTTAATACTCTGCCTACCTACATCTCTATACATATCCTGTCACATACATTCCTGATTATAAGCACTGCCTAAAGACCTACTATTCATTCTACAGGAGAGCATGTCCTACTCTGGTGGAATTTTTTTTTTTTTTCATCTCTGAGCTTGACCTGAGATTGACCACCTGACCTGAGCTATAATTTTGACATAAATTTTAACTAAAAGGTAACCTCTTATTTTAGAAGTTTTTTTCACAATTGAATTACATTTCTCTTTGAAAGAATTGAAGGCAGTTAATTATCCATGTACTACCACATGGCTGGAAAAGATATGGTTACTATTTACCTTATCTTAAAGAAAGAGAACTAGGGAGTAGATGACCATGGCTACTTAGGATCTCTCATGCATGCATATATACATAATGAAAATGATCAATATAAGAATTTCCATTAATATGCTCTTAGATTACCTCTATGTGCTTGCAGTAGGTTAGCCCAACAAGGTCATCAAAATTATATGAATTCATAATAGAAGGGTATTCCTCAATAATTGATCCAATATTAATGAAGAAGCACTTCAACAAACAAATAACAATCATTTATTAAGAACTTTCTGTAAAACATACACTATACTATGTGTGCACCATATAAAGACCTGTTCTTTACTGTCAAGGGACACACCAACTTGATCTGGTAGTGCATTGGTTGCACATAACATTCTATTTTGTATTGCCATTGTAATAGGCATAGTGAGGAATATAGTGAGGAACTTTCATTGATGTTAGAAATATGTAACTCAATAGATATGGTACCTTTTGAAAACTGGCCATCTAGGAAAGGGTCACCTTGATTGCCACACATAGACTTTAGGCCTGACATCTAGTGGCCACTATAAGAATTGCAACACAGGCCTGTACACCATGGAATACTATGCAGCCATAAAAAAAGGATGAGTTCATGTCCTTTCCAGGGACATGGATGAAGCTGGAAACCATCATTCTCAGCAAACTAACACGAACAGAAAACCAAACACCACATGTTTTCATTCATAAGTGTAAGTTGAACAATGAGAACACATGGACACAGGGAGGGGAACATCACACCCAGGGGTCTGTTGGCGGGTGGAGGTTTAGGGGAGGAATAGCATTAGGAAAAATACCTAATGTAGATGACAGTTGATGGGTAGAGCAAACCACCATGGCACGTGTATACCTATATAACAAACCTGCACGTTTTGCACATGTATCCCAGAACTTAAAGTATGATAATAATTTTTAAAAAGTATTGCATTGCAGGGTACCAGACAATGATTGTCTGATAAAGGCCACATGAAGGATCTGAGGTAGTGGAAGTGAAAAATGAATTCCAACCAGCTTCCTCTCTCACAGTCGTGAACCTACAATATCTATCCATCTTTCAATTGCATTTTCAAAATATGATCCTAAATAATCATGTAATTTTAGAGGTAGAAAGCTCACATACCATTTCCATTTAACTATATTCTAATTACTGGATATGAAAAAAATATAAAGAAAAGCAAAACTTTAAATGTTCTGGCTTTAATGAGCACTTTTTGTAGAATTAACTTATGAAAAGAGGAATTACCACATGTTTACATTGACTACATTTTGTCATGTTTTCTTCTTAAAAAAAAAAAAAGGAGGCTAATAATACTAATCTATTCATAGGGGGATGTCTTTACCTTTAAAACAGTGAAGGTAATTATAACATAGCTTTTAGATTTTCGGGGGGAATTTAAACAGTTAATTCGTGTAAATAATTTTGAACAGTGCCTGGAATGTAGTAAATCGAACTGGTATTTGCTATTTTTTTATTTGGGGTTTTATGATGATAATAAGCATTATATAGTTTTTAACGTTTGCACATTTGTGGCCTTATAATCTTGGAAAAGTATTGTTTCCTCCTCATATTAAAGTCTACCTATTTAGAGAATTCAAATGTTATATGTGATATGAAATAGTCATAGAGATTCAAAGTTGAAGGAACAATCTCTAGTCCAGCTCTCTCCTTTACATATGAGGAAATATTACTAGAGATGATTACACAACATTGCAAAGGTTATACAGATAGTTAAGAATGCGCCTAAAATTTGGGTTTTTAAAATCAAGTTTAATCTTGATTAAATCTTGGTTTAATATTCCAGCACCACGTGTCTCACTTTTATCTTCAAACTAATGCTGACAAATGAATTTTTTCTCACAAAGAGGTTGTCTGTTTTCATACACGGCTATGGATTTATACTCTACAAGTATAATAAAAGGTTTGATGTATTTCTACATTTTGAAAAAATATTAATAATTTTAAGAGTATTAAAATCAATTTTTTTCACTGTTGGAAAATAGTAATGTAAGTAAACAAAAAGATTAAACTAAAACATAACCATAATCCCATTGTTCAGATATACATACACACACACACACATAATATATACATACATATTTATTATGTCGATGTATGTCCTTCTGTACTGTTCTATAAAGAGGTACATATATGTTTCAACTAAAAGGTAGATTTAAACTGTATAGGTTTTGTAATTTGTGCTGTTCGTTTAGGTTATAACATACAATTTATCTATGACATAGTTTTTGTTAGCTACAATTTTATGGTTTTACCAAAAATGGTTTAATTCCACTTTGACATTAATATAAATTAATGATGAAAAAGGAAAGTTAGGCAGTTTCTTAATAGCAGGGGCCAATTGAGAGTAAGAGAAAAAAATTGGTAGTGCTATTGAAAGCCCTGTTTCTTCCCTCATTCTTAGGTCTTTGTGTGCCAGCAAAGGGCATTAGATAATTGAAGGAAGACATCCCTAGACGACAGTGTATTTATTTGGGTACTGATGGGAAAAAGATGGAGTGTTCAGTTGAAGAAACATCAAATAATCAACTTGGAAACATGGATTCTGTAAATGGCAGCAAGTGGAGTACATTATAGAGTTCAAACTCCTGAGGATAAAACACCAAAGAGAGAGACTTTGGTAAAAGAGAGTAAGCCTCCAAGTCTCTCTAGGTACACAGAGTAGACCCATACATCACTGAGTTTGGACATGGTTCTTATATATATATAAGTTTATATTTGTCTTTATAAATGTAATATTGGGTTATAAATGTGTGCATTTGAAATATTCATGCATATCCCTTTCCATAATTGTTTTCTGAGACTCCAGCAGAGGGCTGACTGGCAGAGGCATATATTCCCAAGTGTGAGGGGCAGGGGGCAACGTTACTAGAACATAAGCTACTCTAAGAGAGTGACTGATCCAAGGTCTCATGACAGAATGTTCTGCATCAGGTTGGGACTCTAATTATAAAAAGCCCACAAAATTTCCAGGCTGTAAGAGAAGAACAGATATCAATGTAAAATTATATGGAAATATGACAGGACTCAGGGCAGAGCTACATTATTTCTTGCCTTTCTTTGAACCTAGTTTTTTCATTTCCATACATCACAGTTTCATAGTTGAACAAAAACATCTGTATGAAGGATATTTGGAAGTTTCCCAACTCATACTGTGTCTTCCTTTCTTACATGATCTTCTAGAGCTCCATGTGACCTCTTTTGAATCCAAGATCCAAAATATATATTGTATATATTTTCTTTCTAAAATGTGTTACCACTTAGTAGTGTACTCCCTAGATTTTTTTGCAATACTGATAGCAAATTATTGAGAACACTAGTAATGCTCCTTGGATCCTGCTGGGTATATACACAGGATCTGCCTTTGATCCACATATCTGTCTTGTGTGCAGCCTGTCACAGTGCGAGTGAACAGGGGAAGCCAAGTGCCAAAGGCCCTGTTTGGGGACAGGTTCATTGTGAATGTCCTGCCAACCATGCTGGCCTTTAGGAATTAGAGCACGGGTGGACTGTCAGGTCCATGCCTAGTACCCTGACAGGTGGAAAGCACTGGAGAAGAATTGGCAGTTTATATCTTTCAGGAGGCAAAGGCATCAAGTGCCTTATTCGTATCCTTTGGCGGGGGCAATTTCTATTTCTAAAAGACAAAGGTAGAAATAATAATAGTCCTAATAGAATACTGTAGTTGTACCCCCCTCTGACATTTTTTCTTTGAGTTCCAAATTCAAATTTGTCTTTTTTTTTTTTAATCTGAGAATAAAATTCCATGGCCATTTTGTAGAAAAATATAATAAAATCACAGCTACACATTATCTATAGCAACTAATAGGAATATTTACTTTTTTGAGAAAACTCATTTGCCCTCCATCATTTCTCAGATCAGTTAGAGAAAGACAGACAGCTCTGCAGGAACAGCACTATTGAAATACTATTCACACCATTCCACTAGATGGTTCACACACTTTCATTCCCGAAAAAAAAAAAAAAAAAAAAACAAACTAGTTAAATTGCATAATTTATTAGCTCATGTTCGATGATGAGAAAAGCGATTTGGAAAACCTATGCATTCTGTGTAAGACAAAGCCAGTTCTCTCTGAGTAAAGACTTTTGGTCTTGTGCAAATTTTGCAAACCACTGAATTGTTAATAGGCTCTTTGTTGGATGTTCTTATACTCTTAAAAGACTCTACATCACTTGTAGAAAAAAAAGTGGTGTTCTAAAGGAAGAAAAGGTAATGTCTATTTCATTAAACAAATTAGCAGAGTCAATAATGATATTTTCTTTGATGCTAAAGATTCTGCTATATGTCTATAACTATTAATCTGTAAAGGTATTTTATAACACAGTCTACCTCTAGTTTTACTTTCTCTGAAATCACTTATCAAATATATTTATCTCCATGCATTCAGACCTTTTACAAATACATATCTTTCTGCGATCACCTTTAAGAGCATAACCTTAATTCTGGCTTTCTACACTCTGTCTGGTTTATGGTGATATTAAACTCAGGCAATTTCATTTATTGAAATAAATCTGGGGATAAACCCATTGATCTATAATTTAAGATTATTTGGCTGCTCACTGGCAAACGATTAGGTAGCATAATCATTTACTGAGCTTCAATCTGCATTTTTTTGAAATTCTTTTACATACACCATGATAGAGGAGAGTAAATAAATGAGAGATAAATAGCAGCAAGTACCAGACAACTGAGCCATTTTGCAACTCTTTAGTTACATGTATAAGTCAAAATGCTTTCAGAGAGGTTAGGAGAAGACTGACTACCAGAATTGTCCAAAATAATTCATATTTGTGTATAGACACAGACACACACATGTGTGTGCATGCACACACACTCACAAACACATACACACATTTCTTGTAATGAACTCATCAGGGAGCTCCTCCCTAATTTAAGCTCAAGCTTGCAAAGAAGTCAATTGTTTTTTTCTTTTTCCTGACATTATTACATCAAAACAGTATCCAGGCATTAGACAGTATTTATTAGCTTGTAAGGCCAGAGATAATGATCCCATTCAATCAGAACACATGAATAATTCAATAGTTCCAACTTCACATAATTTCTGGCTCTACTTTTAAAACCAGAAAAGAACCATTTGTATCATTTATTTATTTTTGGATACAATGGGTAAAAGATAAAGGAGGATTTGTTTCGTGTGTGTGTGTGTGTGTGTGTGTGTGTGTGTGTGTGTGTGTGTTTCCAAGAAAGAGAGCCTTTTGGCTCTTGCATTTCAAATTTGTCAAAGACAGTGCCAAAAGAACATGTATCTGTATGTAAATATGAAAAAACATTATATTACAAGGGGCACATATAGCAATTACCACTATGAATTATTTCTACGTAAATTTGTTGAGGGTATTTTAATCACCGTGAATGGTTTCATATTATTTTACACACTACTGGTAGGAAACAATTATAGAATCTGCAAGACCATTGAAGCTACAATTTCAGGGGTCATTTCTGCAGTGTGCAATTTGAAAAGTACATTTGAAAGAGGATGAACTGTTTTAAACAACAAGAAGTTGAAATAATTTAATCTTATGACAGAAAATGTTACTGTTCTTATTTTCTAACATGAACAATGAGAAACAATGGACAAGAGCACCAGTTTTCCCTCTAAAGCAGCTCTGTCCTAAGAACTTTCTACAATGTGTGATATCAAGATAGTCCAACATGGAAATCATTAGCCAAATGTGGCTACTGAACACTTGAAATGTGGCTAATGCAACTGAAGAATTGAATTTAATTCTTATTTACTTTTAATTAATTTAAATTTAGACAGCCACATGTGACTAGCGGCTCCCTGTAAGACAGCATAGCCCTTAAGGCCTCAAGGAGAATGGCTATTACATTACAAACACTAACAGTAGATATTTATTATTAAGATATTTTAATCCTTCTTTTAAGTTTACCATTTCTGTAGAAATTCTCACTTTCTTATTACAGGCTATCCAGATATTTGTGATTAATGCATCATGTACTTTTTTTTGAGAGTTCATTTGACATTTTGTGAAGTACCGTTCCAACTGCTGCTTTTGCTAAGATATACTATAATGAATGATGTATGATATAGCCATGGGAATGTATAAAGAGAAGCAGCAGATAAATTGGATGAGAGAACACTTTTATTTGTATCTCAATAGCTTAACAATGTGATTGTATTAATAATTTAAAAGACTTTTGGAAGAAACTTTATTTGGGAAGTATTTTCTAAAAAATACCTGGTCTTCAAGAAGGTAATTAGCTTTTCTAAAAATATAAAATACTTATACCTTAGGAATTGTAGAAGTGTAAATTGACATTATTTTCTTTTTCATACCCTTGCAGTGGGTCTTTCCTCTTCTACATCTGGAATATTATAAAGAAGAAGAGGAATCAGTAAAGTTAAAAGTTAAAGGACAAGAGTAAGTAAGGTTAATTGATATACCTCTCAGGTTTATTTAAAGTTTGCAAACAGCTACCATATGCCTTGTTGCAATCAGTTGTCCCTAGAAGGAAGATCATTATCAAATTCCAAGATACAGATGCTTTGTTAACTTCCAAATACAGTCCAAGTGTGTGCTTGTGCATTCATTCTGGCCATTAATTAAGGGCCACTTGGAGAGACTTTAAGCTCTTAAACTGGATTAGTGAAAGTGATCAAAAGGACCAATTGAGTTTTGTAAATTGAGTTTTACAAGATAGGGGGTGAACTTTGAAAAGAACTTCCTAAATCAGACATTATTGATTCCCTCGTCACAGTCCTAAAATGAAGGTTGTCATTAAGAGGACTGGTGTAGAATCATCGACTGAATGTTGATTTTATCTGCACAGTAGATGAAATGTGATGTAACAACAATCAGTGGTAAAATTCCAAAAGCAAAAGCCAATGATACTTCATGATCTGGAAGTTCGTTTTGACACTGAAAGTTGCTTTCCCTGTAATAGTGACTGATTTAGAACAAAATCTCATAACTATTCTCAAGGCACACTAAAAATATTTTGTATAGGCCTACATGGATGAATTTCTGAGTTGAATAATTGGAATGTTGTTAGACACAAGCATGATGCTTCTATAGATTTTCTACTATTATTGTTATTTTGTTAAGAAGTCATTTTTTGAGTTTCAATTTTGTATATGTTATTTCTAATCCTCACAAAACCATGCAGACTGTATACTCCTATTTCATAAGTGAGCAAAATGGGTTCAACGAGGTTAAATTTCTTTATGGTTTTATGGGCAGCAGCAGGTGCTCAAACTTAAATCTTCAACCATCCAGATTAAAAGCCCTTGTATATCTTCAACACCATGTTATTTCTTTAATCTTCAATATAAGCACAAAATATTTTAGTCTGTCTACAAAATATTAATGTACAAAGAGGAATACATATGATCTAGGTCATTTTTCTGGGGAGGAATGTTGTCTAAAGTTAGGATTCTATGTTATCAATGGAATCAGGCAATTTACTATTTCTGCTCATTTCCAAGAAACATAGAATTCTCCAATGTTAGGCTCAAAAAACGTCTTTCTTTTTGTCAACACTTGTCTTCTAGCCATTCTATGTTGTTCATTTTCTGATTCAATAGCAATGGTTCTGATTTAGCTCAGAGCCCCTTCAAGAAGTGAGTGTATGGATTCCTCTCACGGGAGAAAAGATAAAGATAAATATATATTTATACATATATGTAAGTAACTATATATTTATATATTTTATATACAAAGTAATACATATATAACATATATTTATGTATTTATTTACATATGTATACACATATACATTTATACATATTTATATTTATATTTATTACATATGTATAAATATATACATTTATACATATTTATATTTATTACACATGTATAAATATATACATTAATACATATATGCATATTTATATATTTATTTACATATGTATAAATATATATATGTATAAATGTATACATACAAACATATATGAATATGTATTTATGTACATATGTATACACACCTATATATATTCATATATATGTATATATATAATTTTCCAGAGTTTAATGACCACTTAAATACAGTTTTGTCTAAAGTATACTAGGGAAGATAATACTATATATGGGTTCTTTATGAGAAGCAAGAGTGGTCAGTGTATCAGCATCCTAGGGTTGCCATAACAAATGGTAAAAAAGTTGGTGACTTGAGACAACAGAAGTTAATTCTTATTCTGTAACTGTTCTGGAGGCCAGAAGTCTGAAATTAAAGGGTCAGTATGGTTGTGCTCCCTCCAAAGGCTCTGAGGAAGAATCCTTCCTGGCTCCTCAACTTCTGGTGACTCCAGGCATTCCTTATGTCTGGATCACTCCGATCTCTGCCTCTGGTTCACATGGCTCATTTCAAAATTCTTAATTCACTCCAATCTCTGCCTCTGCTTCACATGGCTTATTTCAAGATTCTTAATTCAATTGCATCTGCAAAGACCTTTTCCAAATAAGGTCATATTAACAGTTTCCAGTGATTAACAACATGGACATATTTTTCAGAGGCCATAATTCAACACACTACAGTCAGTAAGGACTATTTTCTTTTTTACTCTCATTGCCCCATGTAAATTGTCCAGTCTTGAAAGTATTACTCATTGAAATGTAATTAACTCATAACAATTTGCAAAAAGAAAAAAGCAGGAAGGCAAACTGTAGATCTAAGTAGGAGGTAGTATGTTTAGCGGTAAATGACGCAGATGTGAAAGTTGGACTGGCTGCCTGGGTTACAATCTCACTTACAGGATCTGTGTCTGAGGTCAACTCGTAAACTTCTGTCTTCACTTTTTTCATGTGTACAACAAAATGACCATCCTCCTCATAGGGTTGTTGTAAAGATTAAATGAAAAAACCCAGGCCAAGAATTTAGCATAGTGCTGGCCATGAAGTAAGTGCTAAGCAATGTTAAACATCAGTATATGTTTCCCTGAAGCATTCCTTGAAGTTTCTTAGGCATGGTGTATTTATCTATCTATCCATCCATCTTTCATTGACCCATTTATTTGCTTGTTTGGTTTACTGAAAATTATTATAAATAAGAACAAACCACAGATCCCAGAAATAAGAAGGCTTTCTTTCTTAGAAGTCATTGTCATGGACATTAACAAGTAAAATGACATATTTTTTTTGCCTATAGATATTCTAAATATCCATTCACTCACCATTTATTGAGCATTATTATTTCTGGCCTCAAGACAGAAACAAAATACCAAAAGATGATTTGGAAAATTTCAGCTGTCAAATAATTTACATTCTCATTCAGTGAGAGAAATGAATTATATAACACTTATAATAGAGCATAATTGGTGATTTAAAATGTAATATCAGACAGTGATGGGAACAGAAGGAAATGCAGGGAACATGCAGTTTAGAAGTGTGAGGGGAAAGGAAGATCAGAAGACCTTTTCTCAAGTGACAGCTTATTATAGAGGAAAGAGCATAGATAGAAAAGTCTGGGAAAAGTCAGGAATGAATCCTATCTTTGCCACTAATGAGCTATTTTCCTTTCTTAAACTCTCAGCATCCTCATCTATAAAATTATGTAATATCTATATCACCGAATTGTTGGGATTAATGAAATAATGCATATAAAACAATGTATGGCACCCAGCTCAAGATAAGCACATACCAGCTATTTAGTTGTTGTTATAATCACTATTAGTCAATTTCCTAGATCACAGCAGAAGTTTAAATAGTTTCCTTCCTTTTCCTGGATGGCAGTTCCCATTTCAGAACCATTTAACCAAGGAAGCCCTTAGTACCTGCATCGCTTCTTTCTGCCTCATTTTTCTGTAATCTATGATAGTAACATATATCTGCTCAAATAATCTGGTCTTCTCTATACTATAATAATCTCCCTGAAAATTGGAAAGATATTCTATTCATGTGTGTTGTCCTAGCATATGATAAAATATTCAGTAGTTAGTAAATGTTTCTTGAACTAATACGATTTCAGGCACACCTTCCTGCCCCCTACTCCCCAAAATCTGATAGCTGTATTAATACCTTCTAAGAGAAAGAGAAATTCCTTATAGATAGCTTTAGATCAGAGCTTTAGTACAAGTCCCTTTTAGTGTAATTGTATTAGTTTTCTATTGCTATATACCAAATTCTCTAAAACTGAGTGACTTGGAACAGCACATATTTCTTAACTGATATTTGATGTGTGGCTTAGCTAGGTTCTTTTCTTGTCCTGAAGTACCTATTGATCTATTATAGTAGAGCCATCATTAGAAAAATAATTCATCATACTAGAAGAGTTATATTGTGTGTTATAAATTACTATAATGACACACTGCACTTGATAGTTATTTAGTGCCATCTGATTTACCATAAAATTTAACCATTGTGTATTTGAAGAGAGACAAATAAAAGTTCATTTTCTTGGTTTCTGAGAAATGGCAAACACAATATGCTCTAGAATAATAATGAGAAGTTGGGAGTTACTGTATTTTCTGTATCAGAGTCTGTGATTACCTAGATAGGGAAGTTACATTTCTTAACTTTATTTTTATTAAAGTCAGTTGATGTTTTACTACATAATGATGGTTGTAAAGCTAATCTGGGTTGTGATATCTGCGTGTGTTATCACATAGATTGTTTGCTTGATTTAGCCAGTCTGGCTGCCTGAGTAAGTGACCTCTTCCCTCATCACTGTCCCTTGCAGGTTTCTTTAATGCCTGTAGGCTAATGAAAAAATACACTTTCTCAGCCTGAAGAGGACTTTGCTAGTAGTTGGGCTTTCTTTATGGAACCTCTAAATCCGGGCTCCATTCAAATGACTTCAGGAGCCAGAAAGATGGAGTTACAGAGTAAAAATTTATAATGTCCAATAATTGAGCTAAACACATACCTCATCCACAAGGAAAAATATTATTCATACTCAATGAATTATTCCTACTCAGGAATATGGGCCTCGTGATGTCCATGAATCATGACTAGGGAAGCATCTATGACTTTTGTATTAAATTACCCATGAAGAGATTAATTTTTTAAATGCTTAAGCTCTATTGGCCAGGTATGGTGGCTCATGCCTGTAATCGCAGCACTTTGGGAGGCTGAATTGGGTGGATCACCTGAGATCAGGAGTTTGAGACCGGCCTAGCCAACATGGTGAACCTCATCTCTACTAAAAATACAAAAATTAACCAGGTATAGTGGCACATGCCTGTAATCCAGCTACTCAGGAGGCTGAGGCAGGAGAATTGCTTGAACCCAGGAGGTGGAGGTTTCGGTGAGTCAGGATCCTTCCACTGCACTCCAGCCTGGGTGACAGAACGAGACTCTGACTCAAAAATAAATAAATAAAATGCTTAAGCTCCATTGTTTTCTTACACATTTTATATTTCGTTTAGCAAATAAAATAATTTATCACTATATGCTAATTTCATCAGTCATTCAAGGATTATTTTCCAATATATATTTTTAAATGCACAATGTAATTATATATAATTGTATATAATATATTGCCTATAACGACTTGAAAAAGGATGCCCGTAGCTAACTATTACCCCCATTCTGGAAATGTGGGCTTTCAGTAGAGGAAAGTTTTAAGTGGAATGAGTTTTGGAAGCTGCTGTGTCATTTTGACTATTTGGAGTGGTGAAAAAAATGTCTGGGAATCCTCCATTGTTCACTCAGTCATCACTGAGCACCTATTGTGTATATAGCAGTGTTCTAGAACTTGGAGATACAACAAAGTCCCTGACTTCATCAAGTCTATTAGTGAAATGGGGAATGATGGGCAGGCAATAAACAATGTCAGATAGTGAAAAGTGCTATGTCAAAAAATAAAAATAAAGACAAGATATGAGGTTAAGAGGGTGATAATGGAATAAGTTTAGGGTTACAGCAGTGGTTCTCAACCAGAGCAATTTTGCCCTCCAGGTGACATTTGACAATGTCTGCAGACATTTTTGGTTGTCACAACTGGACAGATACTACTGATATCTCCTGGGTAGAGACCAGCACTGCTGCCAAAGATTCTGCAATGCACAGATAGCCCTGTCCCCCACAACAAAGAACTATTTGGGCCAAAATGTACAAAAACTGAGAAACATTGACTTAGCAGTAGAGAGAGGGTACAATAGACAGAATCTCCAAAGACCTGAGGGAGTGGGACATTCACATTACTTGGAGAACAGAGAGGGCAGCAAGAATGAAAGCTCCAAGCCAGGAAGTGACAGGTATGGTTAAAGAAAAGATTCTCTTTTTAAGATATTATTAAATGACATCTTTCTAGTCCTTCCGAATACTTGCAAGCCTAAGGCATAAAAACAATTAAAAACTTATACCATATGTTGTAAAACATAAAACTTGTAAATTAAGCTAACAAATTGTTAAATAAAAAACATTTTGTTCCTCTACCTTAAAATTTACAGTGGTAAAATTAAAAATATATAAAGCTGTGGTTTTCATAAGATGGAAATTTAGCAAAATACTGAATTATATTATTACTGTGCATATTGGGATGGCCTATTGAGGAGACTGAAACAAAGAAGTGATTCATAAATTGTTACATATTTTTAAATAATTTTTTAACCTGTGGTTCAGCAAAGCCATTAATCGTGTTATAATAATTTTTTTACATAATTTGTATTCTATGGGCACAACTGCTTATTACAAAATCCTTCTTGAATAAATGTAGATTTTAAATAGTCTTCAATATGGGGAAATTTCATTCTGCTGAAGAAATAGAATCTGAAATAGGAAATAAAATTATTAAAACAACATTTATATTTGAAAATAAATGTTGGCTTTTACATGTCATATTCAAAATTATAATTAAGTTACATATGATGAATTATCATTGTCACAGAAATATTTCAAAAGAATTTTGCTATGGTCTGAATGTGTTCCTCCAAAATTCATATGTTGAAATCTAACTCCCAAGGTAACAAACACTATTAAGAGATGGGGCCTTTGGGAAGTGATTAAGTTATAAAGACAGAACCTTGAATAATGTGATTGGTGTACTTTTAAAAGAGACCCCAGAGAACTTGTTTACCCTTTTGCCATGGGAAGACACTACAAGAAAGTGGCACTTATGAACCAGAAAGTGGGCCTGAGACACCACATCTGTTGATGCCTTAATTTTATACATCTCAGCCTTGATAACTGAGAGAAATAAATTTCTGTTGCTTATATGCTGCCCAGTTTATGATATTATGTTACGGTAGCCCAAATGGAATAAGACAAGTTTCATTTTACCATATGATATTACCATTTATATAATGATTTCCAAACATCTCTTAAAACAATATCTAGATCCCTACAGTTCTTAAGTTCTTCTTAAGAACTTCTTCTTAAGTTCTTCTACTTTTATTTTATTGTTGAAATACAATAAAGAAAACTAAAAACAGCAATATGTTGCTCAATTTATTCAATTTATTGTCAACTGAGATTATTCCTTGATCTAAAATGGTTTCTATAGAAATTAGTTTTGATTTTATTTTACAAGAATCTCCTTCATAGTCATACAAAGTTTTTAACTAATATTCTTGTATTAGAATGTCACTTTTGTTGCATATTTTACAAGTAGGTTTTTTGTTTGTTGTAAAGAAACTCTTTTCCTAAAGTTAAGAAGTATTTTCTGTTTGGGATTTTTTGTAAGATTTTGCTAACATCTCTAAGTTCAATCAAAAACTTATACTAAATAATCATAAATAAAATTCATTCAAAATTAATTTTATTGTGTGCCAAAGACAAAAAGTCCTTTTTTTTTGTTTAAAAATAGTTATATTTGCTTAGGTCATCTAATGTATCGCATGCCTTGTCTATTTTAAAATTCTTTCCTTTAATATCAGTTAGTTGAGATTCCCAGATTGTGTCCAAATGGTTAGAAGATCAAATTTGATATGTGTTTCATCAAGATGTTCTATCTTGGACAGATCTAGAAAATATTCAGTATAATCTTTGAATTGTTCCAAAGAATGCCTTTGCTATTAAGACTTTTGTTTGATAAGTTCGTCTCTTACTATCTCTTGCTGACAAGTTCAAATTATTTTTTTGTATAAAGCACAAAGAATACTTCTGGCTTTTTCCCAAAATTTAGCTGGTACACCTTTTTCTTTACAATGGCATTAGCTTCAGTATTAGAGACTTGTCTTCGATTATATTTAATCAATCCCTGAAGTTTAAAGGTTTTTTTCCAGTACTTCACGTCACCTTATTTTAAAAAGTTGTAAAGGAGATGAAATACTCTAAGTTTTAAATTTTCATTTTCTATTCCTGGTAGTTGAAATATATACAAACACACTGTCTCTGTAGATTGTTGAGTGACAATGTAAATGAATTGACAGCTTGCAAGGTCTTTTATATGCAAGTTAGGTAGATAGAATACTGATGCCCCAGTGATGTTCACATCCTAATCCCTGGAAGCTGTGAATATGTTAGGCTAAAGGGCAAAGGAGAATTAAGGGTGGGATTAAGATGACTAATCAGCTGACCTTAAAATACAGAGATTACACAAGATTGTCTGAATGGGCTCATGAAAACACAGGGGTGTTCTTTTTTTTTTACATGGAGTCTTGCTCTGTTACCAGGCTGGAGTGCAGTGGCATGATCTCCGCTCACTGCAACCTCCGCCTTCCAGGTTCAAGCGATTCTCCTGCCTCAGCCTCCCTAGTAGCTGGGACTACAGGCGTGTGCCACCATGCCCAGCTAATTTTTTGTATTTTTAGTAGAGACGGGGTTTCACCATGTTGGCCAGGATGGCCTCGATCTCTTAACCTACACGGGATCCTTAAAAATGGAAGAGGAAGCTAGAAAAGAGCATGACTGTGAAGGAATGGTCAGAGAGATGGAACATTGCTGGCTTTGAAGGATGTGGGCCATAAGCCCAGGAATGTGGTTAGATGCTAAGAGTTGGAAAGGTGAAAAAAAAAAAAAAAAGAATTCTCACCTAGAACTTCCAGAAAGGAACAAGATTTGTTGATATTGTGATTTTAGTCCTGTGTCAGACTTCAAACCCACATAACTAAAGCAACATTGGAAAATCTCAGAAATATTAGGCCGAACAAGATAAGCCATACACAAACAATTGTATTATTCCACTATATTGCTGTATCAACAATAACATACTTTATATAAAATAATACAATGGATTAATATGAATATGACATGGGGTTATTTTGTGCTTTATATATCAGCAAATATAGCTGAATATTATTTCATTATATGAACATACCACAATTTCTCCTTTAGATGGAAATGTGGACTGTTTTCAGGTTTTAGTTAGTGTTCATAAACCATGCTCTTAAATATATTTTTTTCTTTGTGTTTTTGATACTCAGGACTCCCTTGCATGAAGCCTGGGGCTGTGACCCCTCTAAACTAGAATTCTTCCTAATTATGTACCACCTCCCTAAAAATACCTTTATTTTTTAACATCGTAATACTAAAATTCAAACTTTTCTTTCTTTATTGCAGCAACTTAGAACCCTGCTATTAAAACTACTGCTATTAATAATAATGATAGCAGCAGTAAATCACCATTATACAGTTACATATCATCTCTTGATTCTTGTAAAAATACTCACTCTGAAGAAGTCCAGAGATGTGAAATGTCTTTCCTAAGATACTATGGCAAGTGGAACTAGAACCTGAATCCAAGTGAGACTTTTGACTTAAATCCCTACACCCTTTCCATTGCATTCATTTACCTCATACCTTCATTAATCTCTTCTTTCATTTATTCATATAGTTACTGAATGCTTATGACATATGAGATGCTGTGCTACCATCTCTTATAATAGCATATTGTATATTTATGTAATCATGCATGGTAATATCATATGACATATTCTGTTTTTCTATTTGCTGACTATAATAGAGAAAGACCAACGTTTTGTGAGGTTCCAAATGGGAACTCACTCAATTTTCAGAAATGTGCCTACTTTAAACAATAAAAAAGAACAGAATAGAAATTCATCATACCCTTGCCCATGTACAGAGAGTTAATTAGCTCTTTAACTTTTATCACATGACTTACTTGTGTTGTTTCACATATAAGATAATAGAAATGTATGCTTTCCCTTCTTATAAAAATAGCAATATTTGATTAGCTTATTTATTTGACATGATGTAAATAATGGAACCCCTGATGCCTAGTCTAAATTTGATTCATTTTAATTATCTAGTAGTAAATTATTATTATTCAAGTTATTCATAACAGTATTTCCTTAACTTATTTGATGTTAAACTTAAAATAATCATGTATTTCCCACAGAGCAAAGACTCATGAACTCTAATGCCTGCTTGCATAAAGGAACAAGCAAAAAGGTTTTTCACACACACACACACACACACACACACACACACACACAAGCTTCATATGTTGACACTAGCTTTATTTAAATGTTCAATATGCAGTAAGCACCAGATATATCACAAATATGCAATATGGATCAATAATCATTTAAAAGATGATATACAATGAGATGGTTATTGGACTATACTGCCTATGTGTAACTGGGCAGTTTGAATGCCATGCTTCATACATTGCTCATGTAATTTTCTAGGTTTCTCTACAGTGGCACCTCTCAGGGAATTTTTGCATAAATAACCATCTAAATACATGTAATTTTTTGAGCCCATCTATATAACACTTATTTTGGCGTTGGGGTTTTTCTGTTTGTTTGTTTGTTTTAAGAGAAATAATGTTACTAGTATCAGGTTCCCTTGCCGTTTTGTTGGTTTGTTTTTCTGGAACACATATTGATCCCATAGAAAGTCGTTTGGGAGAAACTAGTCTCGCTTTTTTCTCTTTGCTAGTTCTAGTCACAATGCTGAGGCAGCAAGGTTTTGTCAATCTAGAGTTTCTGTGTGGCTGTGTTTATCTCTGGCTGCATTCCAAAAGGAAACACAAATAATGTCTGCATAATCACTTCCTTTGTTCCTTTTCACCAGCCTGTATCATTGACAATGTTCTGTGGATGGAGTTACAAATGATAGTATCATAATATCATGCCAACTTTTAAGCACTTATACACCAGATTTCATTTTTTTAAAAATGTGTCACAGTTGGGCACACAAATACGAAGACTGGATTCCCGCATACAAAGTGAACAGAATAAATTCCTTGATAATACTGAGCCTTTAAACAGAAAAGGAGAAAATATGTACTTGGATAATTGAGCTCATCTTTATCAATGAAATTTGCCTCAACATTTAACTTCTTCTCTACTGTCTAACATCTGCTTGCTTACTTCTCTTCTTAGACTTCCTCTCTTGATGACCAAGATCCAAGATCAGATTAGCTATGTCTCCACTGTACCCCCAATACAGTCCGAGTTTCAAATTATAACACTTTCTCCCACTGTAAAGTGATTTTGTGTTTGTTTTTCTGTATTTCCTAGCAGACTGTAAAATCTCTTTGAACAGAGACTATTTCTCTGGTTCACTGTTGTATCATCAGTGTCCAGCATGGTATTTTGTATGAGAATATCTGTATCTATCTCTATCTCTATATATTAAGAGGGACATAGACTGAATATTAACAATGATGAGGACATAATCATGTTATTTCAATTCTGGTGTTGATTGTATTGACGAACACAATGTCAATGATATTCTGATGTCTTTATTATATACCATACATTGGATTGACACTTGTGAATATTAGATTGGCTGAATATTTCAGCAATCAATTTTTCTAAAATGAGTACTGAAAAATATTGGCTCAGTTAGATCTCAACTGTATAGTTGCTTTGTTGAGGTATTCTTTTTTTTCCTTTTCTCCCTTCTGTCCTTCCCTCCTTCCTTTCTTTTTGTGGTTGAGTTCCTGTTCAGGAAAACTTTTTATCTATCATACAGTTAAATTCTGGAAAGCACTGGTAAGTTTGAATTCTATGTAGTGGTTTTTCTTGTTGTTGACTTTAAATAGGCTTGTACCTTGTGGCTGCTATTATGAAATACAATTATAATTTTTTTTTAATTTTAAGTTTTTTTCAGGTAAACTTTTGAGTATCTTAGATACTTCTCTTTGAGTAGAATTCACAATTCTATATTGTAGGTGATAGGTCCCTGAAGTGAGTTTAAAATGAAGTAGTCTACCAGGGGAAAAGTGAAAAAGACTTGATAACCCATGGTTCAAGACTCTTCAGGGCCCTCCAGGGAAAAGAACCAATAGAATGGATAGATAGATAGATAGATAGACCACGAGTGACACACACACACACACACACACGCGCGCGCGCGCACACACACACACACACACACACAGAGAGAGAGAGAGAGAGAGAGAGAGAGAGAGAGAGATTTTAAGGAATTGGCTTCCCTAATTGTGAAGGCTGGTAAGTCCAAAATTTGCAGGTAGGCTGCAGGTAGGAGAGCCAGGAAAGGGTTAATTCTGCAGTTTGAGTCTGAAGGCAGTCAGCTGGTCGAATTCCTTTTTCTTTGTGAGAAGTCTGTCTTTATTAAGACCTTCCACCCACATTTTGGAGGATAATTTGCTTTACTTATACTCTACTGATTTAAGTGTTAAACTCATCTAACAATGTACCTTCATGGAATTATCTAGAATAATGTTTAATCAAGTATGTGGACACTATGGCCTAACCAAGTTGATTGACACATAAAATTAACCATCACAGTCCATATAATACACCTCTTTTCTTTCCCCATATCTAACAGACATCGACTGTTTAGAAGAGCACAGCTGTTGTGAGAATCCTGGTTGGGATCTCTTCTACCACAGCAAGGAGTATTTAACAATCAAGAGCCAGCAAACAGGATCAATCATTTTTGCCATTAAATTTAGAATAGGCTATGCCATCGACTTGTGTGGCTTTAGATATTCATTTAAATGGTTCTAAAACAGTATGCATCAGTTTCCTCATTGTCAGGAATAACTATACAATCACACAAATGTGGAATGTAGCATACACATTGTAGAATACAATCATTTCTATTGCCTTGTTATTTCTGTGATAAATGCAGAGTATCTGATATTGAATATTGGAAATGGAACCCCAGAGGCTAGAAGCTGGCTCTAAATTTAGAGTATAAGATCTAATTGGGTTCTAAATTTGACAAAATGATTGTTCCTAGTTCCCAGTCAATGATAAGTACTAGAAGAACCATAAACTACATACGTACCACATTTTCTTTTACACTTGTAAGTACACCAATTGCTTTTTATCCGTGTTTGAATTTTTCCACAAGGCACAATCAAGACTGCTTGTAAAAACATTTGTCTACATGGGAAAGGGAAGCTCCATATTTTGGCCATATGCAAAGACAGGTAGCCATCTGGAAGGGGTCTGTTTCTGTGTGTCCAAGATGTGAATGGCCTTCTCTGATAATAAACAAAGTGCCCAAAGAACTTGTCAAGGGGTTTGTCATAAGGTAGACCAAGTCCTCACAATCCCACACAAGAAATATACTATGTAGCAGGGTCTGTTCTCTACTTGATGCGTGCAAGTTCCATTATAGCTAATGGGAATTACATGTGCATTTTCAGGAAGCACTATGCTGTGTGAACTTCAGAGGAAAGAAAACATAGGCATGAGATTTTAAAAGAAAGAAAGAAAGAAAAGTAACAGAAAATAAAAGAAACCCAAATCAGTTTGCTCCTGTACTCCTGTATTGATAATAAAAAATGTGGAGGCTGAAAATGAAAGTGTGCACTTTTTAAAAAAACTATAGTTATGTGCCCTCCCAAAGATGTGTAAGCCCAGATTCACAAGAGTATATTTGGCAACTGGTACTTTAGCTATTCATTTGCTTCCATAAAACACTAGGTATATTGCATGGGGTGTTGACTTCATTTTTCTCTTTTTAGTTATCTATTTTAAATGATTTAAAAATATTATAATTATAAATTCTGGAATTAATGTACCTATATAAATATAAACTTCATTTTACATAGACCAGAAAATATGGGCTGGGGAAAGCATTTATATGTCAAAATATACTTCAAATATTAACAGTTGTGTAGATAGTGTCAGAATATATTTAAAATTTCATTTTTAGGCAATAGTTGATATAAATATAAATTTTTTTTTGTTAAAACAGGTAACATCAAAACACAAATAAGAATGGTGCTTCTTCGAAGTATATAAAATGTTTGGAATGTGTAAATATTTTGAATTCTTGCCACATAGCTAAGTATGAATTCCTAGCATGGATCAAAATCTTCCAAAGAAATCTTGGCAGAAAAGCACAAACCACACACACACAGAAAATATCTAGTCAGTCCCATGAAAGGAAATAAACAGACTACAAATAGAAATTGCTTTATTTCCAAGTCAATTCATTTTGGCAAACTACGTGGTAATATAATGTCTTTTCTATGGTGATGAAAGAATAGTTTAAAGTGTAAGTCATGAATAGACCTGTTACTAATGGTTAACATTTACCACATGATAGTTAATATTCATAATAGGGATAGATACAGTTTTATGCTATATAATTTAATCAAATGCCATAAGAATTTTCTAGATTTTTTTTTAACTGACCAACATTCAATTATCCCTGTGTGTGGTTTCTGTGCACAAAGGAGAGAGTTTCTCTTTTGCATTGCTGCCATGACCCCTGGGGCTGTAAGAATTATTAAGATCACAGCCACTACTTAGATTTGCATGAGCAATTAAAAATTCTGGAACTTATCTAGTCCCACTGGATGAATTTTCTAACATGTTAATAATAAAGTTGATAAAGATAATTACAATGATGGCATTTATTAAGGGTCTACTCTATGCTCTACATAGATCGCTGTTCCTTCACACAATAATCATGATATATACTTACAGCAAAATGCCTATTACAGATGAGGAAACTGGGCTCAGAAAAGCTAAATAACTTTTCCAAGATTTCACAGCTAACAAGTATCTGAATGACTAAGATCAAATGTGTATGACCTAAAGCTTGTGTTTTTCTCCATTTGCTATGTTATCTTTATGTGGCTAAATGTTTATCTTATACTCATGAATTAACTGGCTATATATACTAGAGGTGATCAAACAAAAATTTAATATGCCATAACAAATAATTTTTATTTGTAAAAGAGAAAAAGTATTTCTCATATAACTTAGTTCACAACATAACTTTTTATTTTTAATAGAATCCAAGTAGAGTAAAGCCACTATCACATTTTTGTTATATTTTAAAATGTAATCTAATGACTACAATTTTGTTGCAGGTAAAATGCACATTGTATCAAATATATATGTGTTATGCAAGTGTGTCTTGATTAAAAAATGATTCAGCATATTTATTATTTAAATTCTGAAATTGGAGGATGTCTGTTAAATTTGGACATTAAAAAGCATCAAAGTACTAAGTTATTTTTGCTTATCTTAGCCATTCTTTAAATCCATAACTAGAAATGAACAATCTGCCAGTATTAAGGTTCTGAGGCATCTGTTTCCTAACGAAACATTCCATATTTTAGAGTTCCATCCAAGTGCGTACATATTAGTAGCTTTTGCTAGCAGATTAGATGCTAGATGCTTAAAGCTTTTTATTCCACCTCCCCCACCCCGCCCCCACAACGAAGTTTTTGAAATAGAAAATAAAACTTCCTTCTGTTTGACTCAAATTGTGTTTCCAGATGTCCAGGGTCAAAGGTTGGAAACGAAAGTTTTGAGTTTTGGCCTACTCTAACCAGACAGCATGCCCGAATGGGCAAGAGCTTCCCCAGAGGGCATCCTTTTGTAGTTTTTATGTTTTCTCTGGTCTCCCGTGCTAAGAAGTCCATACCCCTCTGCTGACTTACGCCATTCCAATTCCACTTCATAAGTGGTCTAAGCCTCTTGGATTTACTCTTTAGCAGTTGACTATTTTGAACCATTAAAGTGCTTGTTATAAATGCATAAATTTGGAAAGTTTATAATTATCTTCTGGCTGAGTATGATGTGTCAGGTTCTATTTGGTAACATTTGTTCTCTCTTTTTGTCAACTACCATTATGAGATGAGAGATAGGGGGTAAATTAATAAAATATAGATACATCAAGAACTTGATTTTATTTTGCTCTCCTGAATGGTTGATCTTTAACCATTGCTTTATATTTTAAGAATTTTTTTTGCAGGCCATTTTTATTTGGAGAATATTCTAGAAATTGAGAATTTTACTAGAAAATATTTAAAATGGTTCATCTCAAAGGCGTGAATTATGATGCCAACTTGAAATACCATGTTATCAAAAATAAACCTAGAGCAACATCTCAAACTTTTGTTTTTCTTAATAGTTATGAAATTTATGAAATACACTAAATAGTTTGTTATATAACAGGAAGTAAGAACAAATATACCTTGAACACCTATTAAGGCAGTGTCTAGCACAGAGCAGGAACAATAACAACGAAAATGGTCTCTTCTGTTCTACTATGATTAAGTTGAATTGTAACACATACTCTCCTTTTTCCATAGCTTATTCTAAGTTCTGAGATTTTTTGTGGATTTTAAAACTATGGGAATCTCATCAAATGGTCTGTAAAGTTGTCTGTCTCACTAATACCTCACAGCCCTATAGTGAGGAGGTCACAGAGGAGAGTCGAAGACAAGAAAGACAGGATGTGAGGAAGCAGGAATAACAGTAATAAAATATTAGTATATATGCTTGAAATAACTTATTATCTGTAATCAATGTGGGAGAATATAACATAGGAAATAATGCAATGCAAGTGTAAGCACAGCTATGCACTTGGGTTCTGTTCTCAAATCTCAGACATTCCATTCCCACTAATATAAATATACCCATATTCAAAAGGAGAGTCATAGGACAGACTTCTAACAAGATCTGCTCATGTCTTTCAAAAGCTGTATTTAATCAAGGGCAACTATTCCTTGCTCTAAGAGTTTGTTGCACCCATTAAGTACTGTATTTGGGAAACATGAGATTGTAAAATTGCATTTCCCAAATATAGTGAATAAATAATAAAGTGTGCTACTATTTTATTATCAATTATTAAGTTCTGTAAATAATCTTATAATATAGAATTCTACTTTTTAAAAAGTTACGACCTACACTTAGTTGCTTTAAATAATGTATCAAACTGTTTACATAAAAAGAAATATACTGCTTGTAAATTGTTCAACTTTAAGTAGTATTCAATGGAGTGATTGAGGGGTAAATCTTAGAAGTCAGATTGCATGGCCATTTAAATCCTGGCTGTCTCCATCTGGCTGGGTACTTTATTCATCTATGTTAGTGTTACTTTATCTGTAATTATCTCATAGGTTTATTATAAGGAATAAAAGATGTGGTATATATAAAGCACTTAGAGCACAATCTCATAGCTATTAGTATTAATCAGAAAGTGAGCTCCATGGGGACAGGGATTTTTGTGTCTTATTTGTTCACTGATGTATTCCAAATACCCGAGAGAGTGATTTCCAAATAAATAAATATATCGACCAATTTAAAGAATAAATTTTAATTATACTTTTATGATAAAATATGACAATTTTTATCAATATCAGCAGAGAGTAGAAATAAAATTCTATTCAAATATAGAGAAAATACACAGAGAAAATTGGAATTGGATTCACTTATTAAAAACTACTAATTTTTTATTTTTTATTTTATATCATTGTAGCTAATTAATGTAGTTTACAGAGTAGTCATTTTTGGGAATGTTCTGAGATTTCTATGTAATCTAAAAGGTGTTCCATTTTCTTGTAATATTCAACGTGTGTTTGACAAGAACACATTTTCTATTTGCAGGACAGAATATTGTAAGATATATAGTATATCAAACTCACTTATGTTGTTAAACTCTTCTCATTTGTGTCTGCTTGATTTAGTATGTTTTCGAAAGACACAGCTAAGAAAAAAAAATGACACATAGTAATACAAGAAAATACGGTGAGGGAAAATGTATAACAAGTAACTCTAATTAAAATACAAATTATATAGCAACATTATTTATTAGATAAAACAGAATATAAGGGGAAAATCATTGGTAGGGATAAAGAGTAGCATCCCATACTGATAAGGTAAGCAATTTGTAAGATTTTATATTAATTATAAACTTCTATGTACTTAATACTTTAGGTTTAAATATATAAAATAAAATATGACTAATTTGAAATGAGATTTTATCAATCCAGCCTCAGTAGTGTATTTTAACATACACTACTGTATAGAAATTGACAAAATCAAGCAGACACAATCAGAAAAGTTTAACATAGATGAGTTTGATATAATACATATCTTACAGTTTTCCATCCCACGAATTGAAAATGCATTCTTGTCAAAAAGACATGGAACATTACTAAAACAGAACACCTTTTAGACCATGTAGAAATCTCAGAAAAGTTCCAAAAATAACTACTCTGTAGGCTACATTAATTTACTACAATGATGTAAAAAAAAATAAGAAATAAAAAATGAAACCACAGCAAACCTTCCCTTCCCTTAGTCTTGGAAACATGAGACTCTCCTAAACTACTTGAAAATAAATATATTTACATATAGAAGACAGAAGAAAAAGACAAACAAACAAATACTTATAGAGAAATTCAAAGTAAATAAAAGAGGGAAAGAAAAAGAAAAACGGCAGAAATTAAGAAATGCTCAAAAAAAAAAGTTCCTTAAAAAGAATAAAACAATATTAAAATTCAGGCAAGATCACTCAAGAGAATAAAAACAAAGGCACATATAAATAATATTAGGAACAAAAACGAGGGTGTAATTGCAAATGGAACCTAGATTTTTAAAAAAATATAAAACCATGGTCAATAACTTAATCACTGTAAATTGGAACTTAGATGCAATGGATTATTTTATAGATAACCATAAATTTCTAAAATTGAATCAAGAAGAAATAGAAAAACCAGGGCATATCAATAACCAACAAATAATTGAATTAGTAATTATAATCTCCTCCCAAAGAAGATAACATGGTCAGACACATTTTAGGGACAAGTCATAGGATGTATCTGAAGAAAAGAGATCACCTTTCTCCAGTCAAATCCTAAAGAATGCATAAATCAAGGTGAACAAAACAGAATAAGGTCACTTGCTCAATGCCCTATCATTTTCTTCTTTATCTTCCTAAAATTCAGTGTAGTAAAATTTTAGGGGAAATAATATGAGACCTAGAATATGCTAATAAAGTGACTCCCTATTTCCACCATGAATTCTTAAAATAAGCCGCAAACATGAATGTAGCCATGCATTATAGATCGAATAGTCCAATTCTTCAATAACTCACTCTCTTTTGGAGATCCTCATTCTGAAAGATTGGAGAGACCTGGCTTTTCCACAGGATTTCCTCTAGAAGAAAGATACCCAACTCTGTAGACCAAAAGTCATCTCTGTGTCTCTGCCACAAATTCCCAATCTTAACCACACATCTCCTCTCACACTTGATAGGGAAAATAGATCCACTAGACTTATCTGTGACTGCTCATCCTTCAATTTCCAATAGTACACATGAATATTTATCTCTCTCTCTATATATATATAGATATAGATATATATATAGAGAGAGAGATATATAGAGAGAGATAACACATATTCTCTCTTTATTTTATTTTATTTATTTTATTTATTTATTTTTTTTTTTTGAGACGGAGTCTCGCTCTGTCGCCCAGGCTGGAGTGCTGTGGCGAGATCTCGGCTCATTGCAAGCTCTGCCTCCCGGGTCCACGCCATTCTCCTGCCTCAGCCCCTCGAGTATCTGGGACTACAGGTGCCCACCACCACGCCCGGCTAATTTTTGTATTTTTAGTGGAGACGAGGTTTCACCATGTTAGCCAGATGGTCTTGATCTCCTGGCCTCGCGATCTGCCCGCCTTGGCCTCCCAAAATGCTGGGATTATAGGCGTGAGCCACTGCGCCCAGCCGAAAACACATATTCTCTATCCCTCGTTTCCTCAAAGAAAGACCCAAGTCCAGGTTCATTGCATTATGTGCCCGTTATGAATTTTCAACATCTTTAATGTGTTTCTTTTATTCTGAGCCTTTTCCTCACCCTCCACCATAGAGTAAAAATAAAACAGACATAAAACACCTCTATTAGCTTTATATTGCTGCATAACAATGACCACGAACTCAACAGCTTAAACCAAACACAAATTCATATCTTACCATTGATGTGGACCCTAGTCTCACATGGCCTGGTGAGGTTCTCTGCTCAGGGTCTCTCATGACTGAAATCAAGTTGTCAGTCAAGGTTGCCATCTCATGTGAGCCTCAGGATTCTCTTCCAAGCTTATTCAGGTTATTGGGAACATTTAGTTCTTTGAGGTTGTAGTACTGAGGTCCCTGCTTTCCTGTTGACTGATGACTAGAGGCTGTTCCTAGAGGCTGCCTCCAGGTCCTTGCCATGTGACCTCTCCACAGGTCATTCACAGTATAGATGTTTGATTTTTTTTCCGAGCAAATTGAAAGTCATCTCTCTGACTTTCTCTTTGGAGCTGGAGAAACCGTGCATCCAAAAGGCTTCCCTGATTAGGTCAGACCCACCCCAGATAATCTTGTTACCATATAAAGTACCATGTGACATAATCAGGAGAGCACCATATCATTGTACTGATTGGTTCTATTCACACTTGAATACCAGGGGATTATGCAAGTGTGAGATTCATTGGGGATCATCTTAGAATTCTGCCTTTCACAACACCCAAATCAAATAGAAACAAAACAAACAAAACAAAACAGCCTTTACTTGTAACTCCCTTTCTTATTTCTCTTCACTGCTGCACTTGAGATAATAATACATTTACTGATTTCTGTACTTTCTCAACTCTTATTCCAAAATACACTTTCCTTTAAAACTATTCTGTACCTATCCAATTGCTCATTAGCCATCCCCATTCAGAACATCTTTAAAAAATTATGTCCAAATAGAAATTTCTCATTTATCACCCTCCTTTCATTTCTTTTATTTTTTCAATATAGTAGCCCAATCAAATATCTTTTCTTCCAAAATAAAATTCTGAAATTATACTTGATTTTGTCTACTCCCTTACTTCCCACAGAAGGTCGTAATTAAGTCTTGTAAAGCTTACTTAGAAGTGTGAAAGCTCGTCCCTTTCCAGGAGGTTCAGCCATTATTTTCACTCAGTTTCTCTTTAGGATATGGGCAGTCACCTCCTTGCTCATCCTGCCATCTGCAGTCACTATCTCTGTCTCTCAACAACACTGTTCTTCCCCACTGTCTCCCCAGAGATAGAAATGTCCAAAAAATGAATCGAAGCACCTTTCAAAATCCTAGCACAACGTTTTTCAACACTTAATCCTCAGTAACTCTGTGACTGTTGGAGATGAGCAGTGGTATTTTAAAATCATAAAATGGTTAGAGTTTGGGAATTTTTAAGTTATTAAAAAGATAAATCCACCTTCGTTTGTGAAGAGCTACAGTTTTCTCTTGGATATGCCATTTACACTGCGTAAGTGTTTTCTAAGGAAACTGGCACAATGAAATACTAAACATTACTGAATAATGTTCTATAAACCCTCAGGTCATCTGCAGGCTTAAAATGGGTTTGTATCTCATATCTTTGCTTTCAAAGTCCTCCAGTGACTTTACATATATTTTTCTGGTAATTCAGATATCATTGAACTAGAGATTCCATAGTGAAAACCTTTAATACTCTTGAAGAAAAATTAAAAAATAACAGTTTGATACACTAGAAAACTTTTTTCTCTTGCATTTCCTACACACTAAATCTAAAAATCTAATCTTTGCTAAAAGGATTGAGATTTGTGCCCATTATGGTTTTTCAACATCAAATTAAAGTTTTTGTGTTTGCTTCTGGAATAAAAATGCAAAATGACCTGAAATATTTTTAAAATATTCAAATTATCCAACTGTGCCTTACATGACACATTTTAAACTTCAAAGAAATAGTGATTTATTCAATAAAACAAGTTGTGTGTTTTTGAGCAATGGCTCAAAGGTCCTTTTGCCTATCTGTGCTTCCCATGCCCGTCCGTCTTTTAAGTCACCGAGTGTCTTATTTTCATTTGTATGCTTGAATATGTTTTCTTCCAATTTGTAGTCTTTAATCACTTAGTTTTTTGTGATTTTGTTTTGTTTTGTCTTTTAGAGACAGGGTCTCTCTCTTTTGGCCACACTGGGATCCAGTGACATGATCATGGCTCATATGACTTCAAACTCCTGGGTTCAAGTGATCATCCCTCCTGAGTAGCTAGGCCTACAGATGCACACTACCACATCTGGCTAATTTTTCTTATCTTTTGTAGAGACAGAGTCTCACTATGTTGTCCAGGCTGGTCTCAAACTCCTGGCCTAAAGCAATCCTCCTGACTTGGCCTCCCAAAACATTGGCATTACAGGCATGAGCCTCTGTGCCTGGTCAGTCACCTCAGTTTTAATATTGTTTTTCTTAAGAGATAGCTAAAATATTTTCTTTAAAAGTCATCAATATGTAGATTCTGAGAATGTGATGTGTGAAAACATTGCCTGTTGAAGTAGAGATAATAGCCATAGTTTTACTGAAAATCAGCACTAGTGTGAAAGAAACACTTGAAAAAAAAGTTCTAAATGAAATTTTTAATAGGAGAGAAAAAATAATCTGCGAAAACACATAACTTTTTCAAATATTAAGAAATATTGCTGAGATATGTTCATCAACTTGCTCCTTTCTGACCGTGGACACCGCCAAGGGAGCATCGTTGAAGTCTCTCTTCTCCCTGCTGTCATGTCTAAGTCAGAGTCTCCTAAAGAGCCCAAACAGCTGAGGAAACTCTTCATTGGAGGGTTGAGCCTTGAAACTACTGGTGAGAGCCTGAGGAGCCATTTTGAGCAATGGGGAACGCTCACAGACTGTGTGGTAATGAGAGATCCAAACACCAAGCACGCCATGGGCTTTGGGTTTGCCACCTATGCCACTGTGGAGGAGGTGGATGCAGCCATGAATGCAAGGCCACACAAGGTGGATGGAAAGTTGTGGAACCAAAGAGAGCTGTCTCAAGAGGAGATTCTCAAAGACCAGGTGCCCATTTAACTGTGGAAAAGATATTTGTTGGTGGCATTAAAGAAGACGCTGAAGAACATCACCTAAGAGATGATTTTGAACAGCGTAGAAAAATTGAAGTGATTGAAATCATGACTGACTGAGGCAATGGCAAGGAAAGGGGCTTTGACTTTGTAACTACTGATGACCCTGATTCAGTGGATAAGACTGTCATTCAGAAATACCATACTGTGAATGGCCACAGTTGTGAAGTTAGGAAAGCCCAGTCAAAGCAGGAGATGGCTTAGTGCTTCTTCCAGCCAAAGAGGTCGAAGTGGTTCTGGAAACTTTGGTTGTGGTCGTGGAGGTGGTTTCGGTGGGAATGACAGCTTTGGTCATGGAGGAAACTTCAGTGGTCATGGTGGCTTTGGTGGCAGCCATGGTGGTGGTGGTGGATATGGTGGCAGTGGGGATGGCTCTAATGGATTTGGTAATGATGGAAGCAATTTTGGAGGTGGTGGAAGCTACAATGATTTTGGCAATTACAACAATCAGTCTTCAAATTTTGGACCCTGATGGGAGGAAACTTTAGAGACAGAAGCTCTGGCCCCTATGATGGTGGAGGCCAATACTTTGCCAAACCACTAAACCTAGGTAGCTATGGCAGTTCCAGTAGCAGCAGTAGCTATGGCAGTGGTAGAAGATTTTAATTAGGAAACAAAGTTTAGCAGGAGAGGAAAGCCAGAGAAGTGACAGAGAAGCTATAGGTTATAACAGTTTTGTGAACTCAGCCAAGCACAGTGGTGGCAGGGCCCAGCTGTACAGAGAAGACATGTTTTAAATAAATACTCACGTGTATGGGCAAAAACCTCGAGGACTATATTTGTGACTAATTGTATAACAGGTTATTTTAGTTTCTGTTCTGTGGAAAGTGTAAAGCATTCCAACAAAGGTTATATATGTATATGTGTACACACACACACACACACACACACACATATATTTGCACCCATGCTGTTGATTGCTAAATGTAATAGTCTAATCATGACACAGAATGAATGTCTTTTTTTTAATGTGCTATGTAAAGTTAGTCCACTCTGAAGCCATCTTGGTAAATTTCCTGAACAGTGTGAAGTTAGAATTCCTTCAGGGTGATGCCAGGTTCTATTTGGAATTTACACACAACCTGCTTGGGTGGAGAAGCCATTGTCTTTAGAAACCTTGGTGTAGTTGAATTGATAGTTACTGTTGTGACCTCAAGTTTACCATTAAAAGAGATTACTCAAGCAAAATCATGGAATTAATGATTATAAAAATGATTGTTGGCACATCCTATGCAATATATCTAAATTGAATAATTGTACCAGGTAAAATTATAGATGGGAATAAAGTTTGTGTATAATCCACTATCATGTGTAATCAATAAATGATTTCATTCTCTTGAAAAAAAAGAAATATTGCTTTACTATGTATGATACTATGGCTTAAATCAATTTCCTAGATTACTGAGCCTAAATGATGGTAATTTTCTTCTCTATCATCATTAAAATATTTACCAAGCCTTTGCTTACATAAGGCACTTAGTAAAAGTAGGCAAAGTTAGTTAGAAAGATAATCCCTGAACACATAGAATTAATTATTAAACAAAAATTTTCCAGGCTGATATAAATAATAACTAAAATGTAGTGAGCACATACCATGTGGCAGCACTGTTCTTTCCATTTAATCTTTTAGAGTTATATGCTATTATACATAAAGTCTTGTTTTTCAGATGAGGAAAGATGAGGCACGAAGAGGTTAATCTAATGCCTAAAGTAAGTAATTAGTAAGTGAAACATTTAGGATTCAAACTCAGAGCCCATAATCTTAACCATTATAGTATTCAGCCTCTGAAGAATCAACCTGACTTGATTAGATGCAGTTGATGTTTTTAAATACTAGGTTTAAAAAATGTTTTGTGTGTGCATGTGTGAAGTTTTCTACAAGAGTATTAGCTTTAAAGAGACCACACAATATTGCTTACGTGAAGAAATAGACAGAAACTGGAAACAAAAAATCATAAAATATGCTTTTTACTAGTTGAGGATGTAAGAGTTTAGAGAAAAGTCTATATTAGTATTTTAGAATAAATGACCTTTAAAATCATATTAATAAATGCACTTATTTTACCTCAACAGTGAAGTTTTCCCAGATTGCTACCTATTTTAAATATAACCTTTGTATTTAATTTATACTAAATGTATTATATATATTCCCCCCCCCCATCAGGAAGGCGTCTGATCTTTCTAAAATAGGCCATTATTTCATTTCTTTAAGAATAATTTTTTGCATTTACATCATTTTTTCTATTATTCTGTGAACAATAACAACAAAAAAATGCTTGCAGAACCTTAATGGAATAAAAATAAAATTGAGCTATCCAGACAAAAGGCTTTTATAAATTAATCACTATCATGCTTAAAAGATCAGAAAGCAATTTTCCCAAGAACAAAAACTGCCCTGTTTCCTATCATGTGATTCACACTCTGAGCTATAAATAAAAGAGACCCAGAGAGACAGAACAAGAGAGATAATAGTAAGTGAAAACACTGTTAGCTATGAATTCTGAACTGAGAGAATAAGCAATTGACTAGTGGCTCATAGGAGTTTTTTAAACTCTTAAAAAAACTCCATAGGTTTTAGTTAAATTCATTACTTAATTTGCCATAAACCACTACAGTATATTTCTGTGGATGTATGTGTACATGCATGAAGTCAACTATTTTATGGATATTTATCCCTATGTATAGTTTTAGTTGACTGCAATCACACTTTTGGAGGTAGGGAGAACAGAAATGAGTAAGCAGATTTATATGTATGTAAGTTATAGGAATATTCTGAGATACTAAGAATTATTCTTTTTGGTTAGTTTAGTTAACTCAGAAATACAATATCTTATTATTTCTCTCTGTGATGAAATTATACTTGCTGTCTCTCATAATCTCCATCTATCCCAACCCCATACCTTTGTATCACAGAAAATTGAGGGGACTATAAAAATTAATGTATACCCTCTAGCAATATAGATGATGTTTTTTATTTTTAAATATATTAAAATGTATTACATGAAGGATCTTGGGAAGGTTAACCTGGTATTCAATGGAAAGTTGAATTGGAGTAGGGGGAGATTAGAGGGAAGAGTATCAGGTAAAGAGCTATTGCAACGGTTCAGGAAATAAGCTGATGAAGGTGTTGGTATTGGTGTTGTTGGTAAAGTTGCTTTTACATGAAAAATTGATTCTCTTCAAAGCAGAAGGATATGCATATGTAATATCAACTTAAACTGCAGCTTTGGAATGCCTCTAAAGTACAGAGCTGTTATTTTACAGTCACATATAGACAAAGGTGTGTAATATTAAGCATAACACAAAACTATTTTCAAATGAGGAAATGATTTTTATACAACAGCACAAGTATCACTTAGATTATAAACATTTTCTTATTTAAATAAATAATTTTTTCAAGTTTCGTTATTCAACTTTTAAATTAACATTTGTTTACTGAACATTTACCATGTGCCATGAACTAGAGTTTTCATTCACATGATAATTGTATACCTGAAAAAATGTCAGCCAATGAAAGAGAAGAAAAAGAAACTAAAGTTACTTTTCTGAAATCCTTATTAAATTCTCATTTTTTTTTTAAATTTCAGGATAGGCACATTCTTACATTGTTTCTGTCTCATTGGAAGTTGTGTGTAATGGTATTGCTGTCTATAAAAGCATATTATATGTGCATAATTTTAAAATAAATCTTGTGATTAATCCTTTGTCATGCATTAATCACCCATAATGTATCTGACTGTTAATCTTGAATCTCATAATCTATCAAATTTGCTTAGAGTGAGCAATACATATATTGTTATTTGCTCAAACAACTTATAAAATGAGCCCTTCTCTATATACAGGTAAAGATCAATATTAAAATTACAAAATAACAACCATCTTAGGAAAAATTTGGGGGAAATGCAAAAGTTATTTTCCAATCCAGATTAAGAAAAATTTGAGCTGTTTAGCATTTCAGTGTCAGTAAAATGGAATATTTAGAAACATTTTACTCCACAGAAAATGTGTTTAGTCTCATTTCTCAGTTGCTTTCCAATCAATTGCATTTGCTGTAGCAGAGAAATGACTAAATATTCCTAAGAAAGTGAGATATTGAGGTAAATCTGATTCATTACATCTGATGCTCTCTTGAGAAAATGTCAGCTCCCTTTCAGGTCTCTCTTTTGCTCACAGTTGAAATGATGAGGTACAAATGACCACAGAAAACTGTGGACTTTCCTAATCCAAAAGCTGAAGCAGACACTCAAATTGGGATCTTGTCAGGAGGAGGTGTGAAGTCAGGCTGTCGCAATGATGGCATCACATTCTTCGGCCACTCTCATGTGAATACTAGAGAGAATAATTATTTAGTGATAAGTGCTTCTTAATTCTAACAAATTGCTAGCTGTTTCTTGGGTAGCAAATAAAACCCAGAAAATTCTGAAATATTACAGTTATTTAACAATTTTTGAAAAGCTTTTAATATTCGTATTTCACATATCAAACACTAACTTTATGCAGAGCTCTGATCTCTAATGTTTGGAGATGCACATCCTACTTGCATGAACAACATGTGAACAAGCTACAGAAAATATTATAATGTATAAATAAGAGCAAAATATCATGTAACAAAAACTCTAATTATCTTACTCTAATTTTTTATTTGTATTCTCTATTTTATGTTCATTAAACTGGTTTTTAACATATCAGAATATTAAGAATAAATGTATGTGAACATAAGCTATCTATGTCATTACAAATGACCATAATTCTGGCTGATAGTTAAATTTTAAAAAAAGAATCGGCAAGTAAGATGACTGGTTTTCTATTTACACCGATATCATAACTTCGAGTTGTTTATTAAAAAGTTTATAATTAACTGAAGCCATTATTAGCTAGAATTATAGTCTTTACATTCACCCCAAGAGTGACTTTTCCCAAGCAAGTTTGAACTTCAGATATTTTGCATTTGATATCAGAAGTCTGTCCTCTAATAATGAAATCCTTATGTATTTAATAAATATATGCTATCCCTCTTAAGCTAAACCTTTTGTCCCTATTTACATATATGATTAACATGCATTATTTTTCTCATTTTATTGCTGTCATTGTTATTATTGATAATGATCTTCAATTGAATTTTAACCAAAAGACATCTACAATAGCTGTAGTATTTGCATATGTGTGGAGTTACTTCTAAGATATTTAATGGGGTGAGGTGTTGACTATTGAAGTGGGCTTTCAAGAAAGTACACTTAAGGATTAAGATAAACTTTGCAGGAACATCAAAGAACGTGACATGTAGCACCTATTGTTTTTGGGAAAATATTTCTCATGGCTGTAATAGTAGGCTCATGTTGAATAATGAAAAGGTTAAGTTTTTGATGGAAGGGGACAGGGAGGTGTATAACATGACCCACTTCAAATATCATACCTGAATTGGAGAGTTACAGGAAGCAAAGTGTGATTCACTTAAAATGTCAAATAGAGAGGGAAAACTAGGAAAATCCCATAAAAAACCAGCTTCTGAGTTCCAGCTTCCCATAATTTTGCCCTCACAGCCTCGAATGTCAGTTTACTTACTGTTTGGGGGTGATAACACTATGGAAAAGGATATTAAGTATTGTCAGTTGGTAGATCTGGAGAAATAGTAGGAGTTAGCACCATGAAGTGGTAAGAGCACTGTGCTGGGAGTCAGACTGGGTCCTTGGCTCGGGTCTATGACCATGTAGTATCATGACTTTGCGAAAAGTCACTTACACCCTCTGAGATTCGGTATCAAATGAACGTGGTGCACTAAGGGATTTCTAAGTTTAAATGGCATTCCAGGTTACAGACTTGGCCAAGTCTGAGATTTGAAGAAAATTTTTAGAAACGTGTCAAAAATGGCACTTTCATTTTTCTTACATAGAGACAAGTATCTCCACCCTCATTCTGCCGAGAAATGATTTACAGTGCCAGTGAACTGGCCTGTGAAATATGATTGTGAAATCATTCTGATTTTCACTTTTTCAAGGGCATTAATGATTCTGCACCCATGATGCTCATCTTAGGAGCAAGCGCTGAGGTTTGATTTGCTGCTGTATGTCATTCAGAGCACTGTTTCTCCTATATGCAGTGTTAATTATTAATAGCATAGGTATATTTGGAATGGTGCATTAAAGGACAGTAGGAAGAAAATACTGAGTGTTTGGGACAAACAGTAAGTCTGAAAACAGGAGTGGGTCTTTTTTCATTTTGCGTTCTTCTGCCAGATTTATAAATATAAATATATAAAGGCATAATCAAGAAAGCAAATAGTAAAGTTTCCAAAAGATGATACTATATTTTTATTACAAAAAGGACTAATCTGAATGTATATATTAAATATAGTAGGTGAGAAGTCCACTGTATGAGCTACTACATTGGAATGATATTAATGCAGAAAAACACATAAGGACTGAAATACCATTGGTCTGGTTACAGATGTTTTAAATAATAAATGCTCATAGAAAGACTGATTCGACTCAAGGGAAGACAATAAATAATGCTCTTGGAGTCAGCAAGGAGTTTTATATTTTTCCATGGAAGAACTCATTCTTTATCCACAATTTTATTTTCCCTCAGTGTAAGTGAAATCAAGTTTGGTCACTGTATTATACTAGTCAGAACATGATTACTACTTATGTGTTCTATAGCCCATGCAGCTTATGTGCTTATATGAACTGCAATATAGGCTTCTTTGATACTCATCAGCTTTTGGGAATGAGTATCAAACTATTTATCAAACTTGATTTGATAAAATCAAATTTGATAAAATTTCTAAGAGTATTCAAGTACAATCACTGTTATTTGGGCACTGTAGGAAATGCAAATTCTTGGGCCCCAGCCCAGACCTACTAATCAGAAATACTGGGGGTTGAGCCCAGTAACTTGTATATCTATGTTTTATCAGGTCTTTTACACAATACTGATATGTGTTAAAGTTTGAGAACCACTGGTTCAGTAGTTCTCCACTTTTGGAACTGAAGAGTTTGTTTAAGTCTTTAAAAATGCACATAGCAATGTAATTCTAATCAAAATCCAAGAAGAATGTTCTTTATACATTGATACATTGAATCTAAAATATACATAAAATTCAGAGGACAAATAACAGCCTACGCAAATATAAAAAGAAATCACACAGACACATACACACACACACACACACACACAAAATAAAAAATAAACAAGGCTGCATGGTTTACACTACAAGAAATGAAGACTTATTAAAAGCAATAGTAATTAAGCCACTGTGGTAGAGGGGCAAGAATAGACAAATAGAACAGAAGAGAGACCCACACTAGGTGGTCATATAATTTATGACAAAGTTGACACAAATATGGCAGCAAAAGTTTGTTCTTTCCAGTAAGTTGTGCTGGGTTAATTAGATGTGCATGTTGGGAGAATGTTTACCTCATTCCAGGCAAACTAAAATCAATTTTAGATGGAATGTATATACTAAGATAAAAGGTAAAACAATAAATTTGAGGTGAAAACAGAAAAAATATCTTAATGAATTTGGTGTACACAAAGATCTCTTAAATAAAACACAAAGAATGCTGACTATAAGAGAAAATAATTACTTTATTAAAATGAAGAGATTCTGTTCATCAAAACACACTCTTAAGAGGATGAAAAGGCAAACTATATAGTGGCAGAAGGGATTTACAATACATGCATTTGACAAAAGACTTCTCCAGTTGTATCCAGTAGTTTAAGAGCTCCCTCAAATGAATAACAAAGAGTAAACAACTCTTTAGAAAAATGAGCAGGAGGCTTTTACAGGTGCTTCACGAAAGTTTACATTCAGTTGTATAGTAAATATATGAAAGAGAAGGTACTCAAGTTTCTTAGACATCAGTGAAATGCAAATTAAAATTATTATGTGATATCACTATACACCCAGTAGGACAGAGTCAAAATGAAAAGGAAAAAATATCGTGTTGACTGATGATATGGAATAACTGAAACTCTTAAATTGCTGTTATCCTGCTCCTAGGTATATACCCAATAAAAATGCAAACACCTGACCACCAAACAATATATTCCATAATTTTTATAGCAGCAGTATTTGTAATATCAGCAAAGTAGAAATGCCCATCAATATAGTACAATGGATAAACAAATTGTGGGATAGCTATTCACTGTAAAACTGTACCTCAGAAAGAATGCCAAAAACTACAATTACACAGAAAACATAGATTAATCTCCCAAACATGTTGAATTTTAAAAGTGTGCAGTGTGTAATTTCATTCACGTAAGTTCAAAACATGAAAAATCTATGGGAATAGCAGTTGGCAGTGGGGCTGTGGGACAGTGAGGGGGCACCGAAGCTCTTCTGAGGAATCTGTTAATCTATTAATGTTGTTTTAGATCTGCTTACATGGGTGTATTCAGTTCTCCACTTTTGGAACTAATAATCTGAAGAGTTTAAGTATTTAAAAATGCACAGGGCAATGTAATTCCAATCAAAATTCAAGAACAATGTTGTAAAAGTTAGACTTCTGTAAATACATGCACTTTTCTGTTTGTGAGTTATGCTTTTATTTTTAAAAGTTTCCTAGAAAATTCACAGGGATATAGGGAAAGCTGTAATTTGAAAACAGCAATCCGGATGTAGTGTACGGGAGAGATGGAGGTGGAGCTGGTTTGAGCCTATTGCTTTAGGCTAAAACAAAGACAATGGTAATTTGGTTTAAGGTAGAAACAGGGAGGTGAGATAAACAGATAAATTCAAATGTAGAATTATGAGATAAAACTACCAGGACCTGGTGATGGACATGAAAGGTGAAGAGACCAAAGTGCTTAATTCCGTGAATCTGCAAATTACCTTCTAAGAAACTCCTGTGATAGAGGTGAATGCACGAAGAGGTCAGCACCAGAATTCACAGTGCTGTGTTGAAGTGGAGGAGGTGCTTCACCGGGGCAAAACTTGAGTTGAGATAGGTGCTTGTCAGATGAAGTATTTGGCACGTTGATCATTCCTTGCTTTTTGATTGACTTTCTTCACTGCTCTTTTACAGTAAAACACCTTCTGCTGGTTTTCCTCCTTATTTTTCAATTGTTCTTTCTCAGTTTTACTTGTTGGTTCCTCCTCTGGAATGCCCAGGACTCTGCTCTAAATACTTTTTTCTTCCTTATTTATGTGATTATTCGGGTTCATCTTCCTTTCCAAAAATGTGCAAACACAACAATGTGCAAACACACCTCTAATTCCAGACTTATGTTCAAAATCGTGTAGTTGGTATCTCCTTTTGGGTATCTAATAGACATCTTAAATTTAGCATATGGAAAATGGAACATCTGGTCTTTCTTCCCAAACCCTCTTTTTGCAGCTTTCCACATGTGGTAGTGTAGACTAGAAGCTCTGAGATCATGGTTGCCTCTTCTCTTTGTATCATACCCCACATTCCATCTTTCAGCTCTGGCTTTAGAATATATTCTGAAATCCCACTATTTCTCATTATTTATATTGCTACAGTCTCATTTGCACTATCATATTATCTCATCTGTGTTATTAAAGGAGTATCCTACTTAGTTTTTTCTCTGTTTCTTCTCATGTCCCCTCTCCATATTATATTTGCAATACAGCAACCAGAATGATCCTTTTAAAATGTGAATCCAATCATTTCTTCATCAAGATACCACAGTGATTCCCCATATACACAGAGTAAAATGCAAAGTCCTTATAAGTAGGTAAAAATACAAAGTCCTTATAAGTAAAATACAAAGTCCATTATAAGGCCCACAAGAATCCATATGACCTGCCTATTAATTTCCCTTCTGACCTTTTATTTCTACTGTTCTACTATTTTTTTCATTCTGTTCTGTTCAATTTGAGAAACTTAATGTTCCTCTAACATTTTGGGCATGATCTTCAATGACCATCTGGTACAGCCTTACCTTGAATAAATTCCTGGATGGAACACTCTTTCCCTAATTGCCCCTTTGCCAGCTCCCTCATTGTCTTCAAGTCTTTGATCAAATGTCACCTCAATCATCATCATATAAAAAAATGCCATCCATACCCAATAACACACTTCTGATACCACCTACCATGCTTTTATTTTTCTGTAGTGTGCATCTCCTTCTAATATATAATATAATTACTCAGTGTGTGTCCCCTGACCTCACTAAAAAATAAGGTCCAGGAGGCGGGGATCTGGGGGAGCTCTGTCTAATTATTTCACTGGAACTGTCTGACCCATAGTAGATGCTCAAAAAAAAATCTAAAATTTATTTATTTATTATGTCTATTTAAAAAAAATGTTTCTGCTTCTCCTGTTTCTTCATTAAAATGTAAACTTCAAGAATTTTGCTTTGCTCATCCACAGGTCCCAAATTTCTAGAAAAGTGCCTATCACATCCATAGGTAGTTCCTTAAATATTTATAGAATATATAAATATTGAACTGTTACATGTAGGGCAACTCAGGTACACATGGAAAGTCACAGAAGGATTCTAGAATATGCTATGCTCTAGAATCACAAGTAGTTGAACATTGCTAGAGTCATAGTGAGAAAAGAATAATATTTGGAGATAAAAGTGGAAAAGGAGTCAGGGAGAACTCATGAAAAGCATGTAAGCCAGAGTACAAGGAAACCAGCAAAAGTTCTAGATTTTTTCCTTGGAGAGACAATGACGAAACAATGGAGAATTTTGTGGAGGAAAGTGACACTATCAGATTCAAATGTTAGGAAAATATCTCTGACAGAAGAGAAGAGGACAAACTGGAAGAGTCCAGACTAAAGCCAGGCCAACTGGTAAGTGGACAGCTGCAATAATTCATTGTGAAAATTAAGAGCTGATACAAATATATGAATTTCTCCCCTATAACTCAGTGGAAAATTTAATTGCACAGGTAAAATTCCATAATAAATAAAATATATATTTATGATGATACATGGAATAATTAAAATGCTGGTGTATTTTTCTCTTCATCTTCAAGGCCTGAAACATAAATTAGAATATCACATTGTAATGTATGAAATATCATACTGATTTTTAAACTATACAACCTATGGACATCTTGAAAAAGAAACCACTACAATTTATCCAATACAACTACCTAGACTTTAGTGTTGAACTTCTTACTTAAGGATCTCTTATAATCCTCTTCCCATTTTCAGTACTTCTTCCTAAACAATTATATCTATTCTTAAAGATCATTATAAATGAGTGATTCAAATGTCTTTACCTCTACCCAAGATCTCTCCTTTAGATTCATATGCACAAGTGTCTTCATAAGAAGCAATATATTTTACAAAATGTGAAATATACAATTACACAGTATCATGTATCTATAAGAACATAATAATGTCCTTATATGAATATATTTGACATCAGTATGCCGTGTGCTTTATGCCACTTTCCTTTTCTCTGATGCATCCTTCAAAATCCTTGACATACACACTTGGATGATTCAAAAGTATCTGTGTCTCAAATGCAACATAAGCAAAATTAAACTCATTATTCTATTCCCAAAGCAGATCCCTTTCCAGGATTTCCTTACTCAGTGAATATGCCCACCAACCATGCAGAAGTATGGACATCATCCTTGTTCCTTCTCTCTCTCTTATCCATTATTTCCAACATTCTTTTTTTTCCTGTATCAGGATGGAATGTTTATTATTATTATTATTTTTAATTTAATTTAATTTTAATTTCCAGGTTACATGTACAGGACATGCAGGTTTGTTACATAGGTAAACGTGTGCTACAGTGGTTTGATGCACCTATCAACCCATCACCTAGGTATTAAGCCCCACATGCATTAGCTACTTAGCTTCATGTTCTTCCTCCCCCTGCTCTCTGACAGGCCCCAGTGTGTGTTGTTGCCCTCCCTGTGTCCATGTGTTCTCATTCCAACATTGAGTCTTATCAATTTTACACCAAAGATGTCTTTCAAATATTCCCACTTGTCATTATCACTGCCACCACCTTAGTCCAAGCTACCATCATCTCTTGTCCTAATCATTCTAGTGGCCTCCTAACTAGTTTCCTCTCAGACACTCTTGTGCCTTTCTTTCCTCTCAATGTATTCTCCACATTCAAGCAAAAATGATCATTCAATATGCAGATCTTATTTTGTCAGACATATGCTTAAAATCCTTCAAAGGATTTTGATTGATTTTGGGATTAGGATCAGTCATTAACAAGGTCTGCATAATCTGGTCTCTCTCTCTAACTCTGCTCCATAAAATTGTGCATCATTTGGCCCCTCCATAACTAACTCTTCTCCTTCTTCATAAAAATGTTATCTATCTTGTCCCATCACATGACTTTTGTACTTGCTGCTCCCTCCACCCGACCTACATTCCTAATGCTCCTGATGCAATCATCCATATCCCACCTCTCCTGGGTAATGACTACTAATCCTTTAGCTTTCAGTCCAACCATCATTTTCTCAGGGAAGCCTACCCACTTCTTCAGAACATACCACATCCTTCAAGTACCTTTTAATTAAAGCACCTATCATAGTATAATGTACATTTTTCTGTTTGATTATTGATCAATGCCTGTGTCCCTCCCCAGCCTGTAATCTCTGTAAGATCAGGGAGCTTCTGTATACAGTACTATACTACAAGTACCCAGAATAGACTCGAACATTTTTATGATCAGTAAATATTTGATTGATGAAAGAATCATTTGGTTCCCCAAATGGTTCACTCCATAATGAACATCACCAAGAAGGAAGAGGATGCCATTAGCTCACTGAGCCCCTGTGGGTGTCAGGCAAAACAAGGCAAAAAGTTTAAGGAATAAACATTATAATTGACCTCTTTTGACTTTATCTAGGTTGCCTTTGACACCTAATTGAGTGTTAGTCCTACACATTATGGCATGCAAAAAGGTCTTCAATTGAGTTCTGGAAATTAGATGCCAAATCATTGGCTCAAAATCATTTTGATTTAAGTTAAACATCAGTTAAGTTATAGATTTTAATCATTTTTTTATCCTTGAGTAAGTCATCTGATTTATATAATAACTACATTTAAAAATATTTAAGTCCCATGGATCTGGGAACTAAGGGACCTGAAGAAGCTGATCCTGAGATTTTTTTACACTTATAGAACACTTGTTTGCAGAAAGCTGAGTGTTGGTAACAGCTTAATAGATTGGGTAGCTACACAATAACCCTGCACAGGCGGTATATATTAAGATCAGCTTTGGGTCGCTGAGGATTTTTTCTTTTTTGAAATATGAGATCTAAAATAATTTGGTTTCTAGCTGCTCGCCACTGTTCTCACCCCACACTTGCCGTTTTACATATGATTACTGAGTTGACCCCAAAGGCTTTTAGGTTGAGAGGCTGCAAGGTCAGTGTCCCTGCCACCTCCCAATCTCTGCCTGTACCTACCTCAGACGTGTCTTTGTACTATCCCTGCTGGACACTGCACCTTTCCATAATTATAAATGTCTGTTTTCAGTCACTTCAAAGGTTTCTCAGCACTGGGAGTCCTCCTTCAAAGCCTCTGCATTGCTGAGGAACTTCTGTCATTGACAGGAGGTCTTGCTTTGAAGTTTTTCATGCCATTTATTGATTTCCCCCTTTAAAGATGTTCAGATTAGAAAATGCTTCACCCCCTTTGAACATGTGCATATTTTTATGATGTTGAAGGGTTAATCCTTTGAAGATATTTACATTTTATAGCAACGTCCTTATATGAATAAATTTGACATCAGATATGCCACATGCTTTATGACACTTTCCTTTTCTCTGCTGGATCCTTCAAGATCAAGATCCTCTCAATTTAGTTCATTGTTGGTTCTTACATTATGCTTTTGTTCCTTTTTTAATATAATGCCCAAGAACTCAGTAAATGTGATTAAAAAAAACGGGGGGGGGGATTGCATAATTTAGAAATAGCCTTTATTCCAATTATTTACTTAAGTTTACTTACAGTTGGAACATGTTTAATGTTTAGGAGTATTTGCAATGTTTTCTGGACCTCATGACCATTTTTAGTGTTCTAAAGTTATACATCAGCACCAACAAAGGTTAGCTTTGAAAAGTAGCTCTTAGTGATAAAATGCATAATTTCATACACATTTTTCCTTGTACATGTGCTTAAACCTCAGTTTTCTAAGGCCCTGAAGAGAATAAGGATGATACGAGGATTAAATTTGAAAACTGCACTTTAGGAGTTTAGTACAGTGCCTCACACATAGTAAGTTAGCTATGTCTGTGGCAATTAAATGACCAAATCCAATTAGTTCAATACTGGATAACAGCCCATATAATGTTTTAGGCATTAGCTTTAGGACTGTCCCTGCTGATCAGAAGTACACTACCTCCCTCTAATGAACTGATTTCAGCAATTCTACCACTTGGAATTTCTCTCATTTAGCTTAAGATTTCGATTACTGATACGGGTAGAATAAAGTACTATTAGGAGAGGTAATGCTTTAAATCCTAGTGTAAATGAAGACTCTGAAAGCATGTTGTGGTGATACAGACAAACAAGAAAAAGGAGGAAACAGTCCTCAAGAGTAAAAAAGGAGCTGGGAAAATTGAGGGAGCAATGGTGGTAAAGAAAATGGGGTAACTGTGAACTTTCACACAATTTTTTTCAAAGGTTGAAAATATATACACACAAACACATCACCCCTAAGCCTACTTTGTAACTAAAAATAATAAGTAGTGGTGTAATGCAAATTAAACTACAGATGCCAAATGTAGAAATGCCACACACACAGAAAGAAAATAAATATAATTGGCATGAATTTTGATGCCTAGTGGGCTGATAAACTCATATTAAATGTAGTCCATTTGTTAACCAGGAATCATATATGACCTCCCTGTGCATAATAAAAATAAAGTAGCTCTACTTAATTTCTGTGTTTGGCATAATTAGATTGTAATCATAATATCAGGGAAACATTTTCATTTTCCTGGATGTCAGTGATTGACTTTCATTTCCCTAGCACTCTTAATGTATTGTTTCATTCAGTAATTTAATCATTTATTTATTTAATATTTATACAGTGCCAAGGAAGCATAAATGGCCAATAAACATATAAAAAGATACTTAGCTTCACTCTTCATGAGGGCAATATAGAGTAAATGTAGGCAACAATAAGGTACATATTTTATCCATTACCCAGTAATAGCGAGTGTTGTTATCTTAGTAGTATCAAGTGCTGTTAGGATTGTGGGGGAATTGGTATTTATTATACATTGTTGGAGGAGGTATAATTTGATACATATTTTTGGAATAAGATTAGAAATTATTTATAAAAATGGAAATGAGTATATCCTTCAATCCAGAAGTGTTCCCTCTCAGCTTTATTTGCAGAAGCATTGTGTTTGTGGTAGCATTGTATTAATAGGAAAAAAAGAAAAAATAAGGAAAATAAATAGAGGGAAGAAAGGAAAGAAGGAAAAAAATAACTTAAATATCTAAACATCCACTAATAGTGGAATGTTTGAATGAACTATGGATGTTCTATTGCACAAAATACTGCACAAGAGTTAAGCAAAAAACAAACAAACAAAAAGCCATAAGCTACTATCTCTATGGCCAGAGATGAAAAACTTTTTAACCATGTGGAAAGAGAAAAAAGGCAAAACTTGAAGAATAATACAGACTGAGTGAGACTGGTAATATAAGATACACAAAGTGTAAAATATGTATGTTTATATGTGTGTGTAAGAAATACAATGTTGCCTGTGTTCTGAAGCTGCATTTGGGGGTGTTAATCAATGTGGGCTCTTTATCTCAATTAATCAATATGTAATTGATTATTAATTTTTGTGTAATAAATGTATAATAATATATAAATATGTTTATGTATTCTTATGACATCCTTTCGGTAATAGAGATATATTCATATATTCTCTGTGTAATTAAAATAAAATAAGTAAAACTAAGTATAAACATATTTAATAAATCATCTTCTAAACAAATTAATACACCAGATTTCATTCCAAACATGCAAATACTGAGATTGTCTGTGAGTCATTAAATTTGTATTTAATTTTGTGCAAGTTCCCCATTAGTCAAGAAATCTAATGTGCTACATCTTATTAATTTATTAGAAGGGTACAAAAGGGAGATGGCTTTATGCTTTTGGATCAGGTAGTAAAAATATTACTGCCCCAAAGATACTTTAGATGTAATGTGTCTGCCCTCGTATATATAATCAGCAGGCAGAGGCAAGAAATGTGTCCCAAGCAAAGTCTCATGTGTGTTTATACCCACCCAATCTCTCACTAAGGGTCCCTAACCCCAGAGTTGCCCCAGAATCTATACTGGTGCCAGTGCTACCAAATTCTTCTCCACTTCCTCAACTGGAAATATTGGAAATAGAGCAATACATTTTCTGAGTTGTACGTGTAACATCAATATGTTCAGGTTTTCAAATATATATTTCATGTCCAAGAGTTCCCCTCCTCTTTTCTTAATCTTGCTTACATGAAAATATATCTTTCCAACTCTTAAAGGATCTTAAGCCCTGATACTTAAAATTTTATTACAAAATCAGAACCTTTGAAATTCCAGTTGATTTTGAACATAGTATAATGCATTTTAATATATTGATTCTCTTCTGGAGTCCTGTAACTATAAAGAAAATAAAAGACATATATACATGTGTGTGTGTGTGTGTGTGTGTGTGTGTGTATCTCTCATTCGTGAGAGAACAGGCTCTAGCTATTGAAAAGACTGTAGATATTTGGCCTTAATATTTATTAAATTGATGCAACATATCTGGCCTTAATGTTTATTATACATGAACATGTTTTTTTATTAAGATATAATTTGTTTTAAAATTGCTCTATTTTTGACATCAATAGTTTCTTTGGGGGGTGAATTTTAACGTATTTCCAACTCCTGAGTCTTGGATTGTATTCCTAAATAGCCAGCTGGTATCTAGACCTTTTATTTTGAAAATTAAGTATAATTTTTGTCTAGCCTCTCTTAGATTGTGGCCTGGTTGACAAATTTTACCTTACATTTATCTCACATTTATCTCATTAGTGAACATTGTTAAAGAAAGCTATTAATAGCAACTCTCTGAGTCATGGAACTGCACTATTATTCAGTGAATACATAGCAGTCTTTATTGGCCTTTCTATATAATCCTCCGTTGTTTCATAGGATTATTTGATACCAAGGAAAACATTAAAATATGCTATCCTAAGGGGGAAAACTTGGATTGATTACGGCTATTTATCTTCAACTATGGGTGTAAAAGCAATGTCAATGCAATAAATTGTCCAAAATAAAATGCCCCATTAGCATTTAGGGGAAAAATTGAAAATGTGGCAGAACATGTGTCTACAGATTTTTATTTACTAAAGACATATCTGAAATTTTAGCTTCAACAAAAACTGCACACGTGAGTTTTTCTTTCTCTTCTAAATTGAAATTGCCTTTATAATTGTCAAACAACATGTGTTGCCAAATGAGTGCTGCTTATTTATCTTCATTTTTCCTATGAAATAATAAAATTACTTTTATTACATGCCACAAGCCACTTTTCCAAACTTTCTGAGGTTTCCAAACAAAATTTAAAACAACATAGGCAAAAATATTTGTAAAATCACTATAAGTTTTTATCCCATTAACGAATATTGAATGAATATTGAGTGCCAACAGCTGACATCACATAGAGACAAATATCATATGGCTTCCGCTCACCATAATGAGCAAAGATCATCAAAGCCATGTGAGGAGGCTACCATGTAGCTTGACACTTGCACTACAATGAAGCAAGCATGGGATTACAGGAGCATCTAAGACAAAGGGAGCCTCCCCAAAGTTGGGAAGGGTAAGCACAAGGGGACGGTGTCAGATTTTTTTAGAAGAGGTAACATCTCAACAGAATCTCTAAATATCATCAGAGGTAACCTATTTGAGAGATTCGGCAAAGGTAATTACAAACACAAAAAATGGTGATCTAAATATGCTAAGACCTAAAGCAGCATAGGATTTTTATAGACTCTCAAATATTTCAGCATGTATGACACAAGAAGAGGCTCAAGGAGGTACAGGGCTAGCCCTGGAGAGGTAGGCAAATGCCCAGTGTGATGCCATGATAAGTGGGAAAGTGCTTGGGTGCCAACTAGGGAAACTGGAATGGACACAATAGAGAGGCATTAAATATCTTCAGTCATAAGTGAGAGTTAGATGCAGAGTTCAGAAAGACCATCCAGTCATTCAGAGCAAATCAATTCTTTCAACTGCTTAGGAAAAATTTATATAGAGTCCTCCTTTACTCTGTGCCTTCTGTCACACCCTAATTCTGGTTCAGCAAATCTTACTGGCTTTTATCTTGAAAATATGTACAGAATATCAGCAGTTCTTGGTACGATATCACTTCCACACAGGTCTGAGTCACCATAATCCTGCCTAAAGATTACTGCAATTATATCCTAACTGATCTCTCCACTTGTGCCCTTGTTCTCTTCTTCTTTTTTTTTTTTTTTTTTTTTTTTTTTTTGAGACGGAGTCTTGCTTTGTCACCCAGGCTAGAGTGCAGTGGCCGGATCTCAGCTCACTGCAAGCTCCGCCTCCCAGGTTCACGCCATTCTCCTGGCTCAGCCTCCCGTGTAGCTGGGACTACAGGCGCCCGCCACCTCGCCCGGCTAGTTTTTTGTATGTTTTAGTAGAGACGGCGTTTCACCATGTTAGCCAGGATGGTCTCGATCTCCTGACCTCGTGATCCGCCCGTCTCGGCCTCCCAAAGTGCTGGGATTACAGGCTTGAGCCACCGCGCCCGGCCTGCCCTTGTTCTCTTCTAATCTAATCTCTATAGGAGCCAGAATGATGCTTTTAAAACACTTCAGACAATGTCATCATTCTCAGTTATTAGAGAATGCATTATATCTTGTTGGCTTCTATTGTCTCTTTATTAGCTTCTTCTTGTTACTCGACAAATTACTACCAACTTACTGGCTTAAAATATCACACATTTATTATCATAGTCTGGAGATCAGAAGCCTGATATGAGTTTCACTGGATGAAAATCAAAGGTGCTGGTAGAGTTGTGTTTCTTCTTCAAACTCTAGGGGACAATTAATTCCTTGCCATGTGTGTTAGTCAGGGTTCTCTAGAGAGACAGAACTAGTAGGATGTATGTATCTATGAAAGACAGTTTATTAAGGAGAATTGAGTCACATGATCACAAGTCCCATGATAGGTCATCTGCAAGTTGAGGAGCAAGGAAGCCAGTAATGGATCAGTCTGAGTCCCAAAACCTCAAAAGTAGGAAAGCCGACCGTGCAGTCTTCAGTCTGTGGCCAAAGGCCTGAGAGCCCCTGGCAAACCCCTGTGTAAGACCAAGAGTCCAAAAGCTAAAGAACTTGGAGTCTGATGTTCAAGGCCACGAAACATCCAGCACAGGAGAAAGATGAAGGCTGGAAGGCTCAGCAGGTCAAGTCCTTCCATGCTCTTCTGCCTGCTTTAATATAGCCATGCTGACAGCTGATTAGATGGTGTCCATCCATATTGAGAGTGGGTCTGCCTTTCCTAATCCACTGACTCAAACGTTAATCTCCTTTGGCAACACCTTAACAGAACACCCACGAACAGTGCCTTGCCTCCTTCAATCCAATCAAGTTGACACTCAATATTAACCATCACAAGTTCATCCTTTGTCAACTTGAACCCATTACACATCTCCTGAAATCATACAAATCTTCAAATAAACACAATAATAAGGTCATAATTACACCTAACATAATACAGCTATCCTTCATACAACCATAAATGCACTAATTCTTAACCTAAATGCTATCACCTAGGGTTAACAACACTTAAGTATTGATATGAAGTCAATAAATCTTATGCTACATGATAAAGGAAAAAGAAAGGAAATAAAATGAAGATATTTTCTTAATACAAATGTATCCATGCACAAACATGTTCTTAACAAAATAAGGAGAAAACACATGACAATTATAGTTCTCATTTCTGCAACTGGTCATGTGGTCATAGCTGGTATTGATTACTACCTTCTTCTACCACTCATTCTGTATTCCTTTTGCCTTCTGCACACATCTCAGCGGATTGTGGCTTTTTACCTTATGGAGTGACCCGAATCTTCATTCCTGAAGGGTCTGTGTCACATGTAGTCCTGCCTGGATTGAGTCGTTGTAGTTTCCCATTGACCTTAATCACATGGCATGGTAATGCTAAGAGACGCCCTAAAGGATCTCCTGTACTCCACGCATACTCTTGCTTACCTCCGTTGTGGAGTAGTAGACCAATTTCATCTCGATAGTCAGGTCAATCACCCCAACCAATACTGTAACTCCCTTTTTAGTCTGTTGACTTAGAGATAGGAGGAGCCAAAAGTGCCCAAGTGGCAATCTTAGCTTCCAGTTTAATAGAATTATTGTTGTGTCTCCTGGAACTAAGATCTCTAGGCCAGCAGAACATCATGTCACGGGAACAGGAAGCAAAAATTTTGTTAGTGGTTTGCTGGGGGTGATAGTGAGTATTGCCACTTCCACTTCCACCTCTTGATTCCTGAACCTGTGAATCCTGGCTGTGGGAGAAATAGTACCATATATTGGACGCTGATTTATGGCATACACAGCCTTCTGGAGAACTTTGCTCAGCCTTGCAAAGTATTGTCACCTAGTTGGCATTGTAATTGTGACTTCAAAAGGTTGTTTCACCTTTCTGCCAATCCAGCTGCTTCAGGATAATAAGGAACATGGTAAGACCAGTGAATTCCATGAGCATGAGTCCACTGCCGCACATTTTTTTTTTTTTTTTTGAGACGGAGTCTCACTATGTCACCCAGGTTATACTGCAGTGACACGGTCTCAGGTCACTGCAACCTTCGCCTCCCAGGTTCAAGCAATTCTCCTGCCTCGGCCTCCCAAGTAACTGGGACTACAGGTGCATGCCACCATGTCTGGCTAATTTTTTTTGTATTTTTAGTAGAGATGGGTTTTCACCGTGTTAGCCAAGATGATCTCTATCTCCTGACCTCATGATCCGCCCACCTCAGCCTCCCAAAGTGCTGGGATTACAGGCTTGAGCCACGGCACTCGGCCTGCCACACTTCTTTAGCTATCAAGTGAGTATCTTGGTCAGAGGCAATGCTGTGTGGAATACCATGACGGTGGATAAGGCATTCCGTGAGTCCACAGACGGTAGCTGTGGCAGAAACATTTTGTGAAGGGTAGGCACACCCACATCTGGGGTGATTGTCTATTCTAGTGAGGACAAACCGCTGCCATGTACATGATGGAAGAGGTCAAATATAATCAACCAGCCACCAAGTTGCTGGCTGATTTTCCCGAAGAATAGTGCCGTATCGAGGGCTCAGTGTTGGTCTCTGCTGCTGGCAAATTGGCCACTCAGTGGTGGCTGTAGCCAGGTCAACCTTGGTGAGTGGAAATCCATGTTGCTGAGCCCATGCATAACCTCCATCCCTGCCACCATGGCCACTTTGTTCTTGGAACCATTGGGTGGTGACAGGGTGGCTGGGGAAAGAGGCTGAATGGTGTCCTCAGAACAAGTCATCCTATCCACTTGATTATTAAAATCTTCCTCTGCTAAGGTCACCCTTTGGTGAGTGCTCACATGAGAAACAAATATCTTCACAGTTTTGGACCACTTACAGAGGTCTATGTACATAATTCTTCCCCAAATTTATTTGTCACCAATTTTCCAAACATACTTCTTCTAAGTCCCTGACCATCCAGTCAAATCACTGGCTACAGCCCTTGAATCAGTATATAATTGCACAACTGGCAATTTCTCCTTCCAAGAAAAGGGCAGAACCAGGTTCACTATCAAAGATCTGCCCACTGGGAAGATTTCTGTTTGCCACGCTCCTTCAGGAATGTCCTAGAAAGGGGCTGTAGTCCTGCAGTTGTCCACTTTCGGATGATGCCTGCATATCATGTTGAACCATCCATAAACCAGGCCCTAGTTTTCTCTTCTTCTGTCAGTTGATCATAGGGAACTCCCCACGAGGTCATCAATGCAGGGTGGGGGAGAGAAGGCAGAGTAGCAGGAGTAAAAACCATAGGCATTTAAGCCATTTCCTCATGTAACTTACTTGTACCTTCAGGACTTGCTTTAACTCGATCACATATATACCACTTCCATTTGACAATGGAATGCTGCTGTGCACACCCAACTTTATGGCTAGATGGGTCAGAAAGCACCCAATTCAAGACAGGCAATTCAGGCCACATGGTGCCTTAATGACTCATGGTCAAAAGTTCAGTTTCCACCAAAGCCCAGTAACAGGTCAAAAGCTGTCTCTCAGAAGGAGAGTAGTTTTCTACAGAAGGTAGCAGGGCCTTGCTCCAAAATCCTAGTGGGCCTCTGCTATGATTCACCTATAGGAGCCTGCCAAAGGCTCCAAACATCATCCCTATCTGCCACTGACACCTCCACCACCATTGAATCTGCTGGGTCATATGGCCCAAGTGGCAGAGCAGCTTGCAAAGCAGCCTGGACTTGTTGCAGAGCCTTCTCCTCTTCTGGACCCCACTCAAAATGGCAGTTTTTCAGGTCATTCATAAATGGGTTGGAGTAGCACATCCAAATAAGGAATATGTTGCCTCCAAAATCCAAATAGGCCCACTATTTGGCATTGTGCCTCTTTCTTAGTTGTAGGGGGTGGGGCAAATGCAACAACTTACCCTTCACCTTAGAAGGAATATCTTGACAGGCCCCACACCACTGGACCCCTAGAAATTTCCCTGATGTAGAAGGTCCCTGAATTTTAGTTGGATTTATTTCCCTTTCTGTGGCATCCAAATATCTCAACAATAAGTCCAGAGTGTTTGCTGCTTCTCGCTCATTGGGTCCGATCAGCATAATGTCACCAATATAATGAACTTGTGTGATATCTTGCGGAGTAGAGAAGCGATCAAGATCTCTGAACAAGATTATGACACAAAGCTGGAGAGTTGATATAATCCTGAGTTAGGGCAGTAACAGTATATTGCTGGCCTTGCCAGCTGGAGACAAATTGCATCTGGTGGGTCTTATGGAGAAGAATAGAGAAAAAGGCATTTGTCAAGTCAATGGCTGCATACCAGTACCAGGAGATGTGTTAATTTGCTCCAGCAATGAAACCACATCTGGTACAGCAGCTGCAATTGGAGTCACCACTTGATTAAACTTATGATAATCCACTGCTATTCTCTAAGATCTATCTGTCTTCTGCACAGGCCAAACAGGAGAGTTGAATGGGAATGTGGTGAGAATCACCACCTCTGCATCTTTTAGATCCTTGATGGTGGCACTAATCTCTGCAATCCCTCCAGAAATGGATATTATTTCTGTTTTACCATTCTTCTAAGTAGAGGTAGCTCTAATGGCTTCCATTTGGCCTTTTGCACCATAATAGCCCTCACCCTACCAGTGAGAGGGCCAAAATGGGGGTTCTGCCAATTGCTAAGTATGTCTATGCCAATTATGCATTCTGGCATAGGAGAAATGACCACAGGATGAGTCCAGGGACCCACTGGACTCACTGTGAGTTAGATCTGAGCTAAAACTCCATGAATTACCTGACCTTCAAAAGCCCCTACTTTAACTGGAGGACCACAATGATGTTTTGTGTCCTCTGGAATTAATGTCAGCTCTGAGCCAGTGTCCTGTAGTCTCTGAAACGTCTGGTCATTTCCCTTTCTCCAGTGGACAGTTACCGTGGTAAAAGGCTGAAAGTCTCCTTGGGGAAGGATGGGAGAAAGAATAACAGTATAAATTTTCGGTAGTGTAGTGGTGTCCTTCTTGAAGGGGACCCTTCATTTAAGGGGTTCTGAGTCTGTAAACTGGTTTAAGTCCGGAAATTTTTTGAGGGGCAGTGATTCTCTGTTTTAATAATTCAAATTAGTCTTTTGTCCACTTGACCTTGAAGTTTACTGCTTATACAAATTAAGTAAGAATGCAATAGGCTTCCTATCAATTTCACTTCTAGGAACATGGTGAATAATAAGCCAATGCCAGAGGTCTACACGAGTCGAGATTATTCTGATTGTCACTTTGCCTCTGCTGTCCATTATGGTCCCTACGCCCACCTTGCCTTTGATGGTTGAGTGCTGCCACTTGGCCCCTGCCACCTCGGGATCCAATTATTCCTATTACATTTAAATTTTGTAATTGAGTTATAGTGGTTCCCATTATAAGATCTGGCATACAGACAAGAGTAATCACAGAGCTCTTCAAGGATGCAGATGCTCCCCTCACAAATATATTTCACACGGGTATGTCTTCTGGACTCTCTAAGCTGAGATGAGTAGGTCTAAAGTCACTAATCTACTCTACCATCCCAATCTCCCTGAGTCTTTGAATCCCTTTCTCTACATTAGACCAAGGGAGATCAGACATTTACAGCTCACTCACAGTGGGCCATCTTTTGATCCATATTTCAGCTAAACAAGCAAATAAACTATTAGGACCTTCTTTAACTCCCCAAGCTACAACATTAAATGCAGCATCCCTACTTAGTGTGCCCAAACCAATACATTCAACCTGATCCAACTTTATGTTCCATCCACCATTATCCCACACCCTTAATGTCTATTCCCATGCCTGTTCTCTGGATTTGTGCTTATATAAATAAGAAAACTCAAGTAGTTGTTTTGCAGTCTAGAGCAGCTCCTCATGGGTCACAATCTGAACCCCACCTCTATAGACCTGCTGGGACTTTAGTCTAGTTATAGGTCTAGAAGCAAACAGGGGTATTGGGGATGGGTCCTGAGGAGAATTAGCATTGTCTTGCCTGGTAACTGTCTCAGGGGAGGCCATCACTGTTGCCTCAGGCAGTTCATGGTTAATCTCCTCAGACAAAGGTGGAAAGGCTGATGGCAGTGTGTGTGAGGGAGGGGAGGTTGCCCCCAATGGAAGTAGGGAGGCTGTTTCCTCTGGCAAAAACGGCTCATCAGAGTTTACAAGCTCAGTGTCCCCAGATTCATCATGGTCCTCCCACATGTCACCATTCCAATTTTCAGGGTCCCATTCTTTTTCAATCAATGCCCTCACCTTAGCAGTAGACACCTGGAGAGACTGAGCATGTACCTTACCTTACAGATCAGTCACTTGCATAAGAGCTTGTGTCTAATTTTCCACAGTTTTAGCCCTTTGTCTACAGGAGCTAAAGACTCTCACTCAGGGCAAACTTAGAAGACTTGAGGCTCAGCATGCTTCTATTGTCAGCAGTTAGAATCCCTGAACTCATCCTTTTATCACTTTGTCCAGCAAACTCAGGAGCAACAGCCAACTTCATTATATTCCTTGGTTCTCCATATATGGTCAAAGGTATTACGTATAGAGTCGCTAAACTTGCCTCTCATGAGTGGTGAATGAGGACTATCAAATGCATTTATTTTGCACAACTCTCTAAATAGTTCATGCCAAGGACTATCAGTGTTCTCCATACTATTAGAAGGAGAGTCCATAGCATTTTGGGGTCTAATGAGATTAAGCAGCCAACTCCAGAAACCCCAAAACCAACTAAAGAAATCCATCCTTAAAATTCTTTTCCTCTAGAACCATTCCTGGTACCAAAATCTATATTAGTCAGAGTTCTCGAGAGGGATAGAACTAACAGGATATATGTATCTATGAAGGAGAGTTTATTAAGAAGAATTGAGTCACATGATCACAAGGTAAAGTCCCACAATAGGCCATCTGCAAGTTGAGGAGCAAGGAAACCAGTAATAGATCAGTCTGAGTCCCAAAACCTTAAAAGTAGGAAAGCCGACAGTGCAGCCTTCAATCTGTGGCCAAAGGCCTGAGAGCCCCTGGCAAACCACTGGTGTAAGAGCAAGAGTCCAAAAGCTGAAGAACTTGGAATCTGATGTTTGAGGGCAGGAAACATCCATCACAGGAGAAAGATGAGGGCTGGAAGACTCTGCAAGTCAAGTCCTCCCACGCTCTTCTGCCTGCTTTAATATAGCTGTGCTGACAGCTGATTAGATGGTGCTCACCCACATTGAAGGTGGGTCTGCCTCTCTTAGTTCACTGACTCAAATGTTAATCTCCTTTGGGAACACCCTCACAGAATACCGAGGAACAGTACTTTGCACCCTTCAGTCCAATCAAGTTGACACTCAGTAGTAACCATCGTGCCATGTCCACCTTCTAGAGGGCGCTCACATTCTTTGGTTCATTGTCCCTGCATCTTGTCACTTTTTCTCCCTCTGCTTTTATGTTTGCATCACTTCATCTCTGACTTCAACATTCTTACCCATTATAAAAACTCTTGTGATTATATTGAGCCCACCAGGATAATCGGGATAATCTTCCCATTTCAAGATTATTAACTTAATGCAAAGCTACTTTTCCCATATAAGACAATACATTCATGGATTTTAGAATTAGAATGCAGATATGGTCAGGGGACTGTTACTCAGTTTACCATAGTTTCCATGGTAGTGTTGTTTTAGTTTTTGTTATTTTGTGTTTGTTTTTTCTCCAATAAGAATTACACATTGAAATCATGAAATAATCCATTGACTTAAGCCTATATCACCAAATAAGGATGATACTAACTTCAATGAAATAAAGTTATTCAAAGCAACATACGTTTATAATAATATTGACTGCAAAACTGAAAATGAAAACTATGTGAGTGATATATGAGATTTAAGCGTTCTTGATTCCTGGGATTATATAACAAAGGGTGCATCCTTTTTCTTTGTCCCTACATAGGTTTAAAGTACCTACCTATCTTTTTTATTTGTGCATTATTATTTCATAATGTTATATATGCTTGTTTGTGCTATGCAAGCACTGAGGTTTGAGAAGTTTAAGGCTGTTAGACTGGAAAGGGAATAAGGGTTACAATCTTCTTTCTATGACCTTTCGTAATTTATAAGTCCAAATGGACTGAACAACACTGAATAATTAATTCATGCTGTGTTTAAGCCCCTATGCTTGCATGTTTTACACCCTAATTATTATGAATTCCTTCCTTGTGCAAATCTTTGATTCCCTAACCTAAATCAGGTTAATACAGACTCATATGCTCCAATTATGGTGATATCTTTCTCTTAACCTTGGCAGAAGGAACATTATAGTAGGTCAAAAAGTATCTTTGAGTTTCATTGAGAAATTAACCCATAAGGGAATTGTGCTCATGGTTGTAGTGTTAATTAGTTTCACCATGAACATATTTTGTGGCTTAGTTAACATTCAGATACTCTCTGCATTTAAATAAAAATATATGCCCCAATATGCTAAAGCCAGTCAAATGTGATTTTTATTTAATGATTTTTTTCTTATGATTCAAGTAATTAGCACATTGCACATTTTAACTAATTAAGAAAAAATAACCGTCACCACACCCCAGTGAGTCATGCTGGTGGTGTTTCCCCAGTTCTAAAGGTAGAGAAGCTGGAGAGTAAGAATAGCTTTTTTACTAGGTTGTGGAAAGAGAAGGAGGATAAGAGACAACAAGCTCCTAGAATAGAAATCTGAGATATCTAACCCTTGAATATACTTTCTCCAAAATCCACGTGCTAAAATGAAAGGAAAAAAGCAGATAATTTGGATTAAAACACACTGAAGAAAATAGTTTGGTAAGTGCATTCTCTATATACATTCCCATTGCATATTCATGGTTAAATATTATTATCAAGATAGGACATTACAATGGGTGTGTTCTCCAGAAAAAGTAAATGTTGTGTATACGATCATTGCATCCATTAGTCTGATTCCATATTAGAGAAAAATTCCAAGTGCCTTATGTTTATAGAATGAAAATACAAATTCTCCCAATGCCAGAATTAGTGTGTATATGCTCTTTTTCACCTCCACGGGTAAGTGATTTTAAAGTAAGATTTTAGAATAAAGAAAATGGCTTTTTGGACAACTGTCAAAACCTTCACAGAAAGTTTTCTCCCTTTTTAAAGATTTTGTATATACTGCTCCTAATTTAAAAGAATGTCTTCTTGAAAAAGTGTGAGCCGTTTCTATTCTTGAATTTCATCCAAACAAATAAGATTTGAGTAAAAAATATTAGCTGACCTTCTTGAAAGATCTCATGCAATTACAGAATGAGGAAGAGAAATGACCATTCTTTACACCTTCTATTTTTGTTTGATTTTGCTTATCTTGCTAAATAAAAACACTGATGAAATATATTAATTTTCAATATATTTAGATTACTAGTTTTAAAATATACTATCAATAGCTCTGACAATAAGATAAAATAACTACATTTTATTTGTAATGATAAGCAAAAACAATTTGGCCAGGCGCGGAGGCTTACGCCTGTAATCCTAGCACTTTGGAAGGCCAAGGTGGGCGGATCACCTGAGGTCACAAGTTCGAGACCAGCCTAGCCAACATGGTGGCAACATGTACTTAAAAAAATACAAAAATTAGCAGGGCATGGTAACACACACTGGTGATCCCAGCTGGCTGAGGTGGGAGAATCGCTTGAACTCGGGAACCAGAGGTTGCAGAGAGCTAAGGTTGCACCACTGCACTCCAGCCTGGGCGACAGAGTGAAATTCCATCTCAAAAAAAAAAAAAAAAAAAAAAAAGAAAAAGAAAAAGGAAAATAAAATTCCCACAAGGATACCAAGGATATAGAGTATAGAGACTGTTACAGTATTTAATTATAATGATTTAGAATAACTAAATTGTTATTGGACAAAATTACACATCTTTTCTTTAGTTATAGCCTTTTGGATAAAATATTGACCTAAAATTTTATTTCCGGAGTGCTAACGACTCGAAAGGTATGGACCAAAGTGTGTCAATTTAAGAAATCCTTTAAATTTTTTTTTCCTTTTTTTTTTTTTGTTTGGAGCATTTCTTGGACTCCTAATGTATGGACAATATGGACAGAAAATATTTGAGTGTTTTTAAATTAATATGGTATTAGTACCTTCCAAGTACAAAATTCAGACAAACTAAAGAAAATTTTAAAATGTACAACTATAAATAATAAAGGAAAATTTATAATCAACTTGAATTATAACGGTTTGATTAATGACAGTATTTTGACATTTTATATTGGATAACTAGATATTTGGAAATAAAATCACATATATAACTCTCAATTTCTAGATTATAGAAAATAATGAGTTAAATTTTCTGTGAATGCAGGAGTTCATGCTTTCATGATCATCTCAATCTAGGTTTCATTCTTAGAAGTGAGAATGTCAAGTCAAAGCAAATGCACAATTTAGGTTCTGATGCACATTAACACACTGCCCTTCAGAGAGGTAAAAGTTAATATCACCATCAGTAGGGTGCGAGCATGAGAATCTTTATTCCTCTCTCTAAGTATTAAGAAACATTTTACTCTGCCTACATAAGAGGAAAATTAATTCTGTTTTAATTTATATGTAATTGGTAATTAGCAAGCTTGAAGATCTCTTCCTATGCTTTTATTTATATTCCTCTTATGTAAATTGTGTATCTTTAGACCTTGACCATTTTGCTATTAGTATGATCTCTTTTTCATATTTGCTTTTTAAAGTGTTTTATAAACTGTTATTATACTAATGAACTTTTGCGTTTACTATTTTAAAATAATTTTCTTACTTTTCTGTTCGTCTGTTTAAGCATTAAATCTTTCTTGTTCATTTTTATTCAGATGTTTTGAACTTTATATGGTCAAATTTTAAAATCTCTTTATAGTCTTTGATTTGAGGAACATGAGCAGAAATAGAATTTATACTCTAAGGGTATGAAAATATCAACCATACTTTATTTTTCTATTTTTACTATTATCTTGTTTACTGCTGAGATTTAATACAGGCAGAATATATTTTTGAGAAAGGAGCCTTTTCTTTATTTTCTTTCAAAATGTCAGCCAGTTATTCCAATAACATATATTCTATGTTTTCTCTATTAATTTAATTTAATTTTAATTATTTCATACTTTTTTTTTTTTTTTTTTTTTTTGAGTCAGTATCTTGCTGTCACCCAGGCTGGAGTGCAGTGACATGATCATGGCTCACTGCAGCCTCAACCTCCTGGGCTCAAATGATCCTCCCACCTGAGCCTCCTGCATAGCTGGGACGACAGGCACTCACTACCATGACCAGCTCATTTTTGGGAATTTTTGTAGGGATAGAGTTTCACTATGTTGCCTAGGCTGGTCTCAAACTCCTGAGTTCAAGCAATCCTCCCACATTGACCTCCCAAAGTGCTAGGATTACAGGTGTGAGCCACTGTGCCTGGCCTTCTGCATTGATTTAAATATTACCTTTATTTATGCAAAATTTTAACGTAAACTTTAGTCTATCTTTGAACTCTCTATTCTGTCCATTGATCTATATTTCCTCTGACATGCTGTCAAAATAAATATAACTTTATTTTTCCTCTTGTTTAATGGCCTTAACTAGCATATCTAGAGCAAAATTCAATGACAACCATAGTAGTGTATATTTTTGCCTATGTTCTCAATTTATTATTATACTTGTAATATTGTACCATTAATCATGATGCTGAATTAGAATATATGTATATATTTATGTATAAATACACAAACAAAATATTTATAAATCTGTGTATACATTTCTAAGAAAGTTTTTAACTAAAAATAGACAATATTTATTAAGTGTTATTTTAGCATCTCTCAAGGTAATCAAAATTTTCTCTTTTGATTTAGTAATATGATCATGAGTTGCATAATGATGTTTCAGTCAGTAATGGACCACATGCAAGACAGTGATTCCATAAGATTATAATGAGCTGAAAAATTCCTATCACCTAGTGATGTAGCCATCAAAATATCATAGTGTAATTATTTTTAAATAAATGTAGTGCAGCTTAGTGTGCAGGGATTGTGAAGTCTACATTAGTGTACAGGCCTTTACATGTTACTACTTACTGATTCACCTAGAGTAACTTCCAGTCCTGCAAGTTTCATTCATGATAAATGCCCTATACAGATGTACCGTCTTTTATATTATGTCGTATTTTTATTGTACCTTCCCTATGTTTAGATACACAACTATTACTTTTAATGGCAAAAACCACAATTATTTTTGCATCAACCTAATACCATTCTGTTACAATTGTCTACAGTAATCAGTACAGTAGCATGCTTTACAGGTTTATAGCCTAAGAGCAATCAGCTACAGCCTAGATGTGCAATATGCTACAACCTTTAGGTTTGTCTAAGTACACTCTATGATGTTCTCACAGCAATCAAATTGCTTAATGACACATTTCTCAGAACATGTATCTTTTTTTAAGCAATGTATGACTGTACCTTGAAGTATGTTAACACATTTCCTTCCATAATATTTGCCATGAACTTTATTTATTCATATATTTTATTTATTCTTATATTTTACCTTTAAATTACATTTTTAAGATGGTATTATTTTACATTAGTATTCACAAAAAATAACAGCCTGTACTTTCCTTTGTTGTTTTAGTTTTAAACCGGTATGTTGTTTTAGTGTTATTCAGAATTCTGGTTTCTTAAAAATAAGCTCAATGTGTTCTCTCTTGAGTTGTGATGAGTCAGTTTTAATAACAACAAAACTATACTTTTCTCAAAGATGTGAAAAGAAAATAATCTGTGAAATTGTATAGATTTGCTCTGTTTGGGAGATGGACAGTAACAGTCATTGACCTATTTCTTTAGTTCTTCTTTGATTATGGATTTGACTAGGAGTTCATCTTTTCTTAACATAATTTTGGTAATTTTTTTAAAAATTCATCAATTTAAATCTAGGTTTGCAAATGCATTCTCAAATGGTACTTTTAATGAGTTTTTGCTTCTGGGATTATATGCAATTTATTTTTTCTGTTTTCAGTATAGATATTTTTCAAAGTTTTAATGCTTTATTTTGTGTTTGCATTTTCAACTTATTTTTCTGTTTCTGCATTTATTGCTTTGAAAAAATACATATTCCCAACATTTTGTCATTGTAGCATCTTTATGGGGTAGATATTTTTTTCTCTCTGCTTTGAAGATGGAGAGACTGAAGCACCAGGACATTTAAGAAATTTACATGTACTTACACAGCAGTAAAGGATCGAGACAGAATTCTATCTCATGCACTTTGTAGCAGAGGACCAACTTATTACCCACTGCATTGTACTGCCTCTGGCACTTCATTAGCAAAGTAACTATTTACCCAATCCACTATGAAAGATCTTCAGAAATAAATCTTGTGAATTTTTAAATAAAAATAATCACGGTAGCTCAATTACTCTTTTACGTAATTATTCACCATAACTGTAGTGGAAATTTGACTCTCCTCTCCCTGCTCAGCATCCAAATACCAACCCCTTCCTCATTCTATTAAACCTTAATTAATCCTTTTTGTAGTCAGTAGAGAAAATGTTCTGACTCCCACTATGGAAAAAGAATGAGCCAGATTCTTCCACTCCCTAGTATAGCACAACTGGTAGAATGAGAGGTCACTTTGATCTTGGCAGGTCCAACAATAAGGTGCTTTCAGGATTCAGAGGCAGTTTGAGGTTAGAGTAACAGTAGAAGTCTCAGAGACGCATGGACTAGATACTCCGTTGGATGGGTCTTGCTGCCCATTCACTCAAGTAAACTTGAGCTAATTTTTTTTCTTTGTCATAGAATTTTATTTCTTTCACTTTACTTTTTAAAAAATTTTGTAATTAAATAATGTATGCACACAGTTGAAAAAATCAAATAGATCTTCCAGGATTATCAAGAAAAATAGTACTCCCTTGTTTCACCCACTTCCCTACCTCATTTGAGGTGACGCCTTTCAAAAGGCAGTTGTTTTCAACATTTTAGCTGTTTCTCTTGGTACTTTTACTCATATTTCTAAATAACATACTTATATCCTCATTTTCTGAATTTTTGTTTTCATACATTAACTCTTGTCTTCCTATTACAAAAGTTGCCTTAAAAATGTTGCTACCTCCCACCTACATGCACCAACGTACTTGCCAACACGACCATATTTTGCTCCCCCACAACACATATTCACACATACATACAAATCTTTTTTATCTTCTCAATATATAAATCTAATATAATTTTGTATTAAATCAGTACTTTGTGGTTAAATATTACATTGACTATGTAAACAACACAACACTATGCTTCATTTCTTACACAATTTTTGATCTTCCCTGGATATAATTGTTTTTTCCATTTGCTTCATTTTCTATGAAATGATAACTAATTTATTCACAAACCCTCCAGTGATATGAAATCTCCTCTCCATACATTTAATCATACTTCTAATGAGTCAATATCATACTTTCTTTGGATACAGATTTCCTGGACATCTAAGTTCCCCTGATCCAATGTGAAATGGTTGCCTTCTGTATTAAATGGCTGTTCAATGACATACCCCTTGGGGTTCTCCAAGCTTTTCTCCTGATTTTTTCTTGAGTTGGAGATATTGTTTTCTATATCCTTTGTCTTCTTACTTTTTGACTGATTCCCTCCAGGACATTATCAAAAAAATGAAGGCGAGAAGCTACTATGTTGACTATCAGAAAGTGTTTTCTTCATCATCGTCATGATTATCATCATCATCATCATCATCATCATCATCTAACACTTGTTTAAAAGTTTGAGTATATAAATTTCCATATTCCTCAGAATTTGGAGGGCTTTAAATTATGCTTTTCAAAAGTTTGACACAATTCTAATTCCTCTTTGCATAAGATCTGATTGTTCCTGTTCAAAAAATTTTAACTCTTTGTTCTGTTTTTGGTGTTCTAAAATTTAATAATTTGCCTTGGTAGGGAGCTTTTCAAATCCATGTTGATGAGGTATTTTCAGAGACTGTTAACTTGGAAACTTGTGTTTAGATAAGGGAAGTTTTCTTGTATTATTTCTTAAATATTTTTCTCTTTTTATTTTTTTCTTTTTGTCTTACCTGGTTGCTTACTATTCAGATGTTTACACTTTATCAACTGATCCTGTAATATTCTTCTATTTTCTGCTGATTTTTTTATTTGCAGAAGATTTTCTCAAATTTATCTTCTAAACTTTCTATAGGAAGATTTTTTTCTGCTATCATAGTTTTATTTAATAAGAGCTTTTGTTTGCCTCTCTTCATATTTTATTAAGACATCTTTGTTGAAAATCAATTGACTGTAAATTTATGGATTTATTTTTGGGCTCTCTGTTCCGTGCTATTGTTCTATTTGTCTGTTTTTATGCCAGAATCATACTGTTTTGATTACTGTAACTCTACATTAGATTTTGAAATTAGGTTATGTGATGCCTCTGGTTTTGTTCTTTTTGCTCAAGATTGCTTTTGCTATTTGGGTTTTTTTGTGGCTCCATATGAATTTTAGGAATGTTTATTCTGTTTTGGTAAAAAATGACATAGCTATTTTGATGAGATTGCACTGACTCTGTAGATTGTTTTGCATGGTGTGGACATTTTAATAATATTAATTATTCCAATTTATGGTTACAGAATATCTTCCCATTTATTTGTGTCTTCAATTATTTCATCATTGTGTTATGGTTTCCTATGTACAGGTATTTTAACTCCTTGATTTCCTCCTATTTTATTTTTTGTGTTGCTAAAAAATATGAAGATTAATAAGATGTACTATTTGATAGCACAGTAGGGTGACTATAGTCAATAATGATTGTATATTTTAAAATAACTATAAGAATATAGTCAGATTATTTGTAACTCAATAAATAAATGCTTCAGGGGATGAATATCCATTCTCCATGATGTGCTTTATTTCACATTGCATGCCTGTATCAAAACATTTCATGTACCCCATGAATATATATATCTAATATGTACCCACAAAATTTTATAAAATTAATAATTTTTAAAAAATAAATGGGATTGTTTTATCAATTTCTTTTTTGGATAGTTTTTTTGTTAGTGTATAGAAATGCTACTTTTTTTAATGTTAATTTTGAATTCTGTAATTCTACTGAATTTATTTATTAGATCCAAGAGTTTTTTGGTGGAGTTTTAGAGTTTTCTCTGTGTAAGATCATGTTGTCAGCAAACAGCAGTAATGTTACTTTTTCCTTTCCTATTTGGATGCCTTTTATTTTTTTTCTTTTGCCTAATTACCAAATTAAAATTTAGTAATTATTTACAAATTAAAATTTGCCTAATTACTAAAATAATTTTCTTTGCCTAAGTGTTCTTGTTAAAAAATTTTTAACTCTTTGCTCCATTTTTGGTGTTTTAAAATTTAATAGTTTGCCTTGGTGAGGAGCTTTTCAAATCCCTTTTGATGAGGTCTTTTCAGAGCCTGTCAACTTGGAAACTTGTATTTGGACTTCCAGTATTATGTTGAAAAGAAGTGGCAAAAGTGAGCATCCTTGTTTTGTTTCTTATCTTAGAAAAAAAAAAGCTTTCCACTTTTCATCATTAAGTATGATGTTAGCTACAGGCTCATCACACGTGACCTTTGTTTTGTTAAGGTACACCCCTTCTATACTTGTCAAGAGATTTTATTGTTAAATAATGTTGAATTTTGTTGAATGTAGTTTTTGCATCTATTGAAATGATCATATGGCTTTTATCCTTCATTCTGTTATTGTGGTGTATTGCATTTGCTGATTTATGTATGTTGAATCATCCTTACATCAAAGGGATAGATCCTTCTTATCATGATGAATGATCCTTTCAAAGTGCTGTTGAATTCAGTTTGCTAATATTATATTGAAGATTTTTTGGCCTATATTTACTAGGGGTATTGGCTTTTAATTATCTTTTCTTGTAGTGTCTTTGTCTGGCTTTGGTATCAGGGTGATGCTGGCCTCATAAAATAAGTTTAGAAGTTTTCTCATCTCTTCAGTTTTTTGGAAGAGTTTGAGAAGAATTCTTTTTTATTGTTTAGTAGAATTCAGCTTTCTTTTTTTTTGTGAGATAGGCATGTATTGCTATAAACTTCTCCCTTAGAACTGCTTTTCCTGTATTTCAAGTGTTCGTATGTTATGGTTCTATTTTTGTTTTTTTTCAAGATAGTTTTAAGTTCCTCTTTTAATTTCATCTTTTGCCCATTGGTTATTTAGAAGCATGTTGTTTAATTTTCACATTTTTATAAGTTTTTTGAGGTTCCTTCTATTACTGATTTCTTGTTTCATTCCATTTAGTGTGGTTGGGAAAGATACTTGACATGATTTCAATGTACTAACATTTGTGAAGACTTGTTTTGTGGCCTGCATCATTATCCTGGAGAATGTTCCATATGCGCTTGAGAAGAATGTGTAGTCTTTTGCCGTTTGGTATCATGTTTTATACATGTTTGAGAGGTCCATTTATTCCCATTGCAGTTAAAGAACAATGGCTCCTTATCAATTTTACTGGGTGTCTTTCTAAACAATCTGTCCATTGTTGAAAGTGGGGTATTGAGGTACCTCATTATTATTGTATTTCATTCTATCTCTCTTCTGATGTATTGATATTTGCCTTATATATTTAGGTATTCTATTGTTAGGTACCTATGTGTTTATAATTGTTGTGTCTTCTTGATAAATTGTTTCCTCATCATTATATAACCTTCTTTGTCTCATCTTACAGTTCTTGACTTGGTAGCATTTTTAGAGTTTTGTCTATTTCTTATTTTCATTCTCTCTCTCTAAGATTTATTTCTCTATATAAATTCTATTTTATCTGAAATATGTATAGCTACCCCTTCTCTCTTATCATTCCATTTACATGGCATATCTTCTTTCATCTTCTCATTTTCGTATGTGTTCTTAAAGATGAAGTGAGTGTTTTATAGGCAGCATATATTGGGTCTCTTCAGCCATTCTGTGATTTTTGATAGAAGAATTTAATAATACATTTACTTTCAAGGTACTTATTGATAAAGACTTACTACTGCCATTTTGTTCATTGTTTTCCAGTTGTTTTGTAAATTTTATTTCTTTCCTCCTCTCTTGTCTTCCTTTTTGATTAGATGATTTTCTCTAGGTATGCATTGATTCCTTATTTTCTATCTTTTACATATCTACTATAAGTTTTTGCCTTGTGGTTACCATGAGGCTTACATAAAAATATCTAATATTTGTAACAGACTATTTTAATTTGATAAAAACTTAACTTTGCACAAAAAAACACTCTAGACTTTTACTCTACATGCATCACAATTTCATGTTTTTGATGTCACAATACACTTTTTTTTATATTGTATACCTTTAACAAATGAATATGGCTATATTATTTTAAGAGTTTTGTCTTTTAACCTTCATACAAAAGATAGAACTGCTTTAGATAATATTACTACAGTTTTAGAGTATGCTGAATTTGATTGTGTACTTAGTTTTGCCAGCGAGTTTTATACTTTCAAATGTGTTCATGTTACTAACTGTCATTTTCTCTCAGCTTGAAGAACTCTCTTTAGCCTTTCTTATGAGATAGGTCTGGTGGTCCCACAGCATTTGCATGTGTGTGTGTGTGTGTGTGTGTGTGTGTGTGTGTGTGTGTGAAAGTCTTTATTTCTCCTTCACTTTTGAAGAACAGCTTTGCCAAGTATTCCTGGTTTCCAAGTGCTTTGGTTTGTTGTTGTTGTTGTTTCCTTTAGCCCTTCGAACACATGATCTCACTCTCTTCTGGTGTGTAGTTTCTGCTGAGAATTCTGTTGCTAGCCTTGGAATTCCCTAAATATGATTTGCTTTTTTCCCTTGCTACTTCCAAGATCTTTGCTTTGTCCTTGATATTTGACACTTTGGTTATAATGTGTCTTGGTGTCATCTTGTTTGGATTTAATCTTATTTGACCTTCCTGTACCTAAATATTTCCCCAGATTAGAAAGTTTTCTGATTATTCTTTTAAGTAAGCTTCCTACCCTTTTGTCTCTCTTCTTCTTCATCTCTTATTACTAGAATATTTGCTCTTTTGATGTTGTCCCATAAATCCTGTAAGTTTTCTTTGTTCTTTTGTATTAATTTTTTCTCCTCTCACTGTATATTTTCAAATAACTTGTCCTCAAATCCAGAAATTCTTTCCTCTGCTTTATAAATTCTTCTGTTGATGCTCTCTATTGCATTTTTAAATTCCATTTATTTTATTTTTCAGCTCCAGAATTTCTGTTTGATGTTTATAAAACAATTTTAACTTGTTTGTTAATTTTTCAGTTGGGTTATTTTAATTTTTAAATTTTATTACATTGTTTCTTTGTATTTTCTTGAAGTTCATTGAGCTCCTTTAAACAATTATTTGGAATTCTTAGTTGGTTCACATACCTCCATTTCTGTGGGGTCAGCTACTGGAAGATTATGATGTTATTCTGATGGTAATTATCTCCTTGGTTTTTCATGTTTCTTGTTGCCTTATGTTGATGTCCGAACATTTGGTAGAACACTCTTTTCTTGTAGACTTTAAAGACTAGTTTTTTTTTGTGTGTGTGTGTGTGTGGAAATATCCTTGTCTCTGGGTGGCAGATGAGGATCCTTGCTGGATAAGGTACAGCAGTTCTGATACCACTGAGAATGCCAGCTGTGTAGTCTCTGTACAGCTTTGTCAGTATTAATAAAGATTGCAGAGATCGTCTGCAGTTAACACTGTCTATGGTGGCAATGAGACTTTCTCTTGTAGCCTTTCTAAAATTAATGGATATGTGGATCATTTCTAATTTAGTGTTATTATAAACACTGCTGTTATAAATATACCTGCCTGTGTTTTTTTTGTGTGCATATGTGCATAGTCACTTGTTTCTGATGATTATATACCTACAAGTGAAATGGCTGAGTTAAAGGATAGGTATATGCTTAAATTTTAAGATTGTATTAATTTGCATTCTAACCATTAATGTATGAAATTTCCAGTGTATCACATCCTCATAACATTTGGTATCATCATACTTTATCTTAGCTATTCTGATGGTTCATTGTGCCTTTTGTTTAGTTTTCACATATATTGATTCTTCAGCATCTCTAGTTTAAAAGATATATTAAAAGTTATTTGTGGCACCCATGCATTTTTTGAAGTAAATAAAAAGTACTTGCTCATGTAATTTTTCAATCTATAGAAGAGTTTTCTTCTCTGTTCTTGGAAAACCAAGGATTCTGTGAAGCTGTTTCAGGACAAGAGAAGAAGAAAAAAAAAAGAAGAATAAAGAGGTGGATCTGACCCCTCAGCCCTTCCTCAACCAGATGAGCTCTGTTTGTATGCTGACTTTTTAAAATATAATTTTGCAGGAAAAATTTCTCTGCTAAAAATTTTTAAGCTACACAACCATTCTTTAAAGAATTAATGGCAATAAAACTGAATAAATACACATTTTCCTTGACACATGACCTTTTTGCAGAGGCCATTTGCAATACTATGAGTTCGTAGCTATTATTTTCACTGGCATCTGATCTTGCAAGGGATGTGGGCAGCCAGAAGGGTAAGACAAAGCCTGGTAAAGTCTCAATAACCAGCATCTTTAGAAACCTGACTTTTACCCAACAGTCACCCAGCCACACAAACATACTTCACCACAATTTTTAAGTGTGGCTGAACCTAATCAAAACTAGTAGTGGTATCATATTCAAGTATGACTTCATATACAGCTAAGAGCTCTAATAGTGTTAATATAAATGAAGGTGTCCAAAATCATATTGGGCCAGCTAATTAACTTCTCAATCTGCTTTCTTCAACATAAATATATAATACTACTTTAGGAGGTAATTATGAGGACTAAAGGAGATGATGCATATAAAGGACCTGAAATATAATTTGTTCAAAAAATGTTGTGGTTTATTTTATTATGACCATGATTATCTGGCAGAGAGACTACATATACTGGCCTTTGATCTATCTGATTCCCAGTCTCAGTGATCTATATCCTATGGGATATCAAAAGCTTCATATATCTCTTCCCTATTTTTAATAGTTCCTGCAACCTTGTCAATTCTCTAGCTCCTAATCATCTACAACACCATTTTCTCCCGGATGCTGAATTTAGCCTCAAAGTGAAATATCCCTCCTTCTCCCCAAGTCATAAATCCTTCCATGATATCCTCTGTAAATATTATACTATATTTAGCAAATTTTTTATGATCTTCAATGTCTTATAGAAATATTCTCTTCATTTTCTGGGCTTAACTGAACCTTTGTGACACCATTTTTTTTCTAGCCCTCTCAAGTGATGACTTTATCTTACGTACTTGGGGACTGGGAAGAGAGATTAATGAACTCCTTACTCTCTTTTGTGGGTTCATGAACAATGTTTTACATCCTCTTTTAAAATAACAATAACACAACACAACAAAATAAACAGCAACCTACCTCTTTGAGGCACATATTATTAGAAAACCACTCTGTTGCCTTCCTCTTAATTGCCATTTTTGAGCTTCCCAGTCCCATCCCTTGTCTGTGGGCAATATTGGCACCTCTTTTAGTCTTTTTCTCCACTCTTTTCAAGCCTCCATGTGACCCCTCATTACCACCCTCTTGCCCAGTAGGTAATCCTGCAAACACCTTACCAAAGAAAGTGAAACCATTATAAGGGAAACTTTGAGCTTTTCTGTATCAAGGTCCATTGTCACTTTTTTCCCCATTAGGTTATATTATAGAAGAGCAAACATTCCAGGCTAAAAGTAAATGATAATACTCCCTTTTCCTCCCTTAGGAACCTTACACTATTATCTTTTCTTGCTTTTGTTTTTTCAATAAATCTTTCTTAATTAGAGAATTCTTATTTGTATTTAAATATGCCCAACTCACTCTCCATTTGGTTTTATTTTATTGACGAATTACAACCATATATAATTATGCAGTACATAGTGATGTTATGATACAGGCACATAAGGTGGGATGACTGAATCAAACTAACATATCAATTTCCTTAAATTGTCACCATTTTTTCCTCTTGTCTAATTGCAACTTTGTACCCTTTGACCACATCTCCCCATTTCTCCCAGCTTCTAATGACCACTGTTCTGCTCTCTCCTTCTATTGGTGAAGTCTTTTAGTTTCCACATTTGTCTTTAAAAAATACTTTTGGCAACCTTACATTAGTTACTACTTTCTAACTTAATACTCACTGCAAAACTCACCATTTTATTAAGCCTCAAAAAGGCCTCTTGAGATTAAATCAAACAAATATCTTTTTCAGTCTTCATCTTACTTGTCATCAACATCACCTGATACTTTTGAGAACTTCATCTTTCTGAATACATTTTTTTTTTAACTTCTGTGATACCACATTCACTAGTTTTCCTCTGGCTGCTTTTTCTTGATCTTTTTTGCAGGATCATTCTCTCTATTTGGCCACACATGTCGACGTTCCTTATCAAAAACTCTTCATGTCCTCTTTAGAAAGTTTCATCCATCTTCCATGATTTTCTTCTATGCTGATGACATTCAAATGTATATCTCATCAAAGATTTTGGCATTGAACTTCTGCCACATGATGGACTATCCCACATCTTCATTAGAATGTCTTTAAAGTCACCTCAAACTCACTTAAATCTAAATTGATGCTTTTTCTGATTCTAACATATCAGGTTCTCTTATTTTGTTCCATATTTCAGGGCAATACAACTTATATCTCTAATTGAACAAGAGAAAAATCCTGAAAGCCATCCTTTGCAACTCTCTCACCTCCAGATCCAGCATATCTTTTATATTTTACCTCTCATTTATTATTCAGTTCTGTTTATTGTCTGTCTCCATAGTCATCACCATTTTCTAATCTTTCACTACCTTATTCTTATCTCTTACTCAATCTTATCTTGTTCATGTATGTTCTCATGCCCCATCCTTATCTGCACACTGCATTGTAACCAGAGTGACTTTTCAAAAAGTGGTGCTTTTTGTGCCTCCAGTGCAGGAGGCTAAATAAATAATGCTTTTTTATTTATAACATACTATCATTATTGGTCTCTGTGAAGCCTATTTTTGCAGTTTTATTTTCCCCTCTATCTTTGATTTCTCACTCTCCTCGCTACCTCTGATGTGTTCAATATATTTTAATTATAAAATATTGTTTTGTATATAAATGTAATTTGCAATATAATTCACTTTTACTTTTTTACTTGACACCATGTTTTTTTAAGATCTAACCAATTTCTAACCACTGCATGGCATTTCAGTATCTATCCCTCCTACTTTTTCATGGATTCTTCTAGTAATAGACACCTCTGCTACTCCCATTTTCTCAATACTACAAACAATGTTGCAATAAACTTTCTTGAGCATCTTTGTTCTTTGGGAGCTGCCATAAATTCTCTAAGATATATGATCCAACTATGTCTGTAGTATATTTAACTTTAATAAGTATTGCCATATTGCTTTTCTGAATAACTTCACCACTCAACACTGTGTACACATCGCTGCCTTTTCACAACCTTGCAAACACCGGTATTGTACTATTTTCTATTTTCACCAACATGAGTTTTTATTTTTACTGTGTATTGCTCTGATTTCTGCTGAGTTTAAGTATATTTTCATACACATTTTACCTAGCTTCCTTTTCTGTGAATTGTCCATTTATATATTTTGCTTAATTTTGTACTGAGCACTGATGTTTTTCTTGAAGGAGTTCCTTGTACATTCTACATATAGTCTCTTTTTGGTGGCAGAGATTACACTATTTTCTCCAGTGAGTTACTTATTTGGTAGCCTCTATGAAAAATATATTGTTGAATACAAATCTTTGATTTTGGTAGGGCCAAAACCATCAAATTTGTCTTTGGTTTATAATTTCTAAATTTATTAAAGATGTCTTTGTTCACATCTAAGACATGAAAGTATCCTATATTTTTCCCATTAGATTATTAATTGTGCCATTGACATCTGTAAATCACCTTTATACAAATGATGAGTCAGTTTCATTAGTACTGTCTATTGAACTAGGGGTCAGTAAACTTTTCTAGTAAAATGTCAAAAAGGAAATATTTTATATTTTGGGGACAATAATTTTTATCACTACAACTCAACCTCTGATGTGGTAGCACCAAAGCAGCCATAAACAATATGTAAATGAAAGGGAGTGACTGTAATTTGAAAAAATGTTATTCAGAAAATCAGTTGAAAAGCTGGATTTGTCTGTGGATCAGAGTTTGCATGCTGACCCTTACAATACTCTCTTTACTCGTTTGATGTGTGCTGCCAAATATATTTATAAAACAAGTTCCTATTTACATACAGTTTTTGAAATACTCCTATTATAGGCTACTTGCATGTAGCTTTTCGTGTCCTTTTTATCTATTCAATATCCACTTCTACCTGCTTCATACCTTATCTGGCTTAAGCATTAATTCCTCAGGAGCCTCTCCTATCTGGTACAAAAATCTTTCTTATATATATTTATGGAACCATGTTACTTTACTTTGAATCACTTAACACAAAATGTAATTACACAATCGTCTGTGTGGTAATTTGATGTCTTTCTCCCTAACTAAATTGTTAATTCCCCAAGAGCAGGTGCTATTTCTGTTTTCAGTTTATCATTTTATTTCTAGTGTCTATTATAGTACCTGCTCAACAATGTTCACTCAATAGATATTTGTTGAAAGAATGAATCTTGTGTTGAAAAAGAGTCTGAGAAAACTGGGTCAATTTTGTGACTAATTCAAGTCTCAAATAATTTCTACTGCATGTTTGAGGTTACTCTGGGGTTTTCATAATAATAAAATCTTATTCTCTCCTTTCAGCACTTTTGATTCCCTGGCTTCACTATACCTGCTACAATATATTCTCCTTTATATCTTTGTATTAGAGAAGAAATAGGTCTACTTTTTTTTTTTTTTTTTTTAAATAGAGGCAGGGTCTCACTCTGTCACCGAGGCTGAAGTGCAGTGGCACGATCATAGCTCACTGTAACCTCGAACTCCTGGGCTCAAGCGACTAGGTCTGCTTTTTTAAAAAATCAAGTACACTGTTGCAGAGATGTTCAAAATTATACCCACATGGGTTTATTCAGGAACAAAATGTCATATGGGGTGTAACATTAGACAAAAACACAATTCATGATAATCCTATTTGATATTGGAAGGTTTTAAGTTAAGTGACTGTGTGAAATTATTTTACATTTTAAAACTCTTAGGAGGATTGTTCAGTGACAATGTTTGTATAATTCTTGAAATACTTGCCTTCTAGTACCACAGACATGACACCTAAGTTTACTGGTAAGAAAGTGTTAATTAGCAGTTGTTTATAAATATAGATAGGGAATAGAGTATTAGATGAAGGGGACAGAAGCTTCCCCTCTTCCAGACTAAGACTTAATAAAACAACGACAATAACCAATATTACATCCAATAATGCCAGATGCTCTCTGTATTAACACTTTTGCATGAAAACTCTTGAATGTTTAGTTTCCCATAGTTTCCATTAATCAGTTATTTGGGCATGTCAAATCACACCATTAGGTTCTCCGTTCTTCTCTTTAAGCCTTTTAGAATGTATGGCCTAGGTATTTTTGTTTACTTCTTTTTTTCTCTTACTTTTATCCTCCTCTTATTATTCTAACTTTATTCATCAATAACCTAAAGTGACATAATATATCTAATATGTCAAGTATGTCATACTTCCATGTCAAACATGTTCTATTTTTCAGCTCATCTGTCACTCTCACTAGTCACACTATCGAAGTGTGCATGTATTCCAAATGTTTCATTCCCTTTCAGAGGGTGTCTAATATCAAATGAAGCCTCAAAAGAATAATATGACCTAACAACTAAGACAAAATTCTTTGAAGGCTTAAAGTAGCCTTCCTGAAAACGTTGTGATAGAACTTTTTGGTCAATTTGCAGCTATAGATTTGAAAAGATTTAAAGTGAGGTGCTTTTTTTTAAAGTTGAATTAGTTAAGGGTTTCAAAACAGACAATAATGAAGAACACTAGACACTTAGAAGAAGGAGGTACATTTAAAAAATTTTATGTTTCTAAAATTTCTCTGATACCAAAATACATGAGAAATTACAGTAACAGACTAATGGAATAGTGGAAAACAGCTATACACACTGTAATATGGCATTATTCCCTGAAGGCAAAAAAAAAAAAGTGAAAAGCTAACTTTATAAATTTTTTCCTTTTTGTTGTACAACAAATAGTCATTTTCTAATAACTTACAAAGTATGTTACATTAGTTGATGGAAATACAAAGTTGATTAAAACATGAACTCTGCCTTCAAGACACTTCTCCTCTAATGCTTAAGTTAATGAAGAGATAAAATAAAAATATCTCAGTGATAATACTTGTACGAAAGCTAAGTTTAAAAATCATGTTAAGGCCAGGTGTGATGGCTCATGCCTGTAATCTCAGCACTTTGGGAGGCTAAGGCAGGAGGATTGCTTCTAGCCCAGGAGTTTGAGACCAGCCTAGGAAGCATAGTGAGATCTTGTCTTTATATAAAAAACAAACAAGCAAACAAACAAACAAACAAAAATCTCTAGAAAAAATTAACTGGGCCTGGTGGCTCATGACTGTAGTCATACTACTTGGGATGCTGAGGTGGGAGAATTGGTTGAGCCAGGGAGGTCGAGGCTGCAGTCAGCTGTGACTATGCCACCGCTCTCCAGCCTGGGTGACAGAGTGAGACCCTGTCTTAAGGAGCAAAAAAAATAATGTTAGTGATAATTTGTAGAAATAGAAGGTAAATTGTACTTCAGCTAGACACAGCAAAACAATAGAAAGGAAAGAAGAAAATGCTATTATACAACTCATTCATACTTAGTAATACATTTACAAATTTATATTATCTTGAATTATTTACTTTATCTTCTTTATATGGATTCTCGAATATAAACCCTCACACTTCTTTCTGCCCAACAATTTACATCTGTATTCTTACCAGTTAACAACCTGATCAAGACTTCATGACTCAAAACAAAATTCTGGTTGTACTAAAAATTTGACAATAGCAGCTGTAAGGACACTTCATTATCCTAGGAGCCAGAGGACTTTATGTTTGCTACTTATTTTAAACCACTATCAGACTGCTTCATAAATCTAGTAGCACACTCACTTATGATTAATATTTCCAAAAGTCAGTTCTTCTGGCATGTGGTTATTTTGATATATGAGAGAAAAAGGGAAGATAGTCTTACGTTTTATATGTAATAAGAACCACTGGTTAAAAAGAAATCTGTCTCAAAAATGGTGAAGTGGTCTTCTCATGGATCCATTTTTGCTCATCAGTATTTATCACTTGATATTCAAATGAGTGTCATTAAACTAAACAGCTTTTGTAGTTAAGAGTCAGCAAATGCAAACTATTCTGTCAATCTTGCCACTGGTTAACACCAAACTAACTACTACTTGAATATCTTGAAAATTGTAGCATTACTTTACCGCTGCCACTCTGTGCTAAGGGACTAAATATCCAGAGAAGACAAAAGTGAATTCACTGACTTTCATAGTCTTCTATTTTCCCTACTTGAATTTCCCATCACTGAGCCTGTACCGCCAGCATAGCACTGAAAATAATATTAGAGAAAAAATTAATTAAATGACTGTGTTTCAGTCGCAAGACTTATTTCTGGCATTATGAACTAAAAGAGTGTGTATTGAGCAGTTTGTAACTGACAGCTGTGCCATGAAATTACAATGCAACCATGATAATTATCCTCTTCATTATTTTTTAATATATATCAAGATAAATATAGTATTTCTTTTCACTTTTAATGGCATGCAGTATAATAGGAAGACAAGAAGTGGGGTGTTTTTCTTACAGTCTTATAGTTAAAGACAGTGACAAAGAAAAGGATATGACTTTGATGATGTGTGATCATCAATGCTAAAATAGACATCAATTATATTATCAGTCTATACAAACTGCATACACACAGTTAAAGTAAAACAAGATGCACTTTATTCACAAAGCTGTAACGGCTGACAACCATCAAGAACAAAAATATAATGCAATGAGGATGGACAAAATGATTCTTTTCTTGACTCAACTGTATCAATTGTCAAACAAAGTTCACAGAAATTTAAAATGTAATTAATTCATTATTGTTTGAAAATATACTGAGCAATTAGAGAGACTTTGGGATCCTGTATTAGTTCAGCTTCTTAATGTGTTATTTTCATTAGATTTCCAATTCTTTCAAATTGATTTAAATTAAATTTAACATATAGCATGAACTTTTCTTGCTTTAATATTAATTACATTTTTAGGATGAACTTCTTTCTGCTTTTTATCTTAAATATACACAATAATCATTGAAAGTTTGGAGACAAAATTACTAAGGCTATGTCTACAGGATCTATTGGCAGAAATCTCAACCAAACTTTTGCTTGAATTTTATCAACCTGCCTTTTATCTCCAGTGACTGATAGGAGCTAAAATATCTAGAAAATAGTGTTAGTGACACCATTTCTTTTGAACTTGAATCAGATTTAGTGACTCAGAGGATGATTATATTGAACAAAAATGTTGGGTTATAACTCATTTCCCAATGGTACAGTAAATTTTTTGTCCATATGACAAGTTTGTGTTTGGTGTTTTCCTAGATTCTTTGGACATATTGAATAAAAAGGATAAATAGTTTTCTAAACATGACCTCATTGTTTGCAGAAAAGACCAAAGTTCAAGGAAGAAAGCATTCTAGTCTTCCTCTGTCAAGAGATTTTGAACATTGTGGAAAAGAAGAGCAGATGCAGTACTATCTCCTTATTTGCTTCACATGTACACATTTGGGAGCAAAGTCTCTTTTCTATCTAACTTTAATTACACAGTGTAAGGAGGTCCACTGTATGAGACCAGAGGAATAGATGGCTTCAAAAATGAAAGGTAATATCGCCTTCTGGGAAAGTGGCATGGATCCTGTGGTGAAACAGTCAAACGTGGAGGGTTGATGTCAGTGGAGAGCCTCTAGATACACTTTGCTGGAGAGTCTGATGCTGTGAGTCCACTACTGGGCCAGAAGAGCCAGTCACCCTCGTGGGAAATTTAGGGGGATTCTACCTATCCCAGCGGAATCTGTTCCAGGTGTAGTGAATAGAATTTACCAGGGAATAAACTGGAGCAGAAGCTGGGCCAGAAAGAAAACCTGAAGCAGAAGGTAAACCAGAAACAAAACTATGGGAGATAAATAATTTGTGGTACCAGAACTTCGTCACACTCAGAACATGAACTGTAAATGACAAGTTTCCTTGCTTGGACTTCCTAAGTCCTCTTCCCATTCAGTTGCAGCTCATTGACCTGGTAATGGACACTCATGTTTACCAACCCTGGCGGTTATCATAGAGGAGATATTTAACAACATTTAATTTCTAATTGAAGAATAATGAGGGGAATCTGTTCAAGTGGAGTTTTGTTAAATATCAGACACGGATATCTTTGTTCAAAGACAGGCAAAAGAGACCAAATATATTCAAATAAATGATAATGTGACATGAAATTAAACTATTACTTAAGAAGCTAAAAAAAAAAAAGAAAATATGTTAATATATATGCGAATATATGTTAAGAAAATATTATGGGAAACAGTAGCTTTACAAAGTAGGTATGTTGCTTTCTCAATCAAAATATGCCTTTGGGGGGAATGAAAGAAGATTTTAATATAGGCAATTGATACGAAAAGATTCTGACTGCAGTAAAGAAAGAACTAAAGGTGACTAACACTACGTTATCACACTATGAGATCTGTATTCAAAGTAGATTCAAGTAGGAAAAGGGAGAGCTGACATTTCAAACAACTAAGTCCTGATGTGGAAGGCAAATTTAGGCACTTTTCTGGAAAACAAAGGAAAAGGGACGAAAGACAAAAACAGTAACAGGGAACACAATGGATTAAAATCCAGTTTGTGCCCGGGCGCGGTGGCTCAAGCCTGTAATCCCAGCACTTTGGGAGGCCGAGACGGCCGGATCACGAGGTCAGGAGATCGAGACCATCCTGGCTAACACGGTGAAACCCCGTATCTACTAAAACAATACAAAAAAACTAGCCGGGCTTGGTGGCAGGTGGATCACATGAGGTCAGAAGTTTGAGACCAGCCTGATCAATATGGTGAAATCCCGTCTCTACAGACAATACAAAAATTAGCTAGGTGTGGTGGTGTGTGCCTGTAGTCCCAGCTATTCGGGAGGCTGAGACAGGAGAACTGCTTGAACCCGGGAGCAGGAGGTTGCAGTGAGCCGAGATCCCACCATTGCACTCCAGCCTGGGCGACTGAGCCAGACTCCATCTAAAAAAAAAAAAAAAAAAAAAAAAAAGGAAAAGAAAAAAGAAATCGCTGTTTTCTTTTCTTTTTTTCTCTTTTCCTCTCTCTCTCTCTCTCTTTTGAGATGGAGCCTGGCTCTGTCACCCAGGCTGGAGTGCAATGGCGCGATCTTGGCTCACTGCAACCTCTGCTTCCCAGGTTCAAGGAATTCTCCTGCCTCAGCCTCCCGAGGAGTTGGGACTACAGGCGCACACCGCCACTCCCGGCTAATTTTTGTATTTTTAGTAGACACGGGGTTTCACCATTTTGGCCAGGATGGTTTCGGTCTTTTGACCTCGTGATCCGCCCACCTCGGCCTCCCAACGTGCTAGGATTACAGGCCTGAGCCACCGCGTCTGGCCAGAGTTCTCTATTTTCATGGAGAATATGTGATACTTGCATAATTACATTTTTAACGAAAGCTTTCTCATTACTAGGAAGCATATTACAAAGTTTAACATGAAAAAGGGAGCGTGTTTATATTAGTTTCTATGTTACATTACAAAGTATCTTAAATTCAGAGACTTCAAGAAAGAAGCAGTTATGATATTACTGTTCTGTAGGTCATGAATTCATGAGTGGCTTAGCTGAATGGTTTTGGCTCAGAATCTTTCGTGAAATTGACGTGGGCTGGGGTCATCACACAGCTCAAGTTGGGGTCAGAAGACCCATTTCCAAGATAGCTCACTCACAAGGGTATGGGCAGGAGGCTTCAGTTCCTCACCACATGGAGACCACATGAAGGTCTCCAGATAGCTTGAACGTCCTATTGACATGGCAGCTGGCTACTTTCAGAGCAAATGATCCAAGAATATTACAAACGTCTTTTATGACTTGGTGTCAGAAGTTACACATGGCTACTTTCTCAGTGTTCTATGCATTAGAAAAGAGTCACTAAGACCAGGCCACCGGCATATTAAGCTCCACCTACACAAGGTAAGTGCCAAACATTTGTGGACATTTAAAAACCACCAAAATACTAAATGAAAAAGAAGGAGGACTAGGAGGAGGAAAAGGAGAAGAAGGAACAAGAAGAAAGGGAGAAAAGGGGAAAAAAGGAAAGGAAGAAGGGAAGGAAGACTAAAGTAATCCCTCCAGAAAAATGTGATCTACCTGTTTAGAATGTGAGACTACTACATTTTATTAATTCAACATTTTATATCCTTATAAATTCAAATCTTTTTTTTAAATTCAAATCTTAAAATGAATATATTGCTAGACATACATGTGTTTCCATTGTTATTACTAACAGTTTAAGTAACTATTTTAATTTTGAAATGATTTAAGCGGATGCTTCAGACCAACACCCTGTTTTTACATAAGTTCTTTCATATGCATCTCCAGATAAAACAGGAAATCTGAGTGCAGCCCATTCCGTTGCAATTTTCTTCATTTTATGCCAGATTCCTATGGCTAGTAGGTAAGCCCTTCCATTTCTCTGCACTCAATTTTCTTTTCTGCAGGCCTTTGGAATAAACAGATTTTCAGTTTTCATTCAGTTCTGATATTTTGAAGTCTGCAGGAAATTTTAAACTTCTATGAGCCTAAAGTTTCCAGATTTCAGTAATGATAAATATAACTTTATCAATACTCTTATGCAAGTGAAAAGGACATTTTATGTTAATTAGAAATATAAGTAAGTAGAAGCCCAAGAATGTTGTTGTAAACTATGACACATTTAATAATTCTATCCTGATGGGAGGCCCCATGTACAGGATTCAAGCCCTAAGCGGAGACAATAGGAGACAATACTCTCCCAAGAAGACACCATTTTATTTGCCAGTAATCTAGGAAATGCTTTCAGAGACCCTGCATAGAGGTTTTTCCAGAAAAGCTATATATTGTGAAAGAGAAATGGGCAAATATAACATTTGATTTTAAATTTCTGGTTTGATTAAATCTTCATTTTCATAATACATTTTTCTTTATCCTATGTTTTCGGTTGTTGAAACTAACATAAGTTAATTTGACTTGTTGCCACTCGTTTACTTGATCAATACAAATGCCTCTGCTATTGCAATTTTTCAGTGACATACATCCACTGGTAAGGTATCAGGTTCTGTCATTTCATATTATTTTGCTGCCTTATAGAAATGGCCTCTTTCCCTTTTCTTCTGACACAATCTGTTGTGAGAGGTCATTTCAATCTGCTCCATTTCTGAACAAAGTCTCTAAGATTGGTTTTGAGATTTTGAATTTCTATTTTAGCTCCCCACACGAATGACACTAAGCATTTTGCCATGTGTTCTATGTCATATCTTATATAGAAAGAGAGAGAAGAAGGGGGAGAGAGAGAGAGAGAGAGAGACAGAGAGAGAGAGAGAGAGAGATGCCTTTATTTGAGCACTGTCATTCTGCATTGAAATACTCGATTTATCATACAGTCAGCTACAGGTTTCTTAATCAAGCTACTAACAATGACACTAATAATCCACACTGTTCAGGTCAAAGTAAGCACCCCACTTTTTCTCCCTCTCCACAGCTTTGTGTTTTCTTTAGTGAGGCATTGCAGCCATACTGCTTCTATGAGCTTAAACAGCCAATGGTTCACTACACAGACTTTTCCTTTCAGTTTTATGCTACAGAAGACACTAGTAGCAACTCTTTTATAGAAAATGTGGTCTCTACAGTAGCATTTCTCATCCCCCCTCCCCCTGGCCAGAGCTATAATGTTTCAATTAAGTGTAATCCAATGTTCCTGGCATTTGTAATTCTTATTCTTTCCCTAGTGTTTGGAGTGACACATTGCTTTGATTTGTCATCATCTTGCTTTTAGTAGAATCAAACTTCCCACACACCCCTTACACTTACCACTCTGATTAGTGGCAGGCTGAAGTAGCTAGGGGGTTGTGACTCATGGACATTAAACTAATTTTGTGCCTGACTCTTACCTCTTCATGTCTGGCCTGTCACAGGCCATCTCTATAAGCTCTCCTCAAGAAGACCATTAGGAGACACAGAATGGGAAAAAATCTGAAGGCTGTTGACTAAATGATATATCAGGCTTTTGCCATTTTGTCTTTGATGCAGCTTAATATATGTATAATTTTGTAACCAGACTTTAACCCTGATTTGCCATCTTTACTCCAAATCTTGTGCCAGAAATTCTCCCCAAAACACAAAATATGTATCTTTTCATGCTAATTTCAACTGAACTCTTGACTATTTCAGCACTTACCTAACTTATCCAGTTTTTATCCTTACTTAAAATACGGCTCTGGACTTGGTATCTGACTGGTCTCCACTCTAGATTTTTAGCTGTTAACTTTGAGCTAGGACAAATAGCATGACTCTAAGAAGATCATTACTGTAGGTTCATTAACAAGCAAAGTATTTCAAGCATGTTGTAGTATTTTTTTTTTTTTCTATGAGAGAAATAAATTCAGGGAAAAGAAACCAAAGAAGCAGAAAATCAGAAGTATCCATTCTTGGAGGGTAAAAAGAGAACAAGAGAGATACTGTTAGAACAAAGAAGCCACCCAGAATATATCTATTATTTCTCAGTGAGTCTGACCAGTGATGCAACTGTCACTGCCTTCATATTGGCAAAGATTGGACCTAGGATTATGCAAAAAGCCATTTCTATGTATGTTTTCTGGTTCTCTTAAGGACTCCCTCAGGAAACTTGAAGAGAGAAAGGCAACCTCTTTTCAAATAGAGGAAACACATCTGTCTTGATTATTGGCCACCAGTATGAGTGGTGGATAATTCATTTATTCTGCCTTTAATTGTTTCTTGTGAAATGATTCAAACTCAGCATCTGAATCCATAATTATCTGGGTGTTAATGATGTTCCACAGGAAGGGTTACATTGCTGGCCAAGTTGAGAAGCTATAGTAAATTTGGGGTCTCATTAAGAAGAAACTCTTCCTGTTAATGTTGCTGGAAACCTCTTTCACATTATTGATGTGCATTAATATTCACTGAATATATTCTGTATGTGTTCATATAGTAAATTATACATAATAAATATAGCAAATTAAAGTTCATTCTCATTGCAGAAAAGATGCATTTGTCCTTAACAAATCCTTTTGTTTTCATGAAGTTTGAGTAAAAACAACCATTCAAATAGTCATGTGCCACATAACAATGTTTTAGTCAATGATGGACCACATGCATGACGGTGGTCTCATAAGATTATAATGAAGCTGAAAAATTCCTATTGTGTAGTGATATCATAGCTGTCATAACATTGCAGCACAACACATCCCTGATGTGTTTGTGGTGGTGCTAATGTTAAAAATCCTACTGCATTGCCATTTATATAAAAGTACAGCACATACAATTAGGTACAATACATAATACTTGATAATGATAATGATAATAAATGATCATGCTACTGGTTTATGTATTTACTGTACTATAATTTGTATTGTTATTTTACAATGTACTTTTTCTACTTATATAAAAAGGAAGTTAATTGTAAAATAGCGGCTTTTAGAAGAATCAAACTTCCCATTATTGTAAAATAGTCCTTCAGAAGGTATTCCAAAAGTGTTGTTATTATATAGGGTAACAGATCCATGCATGTCAATGTCTCTAAAGACCTTCCAGCAGGACAAAACATGGAGGTAGAAGCCAATGATATTTATCCTGACCCCCCGTTGGCCTAGGCTACTGTATGTGTTTACATAGTAGTTTTTAACTAAAAGGTCTGAAAAGTACAAAAAGAAAAGAAAAAAACAAAAAAATTAAAATTTAAAAATAAAATAAAAATAAAATAAAGCTTATAGAATAAGAATATACAGACAGAAAATATTTTTGTACACTATACAATGTGTTGCTGTTTTAAGTGAAATGTTTTTACAGAAGAGTCAAAAAGTTGAAACAATTTTTCGAACCCACAAATAAATGAGAACATCAGTGGATGAATGCTTGAGGGGATGCGTATTCCATTTTCATGATGTGCTTATTTCACATTGCATGACTGCTTCAAAACATCTAATGTATACTATATATATATATATATATACACACACACACACACACACACATATACCCACAAAAATTAAAAATTAAAAAAAAATTTTTTTGGAGTTAAAAAATTTAAAAGGATACCAGTCATATACAGACATTCTGACACCAAAGAGGATAAAATTGAAGAAATAAAAGGAGTCATTAGTTCCAATCAAATTAAAATCAGCTAGGTAAATTTTATTTGTATTATATCTAAATTAGTATTATTGTATTATATAATGATGTGATTATATTAAAGTATATTATAAATAGCTAGATAAAAATATAAGCATCCATTGCTTTATTAGTTGTTTGTTTTTCCAAGGTCTATTTCAATGTCAGTCACTTGAAAATAAAATGTATTTTCCTACAGGCTCATATATTTAGCAGAGTGATTAGGTTTGCAGATCATTTGAAAAACTCAATTTTACTTATAATACACCTGAATGAAAATATGAACAGCTTAAATTCTAAGTTCTGATAGAACACTATGTAGAAAAAATAATAATGTTGATGGTTTCAAATAATTGTAAATCATTATTATGGTATTATACAATTGTCATTTTACATTGTTTTTGCATTTTACAGGCATGCTCAATAAAGATATAATTTCACTAGAAAATGTCTATCATCTTTTCTAATGTCTACCCCATCTTCTTCTTAACTTTTTTCTTGTGTCCTCAGGAACCCAGTACTCTTTTTCTAATTTGTCTGTCTAGAAAGTTTTAGCAGCAGCATCCATGTTGAAAAAGATTAGCAGCTAGGAAATAACAGTATAGTGGTGAGAAGGAGACATATCTATCTTTGCCTTTACAGCTCTACATCTGGTAGCAGGCTTAAAAAGTCATCCACAATCCAAGTTTATGTAAGTCTTGAACTATATTTTATTATAATACCCCATCAACTTATTTTAAAATGTATGTTTTTAATCCATCAGGAATTAATTTTATTATATAGTGTAATATGTTATATCAATACCACTTATTAAAACTTCTATTACTTTCCTTACTGACCTGATATGCTTCCTTTATCATATACTTACTACATGTCCTTTAGGCGTGTTTCTGACTTTCATATTTTGTTACACTGATACTTGTTTCAACCTACTGTTTGAATTATTTTTAGAATGTAAGTTAACATTTTGTACAATGAGGCTGTGTCACTATCCTTCCAAAAATGTTTTTACAATTCTCACATTTTTCTATTGTACTCCAAATTAACTCATTAAACATTTGGCAAAATTCTTAAGAAAAATCACTTGCTATACTGAATAATATTTTACTAAATTAATAGATTAACTCTGAAGAAATAAATTTTTATGTTATTAAACCCTCTAACTCAGTACTAGAATAAGTCTGTACACACCTTTGTGTCTTCATTTACTATCTTAATTAATCTTTTAAATTTCTCTGTTTAGGTTAGTACTACAGTTAAATATTTTTCTCACTGTATGTGATACTTCACTATTTTGAATTCTTTTACTGTTATAGATTCTAAATCTAAGTTGCCTACAGTTGTTAAATAATTATTTTGTGATTGACTCTTTGCCTTATTATATTATTGCTTATCATACTTCAGTTGATTCAGGTGATTACCTTGGGCTTTCCAAGTACAGAGCATATAATCTATATGTAGTGTTGTTTTGTCTCTTTTTTTGGTAATAGTTATGCCCATGATGTATTTTGTAGCAATTAAATAGAATATTCCTAAGTGCTGAAAGTAGAAGTGACTCCAGAATTTTACCATTAAAAATTATGTGGTCTGTTTTAAGACAGTCTTTATCATGTGAAAGAGCTATGTTTTGATTGCACATTTTTGAGCAGTCTTCCAGAGAATATTAAATTTTATCAATTTGATATACAAAGAAGACTACATTACTTTTCTTCCTCAAATTAACTGTCCTTAAAGTATTACATAACCAAGGAGGTTATGTAATACTGCTTAATTTGATTTGCTAATGGTTTATAAAAGAGTTTTGTAATCTTATTCAAAAATGTGATTGACATATGTTCTTTGTGTTTTCATGATATCTTGTTTAGTTATTGGCAAGAAGAGTTTAAAAGAACACCAAATATTTCAAAATTTCTATCTTTTTCTATAGCTGGAATAATTTAAATTGTATAAGTTATCAAAATATTAAGATTTGATATAATTATACTCAACAATATGTGCATATTCTCTGATCTCAAGATGTTTATACTCTAAATTAACATTCAAATTATGTCAAAATACAATGGTATTTCAGAAAACCTGTAAAATGTTTCCAAGAGAACTAACAAGGAGTATAATGTAAAGAACTTTAGATTGAAAGCCAGGATATCTAGGTTTTTATTCAAATTCTGTCACTATCTATATGATTTTTGACTATGTGTCTTTGCTGCTCTGAAGTCAAATATTTTATTTGGAAAGTAAGGTAGAAATTGATGACATCTAAGATCATGTGTTTTGTTGTGATTGATCAGAACAGTTTATTTGCTCCATGTCTTAACTGTATTTTATTCAAATACAGTCCAATTCAAATTTTACTAAACTACGTTGTGAAGATTTGAAAAAATATTGTAGGCTACTGAGAAACAAATGCATGTGGCACAAGCCACATGTGGTATGCCGATACCACTGAAATTTATCTCAGTACAGATGGTCAAATGAAAATATGTGGTGTTCATTGAGAGAAGGTAAATGTGTCCTTAGATCTCCCCTGCAAAAAAAAGAAACAACAACAACAACAACAGCAAACATAGAACAGTGTTGTGCCCCTCCAGCTGACCTTGCTTTGCTCTTTTATTGTAACATCTTAATTCACCAGATAGTTGATGGTGAACTATAAAAAGATGTTTTACGAGCCTCATTTTATTCTTATACATTGATAATAGTATCTACAGAATGTGAGCTCTTAATTCACATTTTATCCATCACTTATTTTATCTCCACAGATGTATGCGCAATTGTTCTTTTAGGACTCAGTTCAGCCCACAGATGTCTCCACAGCTGCTCCCTATTCCAAAGGGGAATTTTTTTCCTTGGAAGCAGTCATGTAAGGTTTTTGTTGTTTTGTTTTGTTTTTGTTTTATTTTTATTTAAAGTGTGGTAAAGACTTTTTCCTTTCCTCGACTTGGTGGCGGGGGCTGGGGGAGGGGGTGGGGGCGTGGGGATCTTACTTAAAAGATGGCCTTGAGATTTGCATCAAGAAAATATGGCAATAAAGCACTATCTGTATTTATGCTCATTCTTTAAATTCTGCTTAATGTTTTTGCATACTAGAGGCCCAAGAATTATAATCACCCAAAAGTTGAATCTTTTCCTCCTGTTTCCATGACTGAGTTGATATGCTGAGGCAAAGTAAAAACACCACAATTCATTCAGGGCAGGAAGAGGAAAAAAAAACCAGTCAAACAAATGCCTAGTTTAGGCAAAATTGCCAATTTGAGAATAGCTTGGGGCTTGTGGGGAGTAAATGATTCAAATTGCTGCCTATATTATCTGCATTTACTGGGCTTATGAACTTTATAATTTTCTTTGTGTGGTAGGGATGACTACATAATTTAATAGAATAAACTTGAGGTTATATCAATTATATTTTTGTCTGTGTTACTCCAGAAACCTCTGAATATTTATATTTGTATAAGAAAGGTCTTCCCTTCAAACATCACCTATATTCAACATCAAGCGTCATTGAATATTCAACTTGTAAGCAGCCTTAGAGAGAACTAAGGTAATTTCTCTCATTTCATAGATTATGAACTGACAATCTGGATGATGACATGACTTACACAAAATCATGCAGTCAGTCTGAAGATTGGTAAGTGTTAGATGCTTAATTTTCTGATGAATAGGTCATCAGTACCACATTCATTGTTCATTGTTAGCTTAAACTCATCAGAGGTTAAAATTACCAAAGATCTCTGATGTTAGAATCTTTACAAAATTGAGATTTACTGCTTATGTTTTGGCTGTGTTGTTTTTTGTTTTGTTTTTATTTTTGTAGGAGATCATTAAAACACTTGTGTAGAGCATTTAATGAGTAATGAAACAGTCTATTTTCTTTTGGGAATTAATGTAGCAGTGGAGATCTTTACAATTCAAAATCATAGGTAAAGTTATTTTTTAAATGTAAAGCAAAATTTATATACCAATGTTTTTAAGAGTGATTATTTTGAAAATTTTATTTAATTTTTTGGAATAAAAGTAGAAAAACACAAGCCAGGAAAATTAAACTTTATAGAAAAAAACTTAGGCCTTAATGATTAAAAGTAGAATTGATATTGGCAATAGAAGCTATTGGATATTGCAATAGAAACTATTGAAATATTGGGGGATAGATTGGAAATGTACTTTCGTTATCATGGCTAATAAATAAGAGACACATAAGTGTACAAATGCAGGAATTATTGATTTAGACCAGTCTGATGTTATAAAACATAACTATACATCTATATGACTGACAGAGCATGCATTAAACTTATTGATGATTCATTTAGAAACTATTATTTCTAATATTTAAGCTACAGATTTGTTAGTACACTTGGATCTTTTATAATACAATTTAAAATATTCATTAATTTAGATATTACATGTAGTATCACATGCTAAGCAAGCTGTTGATATTGCTTCTATTTCTTGTTTGTTTTGTTGTTGTTGTTGTTGTTAACAAATCATATTGTTATTTCATTCGGTTGAGTTTCCTCATCTGAAATGACTTGGTTATAAAGACCTATGTATTTTGATTAGCAATTTTGTATAGTTGATTTTAAGATCTAGAGTTCCACAGCTGTTAATAAATAAGCTTATAAACTGATCTTTCCTTAGAATGATAGCTATTGTACTAAGAAAAATGAACTGATGTAACTTTTTATGCTCCTATTTAGATATCAGAGTTATATGGTCTCCTTCAAGAGGGGTAGCATAAAACGATATTCAATAACTATTACTTGGAATTCTCTTTCACCAAGATTATTATTAGAGCAGTTTTATCAGGAGGGATTTGTCAACATACCATATGCTGCAAACTGTTGACTTAAAGTGTAAGGGCTGAGTTTTCGAAAGAGAGATTTTGATGTGCATAAAGTTATACACACAATTGCGTTTCTGCCACAATTACCTAGTCATGCTATAGACTATCAACTACATAATTTTTCTAAAGGTTTGCTTTGCTTGCAAAAATAATAACATTTTTTATTTCCCTCGTTTTCAATAAATGAAATAAAGTTATGACTACATTCCTTTGATTCACAATTTATAAAATATTGGACCTACAAAGATCATTCTTTTCCATGTTACTCTTGAGAAAGTTCCCTACTTCCAAAAAAATTTCTTCCTTTAAGCAACCAACTTACAAAATGAGAGAAATGGCCTTTGAGAAATAGTTTAGAATAATAAATCATCAACTGGTAGTCTTTACACATTTATGTGTTAAATTTATATATAATTTATATATAATATATAATTTATAAATGTATATAATGTAGATATTAGAGGAAGATTACTCCTCAAAATATGAAAAAAAATTATAATAGCTGTCACAATCTGTATCAAATATTATCTTCTAAGATTAAAATATGAAGAAACTGAAGTAATCTATGTGTTGACTCTGTTGGGATGTAAAGTAATTTTATTAATTAGGATTTGATTTTGTCCTTTGGTCTTGTTTGCTGTAGGTTCACTAAAACTTGCAGACATTTGAGTATTTTCATGTCATTCTTTTTTTAATGATAAACTCTTATTCTGCCAACAACAACAACAAAAATGTGTAACTTGGATACCAGTTCCTTTTAATGAAGCTTTTGAGTCTTACAAAATATGATTAATCTGATTAGTGATTCAGCCTCCTTTTATGCTTACATTATCTAACACAAAGAGCCCCCCTACAGGTTAAAGTTTAAATGTGGATTACCAGATAAAGCTAGTCCTGACGAGGTTTCTATGGTGCAAGGAAAAATTGGATTTGCTTTTCACCTCATCTCAGGCTCTGTCATCCTGGTTTTTGCCTTGTTCCCTTGTTCACAGCAAGGATATTAATTTTGCAGTAAAATCTTTAAGCAATTATGCAGATAGCGCTGAAAATGCAACATACACACACAATAAGAGAAGCTTAACTGAAAAATGGACCCCAGATATTCATTAAAAACAGATGGCTACATTGCCAACAGCATAACTTTGGATGTTTGGGCTAAGCTGGTATTAATCTGCCACAACATGAAGAGAGGATGAAACTGCTGGTGTACAAACTGTATGTATTGCTTCTTAGTTTTGCTTAAAAAGGAATATAATGATGATTTATGACTGCCCTTTTGATAAATGTCCAAAAAAGCACTCAAAAGTGAAGTAACATTTTAATAGTATTTGCTCTATCAAGTACTGATGCTCATTTTTGAGACACATATAGAGTATGATAAATCACACTTAAAATGTTTTATTTTTCAAAAATTACCATGGCAGTAGATGCAAGGATTCCATTTAAAAATCAAATATATATATATATGTAAAAATATATATTATATATATACACACACACATATATATTTAAATCTGTTTAAAAGCAGGAGTATTTTGATTAGTAATATTTCAAAGTCACTATAAAACACAGGTTTGAATTTATCTGATGACCTAAGGACATCTTGACAAGAAGATAATTTTCTTTTAAATGACAAAAAACAACTATTTTTTGTTTGAGTTATTTGCTCAGTGGAAACAGTAAAATTTTCAATCTAAACAAAATAAAATAAATCAGAAAAATGTTTGGCAAGTCTTCCAAGTAAGACATGGATGATAGAAAGGAACTCCATGCCGTTGAGATAACTGCTACAGTGATAAATACATAAAGTATATGTTTTATCGTTTACAATTATTAAAACAAAGTAAATAGTTGAACGATAAGTTGTACCTAAAACTATACACATGCAATAAGTGACAGAAGGTTACAGAGGACTTCAACCAATGCTTTCTTGTTGGCCAGATTTATCTAACCACAGAAGCACCTTTCTGGACAGAATTGTCCTTATTGTGTTTCATGGACTGAATAATACCTAGTCAGACCACCATAAGGACAGCCACATTGAGTGTTGGGTCCAAAGACTAATTGAAACACCTTGACATTATTCTGCTGCTTTATCTACATTTGAAGACTGAACAGGGAATCACTGCTTGAAAATGGTCCTTGTTACAACTAGAGACTTTATTTTATCCCTTGAGTGTTAACAACTATTTTTTTCTTATATTAAAAAACTTTATTGTAGAAAAAATTAAACAGATACTCTAAAGATAAGAAAGTTCAGATCATTCCCAATTCTACCACCCTGAGATGACCACCACCAATATACTTTTAATACATATTTCAAGGTGTTTTCTGTATAAATAAATGTATATTTTTTAAAAAATTGAGATCCAGCTGGGCATGGTGGCTCACACCTGTAATCCCAGCACTTTGGGAAGCTGAGGGGGTGGATCACCTGAGGTCAGGAGTTTGAGACCAGCCTGGCCAATATGGTGAAACCTTGTCTCTACTAAAAATACAAAAATTGGCTGGGTGTGGTGGTGTACACCTGTAATCCCAGCTACTCAGGAGGCTGAGGCAGGAGAATTGCTTGAACCCGGGAGGAGAGGAGCTGGCAGCAAGCTGAGGTCGGACCATTACACTCCAGCCTGGGCGACAGAGCAAGACTCTGTCTCAAAAAAAAAAAAAAAAAAAATTTGTGATCAACTGTTTGTTATGGAATCTGCTTTTATTGCTTTTATTCTTCCAACAGTCTGTGTAATGACTATCAATTCTATAGAATCCAATATTTTTCCAGATCCTTATCTTACTGAATCCATAGTATTCCATTGTATGAATAATTAAAAATTCATTTTACCAACCCTCTATTTATGGTAAACAGGATGGAATTTTTTATTAGTATTAAAAACATCACAACATTCATCTATTTAGCTAAAATTTGTATGTAATATATGTGTTACCAATTAGCTCATCCTCTTTCACATGTAAATAAACATTTTCTTGGGCAAAGTATACTCACAGAAAAAACATTCAACAAGCTCTTTTGATTAACTCAACCTATTTTTTTTTAAATGTGCATTTATAATCTGACTAAAATAACTTGTTGCTAATGGAAACTATTACTTTACGTTAATAACCTTAACATAAACCTTTTCGACCTAATCATATTTCTATCAGCATTCTCTGTGTTGCCTCAGCCACGCTGATCATTTGCTATTCCTCCAGCATGCAGTCTATTTTTAATACCAGCAGACCTTTACAGATGAGATTCATCTGTAAATGTCCGTGGACTACACTCAAGTCGCTGTACTAAATCATCAACTACCCTGTGAACGAACCCCTCATTTGACCCCATCTGTGATAGAGTCATGTGCTGTTCCTGTAGACGACCCCATGTGCTAATGTCTATTTAAGGGTATTTTTAAATCAAAAGTATTTGTTTATATGTTCTTCTTTTTCAGTGGGTTGTAAACAACTTCAGGATGAGGTTTATGTCTCATTCACTTTTTATTCCCAGTACTTGATGAAATGCCTAACATCTACTAGGCATTCTGAAATGTTTATTAAACTAAATAATGACCTGAGGATATCTTGACAAGAAGATAATTTTATATAAACGACACAAAACAGGAGCACAGCTACCTTCAGCAAATCCTGACTGGGGCTGCACAGGGCTCAGACAACTCTGGCCTCAATGTCATTTTTAAGGATAAAATGGGCTTGACGCTTTGACTTTCCTTCTCCCTTTCACCACTGTGAATGATTCAAATGTATGTATGCACTCACTACCACCTCCCAAAAAAACCCCTAATTTGGCCCCATCTATTGGTGAGCATAAGGAGATATGATTAGATTTTGAAGCAAAGGGAAGAAGAAGCAGAATAGTGATTGAATAGGGATTTGACATTCTTAGGAATTTCTATCCTGTCCTTTCATTAACAGGACTCTTTAGGCAAAGTGAAGGAGGAGAATGACATTATAATTACCTTGAAACAAATAAGCTGTAGGTACAGAACAATCCAATTTATGTATAAATATTCACTTGTAACTATTGAATGTGTGCTGTTGGTGAAACATCACATTAGATTTTTGCAACGGTGGCATGAACAATGGCTCTGACATTTTTTTTGCTCCACCTTCCTTGTATTGAAGCCATATAGTTGTGAAGAGAGACTTAGGAAGCCAGAGAAAGGCAACTTTGGCTCACCCAAAAATCCAACTGAAGCAGTTCAAGGAAACAGACTTCCTTAAAAAAGACAGAGAGAGAGAGAGAGAGAGGAGAGAGAGAGAGACAGAGCGAGCTTCCCCTTATTGGAAGGAGCCAGAAAGCAACCCACTGGGGTGGGGGATGACTTAGAGTGCTGTCTCCCCCGTTGTTTGTGAAGTTGCACTACATGATTTCCAAATGTCTTCCAAATCTAGAGTCTATGAATGCTTATAACTATTTACGCACAAAAGGCTCCATCTGGAATCATCATCCCACTTACAAATAATTTTCATGCATTTTATTTCACATTTTTCTTTCCAAATGAGAAAGTAGACAGACTCCTTTATATTTCCTTTTAAATAACTGTCTAGATTAAATTTGGGAATAGGAATTCTATATCTAGATGTAGATATAAGCTTTAAAAGCTAACCCATTGACTGGATATTGAAACCTTTAGAAATCTTTTTCTTACATCAAGACTATTTTTTTCTGTCATGACAAGTGTGATTAAATATTCTGGCAATGGTATTCAACAGGCACGCTATCACAAAAACAATTTCTGTGGCTTGAAAAATGATGTTTAAAGCCATTTCAGTGATACCAAATGTTTCTTTGAAATTAACATCTTGTGACAGGAAATGAACAAAGCACTAAAAAAAAGTGCAGCTAGACACCATATGAAAATTCAGTATATTTTCTTATGAAGAAATTTCCTTAAACAGATACTTACTTTAAACTTATTGGTTGATAGCATTATATACTGTTAAATAAGAACGCTTATTTTTTAAAAAGGCTAGGAAACACATAAAGTTTAAAACACAATTTTATTTTTAATTAAAATTGTTTTTAATAAAATCTTGTGTTTTTAAGTTCTGAGTACTCACGTTTGAATATGGTGAAAGTGTGTATATTTAAAGTAAGCTACTTAACATATTGTATAATATGTGTCAGATAATCTGCTTTGATAATGAGGACCCTGTGCAAGTAAGGCAGAGACCATGACCCCAGGTAGAAGGCAAAAAAAAAAAAGAAAAAAAAAATCAATCTATTTCAAGGCCAATAGCAACACTCTAGCACTCCATTCAACCCTAACAAACATACCGGCATGGTCTCAGCCACTCATCCCTATAATTTGACAAGATAACCAAAAGTATATTTGGTACTGATGGTAGTTAAGAGTTTCAAATGTCAATTTCTAGTTTCATATTATTATTTTTATTTATGCAGTTGGTTAGTTTGCTGTGTAACTGACTTCGTTGCAAATGAAATACTATGATACAACATATTAAGAATAATTGGAACTCAAATGTACTTACTTTCTCATAGCCTATTGTCCTTCTTTTTAAAAAATGGGACAAATAATGTGACCAAATAAATGTTAATCAAGGTATTCAGAAAAAATATGAAAAAGTTTAAAAGTATTATTTAAATGATATTATTCTACTTATTTTTACTCCAAAAATTGTAACTCAGTCTAAAATAATTTTAAATTTATAAATGAAATATATGTGAGACTATAAATGTACCCATGTATTCTCAACAAGATAATTTTATGTGCCCAACTTTATCCCTCCCAGAGAAGTCATTAGTTGGAGTTTCTAAGAGTCACTAGGCAGACTTCACATAGTGTCGCCTCAGTATTTGCTGCAGGTGTCTGATGTGGTGCAACAGGAGAAACAGAAAAGCCATCATCTTTGTTGTGGTCATGAGTGCGATCCTGGGCGAGTGGTCACAAGTTCCAGGAGATGGATCTATGTATTGTTCATGGGCCACCGCAGCTTCTCATTTGTGACTTAATCCCTTCTCTATCCAGCCAGGGGAAAAAAAAAATGAAACAAACAAACAAACAAAAATTATATACAGTGACAGGAAAAAGATTAAGATCCTATGAAGATACTAAGGGAAAAGTAATACAAAGTAATACAATGGGCCCAGGGTCCTGTAGGTGATGTTGGATTCAGCTAATGAATTCTTCATGATTTCTCATTTGAGTTCTTATGCTAAAAGTCTGGATGCCTCTGGGGGCTAGGCATGTAGCTTAAATAGGTGAATCCAGATGGATGTACCTCATAGTACGTGGAGAAAGCACTGCTGACAAAGATGAAGTAGAGAATTCAGACCTCATCAAAAAAATCCTACAGCCACTCAGCCACTACCCAACACTGCTACAACAGTCTCACTCTTGCCATCCTTCTGATTTTTAAATAGCACCTAGGAATCTGGATTTTAATGGAAAATCTAAAGTTCAGAAGTTGTCAATCAGTTCAATAATAACAATTTAAAACTCTGTGTAGGACAAACAAAACATATCCATAGGCTGCTTTCAGCTCATAAATACGTGCTTCTATTGGAAATTCTGAGAAAACTAAGACTGGGCTTCAAGCTATCAGATTGTGTGCCTACTATTGTCTTTTGCTATTACTGGTACCACATAATAATTGACTGTATAAAATAATTAGACATAGTTGACAAAGCACCTTTGATGTAGAGCTGGAATATCTTAAGTTTTGCCAAGACATGCTGCAGTAATGTTCCATTGTATTTCAAGACAATATCTGGTTAAAAACTAATTCAGATAAAATAATCAATATTTTAAAAGCTCACTTATATCTTTCCATTTCTTCTGTTATGGAATGGACTTTGGTAGTTAAGTCTACTTACCAATCTGGAAACAAGGCCTTTAATTTTGGTTTATCATTAAAAAATGTGAGGAGCTAAATTATTTATTTTTAACATCTGAGAAAAATAACATTAACACAAGCATAATTACAATATGAACAACTAGTATTGGTTAATTGATCACCTGCAATTATGAGTAAGTGCTTTTTAATTTCTTTATATGCAATATTTCTGCATAAATTGGCTAATGTCTACTCTTGCCTTAAGATATAGGTAGTATTATTGGCCTCATTTTACAGATGAAGTTACTGATGATCCAAAAAATGCAAGGCATTTGCTCAAGGTCACACAGCCAGTACCAAGGCAGCTTAGTTTGTGAATGTGAGTGTTTAAGCAACATGTTCTACCATTCCTATTACTACCTATACTAATATTGAGTCCTTTGATGAGCCAGATATTCTCATCACCCCAATGGCCCATGAAGAATATGTTCTTATACTCATTAGTAGGTGGAAAAAGTGAAGCTCTAGGATAGTACATAATTTGCCTTTGTTTGAAGACAGGAAACATGGGTCCCAGTCCCAGATCTGACATCCAAAGCTAGGCATATTTCAATGCATCACAGTGCTACCAGAATGTAACAATTTCAAAAAAATTCTTACATGGAACCTAAACCACTGTGTTTCAAATAAAAATCATATTCTTTGAGTTTATATTCAGTGTTGATATAGGCTAATTAGACAAAATATAGCTAATGAATTAAGTATTTTAAAGCTCTTTAAGATTTCTACTTCAAGATAAAATAATCTCTTTTCCTTAACACCAATCATTCTTCTTCATATGCAATGCTTGTTATTCATCTTAAAACTTATATTTATTATGTTTTAACAAGTTTTAGACTATGCCTTTTTTGTCCTACTTAATCATTAGATCCCATTTCAGAATATGATTAATGTTTTAAGAAAACAGACAATCTCTTAATTCTGAATTATTTTCAGAGTTGAAAGAAAAAACTTTTTACTCCCTTTCTGAGATGGTGATATCCAGCTTATTTTTGTTATTATTCTGACCTTTTTAAGCTATCATTTTTAATAAACATTTTGTTAAATGATTATTGAGTTACTGCTTAGAATATTATGTCACAAGAAAATTATAATTAATGCTTATAATTTGTCTTTACTACTCAGATCTTACATTCTTTTGGAGGAAAACATTACCTTTTTCTCATTTACATATATATCAATCACATAAATTGGCACATTTCTACTAAATGAAGTTTCATTATATTTTTATATAAAATACTAGATATATCAGCACTTTTAAGGAGTATTTAAAATAGTGGATACCTTCCACGTTATTAATTGACTCCCAGTCAATTGGAGCAGAAGTACATTCAAGTGCAGATACAATTTCTCAGTTTGAATAGCCGTTTTATATGAATTTAGGGGATTTAAATACTGTGCTTTTGCTATATATATCTCCACATTAAGCCTGAAAAGATTTAACATTGGAATTGCACTGGTAGAAACTTGTAGCTTTTATTACCAAAAGCAAGAATACAGGGCTGTGGGAAAATCTGATAAACCAAACTCTAAGACTCATGACTTAAAAGCTCAATTTTTCCTCCCCCCACCCCGTAATGTTGACCTTGGTCTGGTCTGTTTCTCTCTGATTGTTTAAATTGCATTCTCCTTCACGGATGGTGGTTTCTTATTAAATTATTTATTGATGTGACTGACACTAGTTGAATAGATTCATTAAATTTCACAAGTTGTTAGAGCCTAGTTCACTGGAAAGAAAAACCCCTCTTTAGAGTCTTTAAAGGACAAAAAGCGTCATGTTTTTTGAGCTCTTTTAAAGCATTTAATAAAGCATGAAAAGATATGACATCAATCCTACTAAAACACAAGAGAAAATGAATGATGTTACTGTAAATCTTTACATCAATCACACCCAGTACTTCGGAAAACAATATAGTTTTGTTTGCATTTCAGAAGTGACAAACAACTCTTGTGACTGGCTTAACATAGTCACTTTCTATTAGTCAAGACCAGAAGCAAGTCAGAATTAAAATGTGGCCCTGCGTTGCTAGGCAGCTGAGTTGTCTTGACATGGTGGTTAGTTTCCTTTTCACTGACTGACAACAGTGAAATGAAAGAAGTTTTGAAAAACTTGATAATGGTTTTCAAAGGAGGAGGATAATTGGTGGTGCTCGCTTGTGCAGTTCTGTGTGGAAACTTTCAGGCGGCCGTGAGAGAGGACTGTCACTAAAAATTTAAACTCTTGTACACAAACTTGACCTAGAGTCTTCTCCAGGTTTTGGCGGTTCACTTTCAGAACACCCCTCTGAGACCAAGGGGTGTAGGATGAAAGCATTAAGACAGATGGGTAAAATCCCAAAGGAAGAAAAGAATCCATAGTTGTGATTTAATCCATTGATGAAAAGGAGGAATTAAGTAAAATCTTAAAAATTAAGAATATGTAAAAGAACTTTAGATAGCACCTGTGACAAAAATGTTTTAATTGCATAGTGAGTTGCAGCTGAGCAGAAACTTGCATCAAATGCAGGAAATAAAGAAAAGTACATTTTTTTATTTACTATGCCAGAAATAAAACAATTGCCCTGATGTTATTTTTTAAAATATTCTCTAGTTGATAGATAATTTACCTCAACATAACTCCCAAAGCATATAAAATAATTACAACTTAAGCATTTGTTGTCTGTGGCAGTAATCAAATAGAGCCTATGTTTAACTAAACAAACAAACCAAAAACTCAAGCAAACAAAAAGCACACAGAAAATGCATGTTGCTCACTATTTCATCTAAAACCACCTAATGCAAGAACATTTTAACTATCTTTGCCATTAATTTACCCAGAATTTTAAAAACTGAGCAAAATGGACTCATACTGAAAGAAGGGACCAATTAGTGTTGGATTAACATTCATGGTTATTTACAGTTGTTTTTGTACTTGTTCTTGTGCTCTGACTTCCTAAAATTTCACAACCCAAAGATTTAGAAAAATGGGGTTGTTTAGACGCAAAGTGCAATGAAGTGGCTGTGACCATTGTGTAGACACCACCTCTCTCATTATACCCTCTCAATCAACGCTCAGTACACAGGAAACCGCAATAAAGCCCATCTGCCACGGTTAATCTGCAGGCAAACCCACACCCATGTCTATGCCCGTTGCTCTCCAGCCTTATTATTCTCAGATCCAAAGCTTCATAAGGGATCAGCCAAAGTCCATTAAAGTAAATAATAGCTAGAAATGACAGGCTTAGCAAGGATTGGGAGGAAGTTGAAGACCAATCTGAGCTCTGAGCTCTGATTAATAGAGAAAAGCATTAGGAGAAAAGGGGAGAAAAATGACCTCAGCCTGCTCCAAAGAATTCCTGAACCTTCGTTGTTAGGGCAAGTGCTACCATCTGAGACGTTAGTGATCCTTGAATTTCCTTCACTTTGATGAAGCTCAAATGGGAAAATTTTGAAAGTTCAGCAAGGCCCCAGACCTCAGCTGGAAAGCTGTCTGGAGTCAACCCTGTCAAAATTCTCTTGTGTAAGAGAAAGCCTTTATTAGCTAGATTGCAACAACAACAATAACAACACCCACAAATGCCCTACACAGTCTCGTAAGGAGGGGCTGCTGCTAGAGATTGCAGATGCAGTTATTATTTCTTTGCATATAGTCATTTTTTTAAGTCTCCAAATGAATGTAGTAAAATGAAACAATAGTGATTCTCAAAATAAATGCCTTTCAGGAACTAGCTGGATTTAGTCTGCTGGTAGGAAAGTATATGTGTATTTGTGTGTGTGTGTGTGTGTGTGTGTGTGTGTGTGTGTGTGTGTGTTTGTGTATGGGGGAATGTGTGTGGGAGGGTATTCAAATATTTATTCAGTTTCATCTTGATATTTAATATTTATTTTCATTGTGCAACACAAAAAATCTTTCTTGAGAAGTTCAAAGCTTGTTAAGTCAAGATAGAATCATAATGTGTTTCAGTTATTTCAACTGCATGTTTTATATAAATTGACCAGGGAAAAAATTCCAAATTAGTTGCAAAAGAATTTCTCCTCTTAAAATTTTAAAATTATTTTACAGCTTCTGTGTAATACATTTCCTAATGAGAGGAGCCCAGGCAATGTTATCTCCTTCTGTCTCTCAGCCCCACATTAAGTGTATTTGGTCTTCAAATAAGACAGTTTTCAATTTTGGTACAGCTCTTAACAGTGCTTTGAAGAAATCTATACCTGGTAGACCTATTTGTAATAAAGAAGAAATTTTAAATCTGCTGTATAACTTTTAAACATGATTTTCCTTGTATAAAATACCATCTTCTATGTGAAATGTGGATTGAAATGAGAATAGTAGAGAAAGCTCAAAAACTGTGAAGGCTCTTTTAAAGTAAGAGCTGAAGAAAAACAAAGCAGCCCCTGCTTATCTGAAATCCCAGTCTGAAGAGGAGAAAGCATTTGGCAGAGGCAAGCAGGTATTGGGAAAGCCCCATGGATTTCTTAGGAAGATAGTAATGATCCTGATGAGGACTTGATGTCAGGGAGACTCACCTTTGAATGTATTTCTTGTTCAAGTTTATATTGTAGCATGCAATTTTCATAAATAAAATGAAGAAGCAATGTAAAGAACCATGGTTAAATAATAGTGTTTCACAGATATCGCTGATAACTTGGTTAATGCACTGTTGATGTGCACGTGGTACAATTTTCATATTTTAATCTTAAGTAGAACATGAAATGACAATTATGAAAAGACAAAATAGATACCACCAACAGCTGTAATTGCTATCTAGGCTGCTCAAAGATGGGCAAAAGACACAGTAAATCAATATTAAGTTCTCCAGAAATGCAGGTATCACAACAAGGACATCATATAACATCATTATAAGCAAATTCTAATACAATTTGGACAGTTGTAAAGAACACAGGATGAACACAGGGAATGAGAGGATAACTTGTCCTCTGTAACTTCAGTTGATATCTTATGGAAAAAATAAATCTCTGGGAATCATGACTATGTAACATTTAGTTAAGGCTGTAAACTGTGCTGGCTTTAATAAATGAGTATGGTTTCTTTTTTCACAATTTAATATGTAAAGATCAAAAAGGGTTAAATGGTTCTGCCATGTGTAATTATAGTAAGTTGAAATTTAACAGTCTTAATACACTGACTTACATGAAATACTTTTGTATATAATAGTATGTTCTAGGCCTACATTTTGCAGTGTTAAAGAATGCCTAATTAAACTCGTGGGTTAATAAACCAACTAAACTTAAAAAAAAACTGTTAAAGATTAAAGGTATGGTATAAATATAATTAAAATAGTGAAAATTGAAAATGCAAACCTTCGGGATTAGAAATGAAATGGGAAAAAGGCGAGTAGATAAGGAAATAAACGAGAGCTTCAAAGAAAAGATATAACAAATGCAACAAATATGTAAAAGTAGTTTGATCATAAAATTAAATTAAATATTTGCATTTCAGGTTCTAGTTTTAGAGTGTAATCATTTACACTCTAGAGAAAGTAGTTCTGATTTTATTCACAGCTTTCTGGGGCTGTTAGTTTCCCTTGTGGGAAATGAAACAACACATAGCCCAAAAACTTTTTATAAATTCTTACTGATTTTTTGCACTTATTCATAAATTATTTATGTATTTATAAATATTGGAGATGTATTTCACATTTCAATTGAGCATTTTAAATTTTTTAATGAAATAAAATGTTTAGAATCTATTTATTCCCTTATCTTCCTCCTCATTCCCATAATTGAGCCTCATTGAATTGAATTCACAGACTCTTCCACCATTACATAGAAAAGCAATATAAAAGAAACACTTTTCATCATTATTATCTAGTTTACATAAAAATGCTGTAAAAATGGAACTAAATTTGAATCAACTTGAGAATTATTTGGTACCAGAAAATGATCTATTAATCAAAAGATTATCAATTAGAATCAAATTTCTTTGTGTGTGCGATGACAAACAAGAAAAATAAACAAAAACATATCAATTGTTTACCATTGGTTTTGCACTTCCACAAAATTTTTATCTCTTTTGAACATTGTATTCATTTTGCATTAGATGATAAACATTCCTAGGTTACTTTGCTATTTATATAAATTAAAAAATTAAATGTCCATGTAATATATTTTATGCACATGTGAAACATGTTTATAAGTAATCAAGTGCATGTTATTATGCATATTATAGCATATACTGCTCCATATGCATTATCTCACATAACATGCACAAATAAGCAACTATTAGGTTGGTGCAAAAGTAATTGTGATTTTTGCAATTAAAAGTAATGGCAAAAAGTGCAACTACTTTTGCAGCAATCTAATAGATTTTATGACCTTGAAATGCATATTTTTTAGTCACTAAAGGCCACTGAAATTTTAATTTTATTCCTGCAAAGCGAGAGTTTTAATAATAAATCCACTCTGTACATAAATGGGATTGTTATTCCAAATGTTCTCCATTAAACTGTACAATATAATTGATATTATAAAATAAAATATAAAAAAATTTCTCTTTGGGTATATTATATTGCCATTGACACTTAAAACTGCACTATTTTCTGTTCTTGGTTTCAGAGGAGAATATTTAAAATGAAACTACCTTTCTTACCCTTTTACTGAAGTCTCAAAAACAGAAGGCTATTACTTTCTACAATAATAATGATCTTCAAATTCTCTATATAAGAATGAATTAAAACCTTTACATTAACCACAAGGTGTCTCCAATCTTTAATTCGTTAGATTTTTCCTCCCCTCCATCCCCGTTTTTTGATGCAGAGTGAATATATACAATCAGATTGCCACATTTGGAAACTTCAAGAACATTCATTCAGATGTAAATTGAAAGTATATATTTTAGAAGGGACTTTATCAGACTGAAATATATGTAATATACTATACATATGTAACATTATATATGTCATAGTTATATCTATTATATAATGATATGTATCACATGCTTATAGTATAGCACATGTTTAATAAGAATTTATCAGTTATTTTATGAGTATATATTTTAGAAGTTGGCCTCTTAAAAATAGTGACACAACACCAGAGAAGAAAAAGAAAAAAAGTTTAACATCAAAGCAGAGCATGCTTTAGTTTATTTATTCATAATCAATATTTAATTTTTGAATAATCCTATCAGTCAACTATAACCAAATACTCTAAGAAAATAAAAATTTCATAGTGGACTATACACATCTTCAAATAACCACAAATACAATTAAAATCCTGTTTTTTACAGAGCAAAGCTGTTAGTGAGAAGTAATTACTAAAGCCAATCTCATTATGAAATATGAATATATAACTGAATATATAACTAAATATGAATATATAGAATAAATCTGCTTTAAAAGAATTCCAACTACAGAAAGTCTAATCCAAATCCATGTATGGCTTATCTCTCTCTTTACCCAGAAAGATAACGTGTGTGTGTGTGTGTGTGTGTGTGTATGTGTGTGTACGTGTCTTTTTAATGGGATGCTGTTTATCCCACTATATCTTACCACTCTGTCTCTTTGGATAACAATCACAGGACCCAGATGCTAAGGGTAAGTGATATTTTCCCACAAGCGGCTTCTGGCTCCTTGGCAGACGTGGTAGGCAGTTGTGTTGGCAGTCGCAGTGCTGCCTCTGGCTCTCTTGTGTGGCTTTGCTGTTGAGAGGATGCTTGGCCTGCCCTGTCCTCCTGGATACCATTTCCCTCTAACAGCCCTTGGGTTTTGTGAGGCTTTATTCTGTACAAATCCCTTGTGCAGTCTCTGGATGAACTCTCTAAAGGCAAAATAGAGCCTTTCTTTCTGGTTGTGTTTAATGATCAGCTGAATTGCTGGTCCAGGTACTCAGGAAAACCAAAACCAAAACCAAAACTTTTCCAATTTTTTTGTGGCTATTTTGTTTTAATTTCTGATCTTGTTTTCACCCTGAGCACATTGTATCCCAACTTAATTGCCAGCAAGTTGACCAAATGATTTTGTGTAAATGTTGTGCTTTCTGATTTTTTATGTTGTAATTTACATAATGTTTAAAAGTCCTTTGTTTTCCCATATTTATTATCATAAACAATTTTGAAGATATGTTTTAGGTCATAAATAACAACATATAAAATATCTCTCGCAAAAAAATTCAAGAAAGGAATTTGCTGATTTTACAGAGTATGATTGGCTGATAAGCTATTTAATGAAATAAAGGTAGTATGCTTCTGAAATTGACACAGAAGTAATACTTCATTCCTTGCATGCTTGTAATCTGGATGACATTTTGAAGCATGTGCTCAAGTTGTACAAACAAAAGCACACAGCAGAGCCAAACATGGTTTCAAAGACACCAATATAACTAACTGTCTGCTGAGTAATTTGTGACATTTTCACACATTTCCTCTCAGTGATATCACAAAAATAGTCATAAATGTGTATCATGGATTAAATGGTTCTCTACCTTACTATACACCTGGACACAATCCTCAAGGTCCAACAATATTTTGGGGTATTGATAGCTGTATTTTCTTTGTAAGCTGAAATATTAATAAAAACCTAAAGTTTCCTAAAAGAAATATTAGAAGCATTTTGCATAAAAAGGCTCATTCCAGTTAAACCTGGGTTGAAATATATTTCTTTCCAGTCTGCCATTTTTATCTCATATGACTGTAAAAACTCTAAAATTATTAATACTGTGTTTTATAGTTTAACAAGTGAATTACTTAGCAGTCAGAAAAAGACTATACAAGTTTTATGTGGGTCTTCAGATAATTATCTAAAACAGTTTCTTATTAAAGACTTCATATGCTTTATGAAAAACTGGAATGTGTTGTGTCATAACATTATAAATTAAGAGCAAATGTAATTTAAAGAGGAGCTTCACTGAAGCTTCTAGGAGAAATAAAGATCATACCTCTTCTTCACAGCTGTGATTCTGTTTTTGCAGACATTGTTGTTGATGTTGAACCCTCTCTGATGCAGAGTATGTTCTTATTGTAGCCAATGTTCTGCAAACCATGTGCTTCTAGTTCAGTGGATAAATTATCACATTCTAATGTGACTTCAATGTTCTATGACATGTGATAAATCCATGTTCTGAAAGAGCATTTCTGGTTAAATCAGCATAAATCCTCAAAGATTATTGACAATTGAATTGCTATCAAGCATATATTCTTCTTTTTGTTCCTGGATTAATTTTGTTCTTTCTTAAATATAGAATATTTAATAAACATTTGTGGAAACAAAAAAATGTTAAGTACTTTTTTTACAGCATTTCGACCTTTTCATCTTCCATTTCTAACTGGGAAATGTGGCACTTTCAGAAAAACCATTGCTAAAGCTTGGTTTCTCATTTTCTACAATATATAAGAACTCAAAAGATTGTAATTACATATTCTCTACACTATTTGGTGTAGTTTGACTATACTCCTCTGCTAGTACTTTTTTTTTTCTTTTTCATAATTAAATACCTGCATTATTCTGTTTGGGTTTTCCCCCTCACTCGTCAGTTTTTGGTAACATAGAATTGTATTTTAAAGACCTGAAAACAAATTGTAAATAAGGTACATTTGTAACAACAGAGTCCCTGGTAAGATTCTCTAAAACAGTAAGCAGAAAGCTAAAACTATTTTTTGTTCTCTTTCTACCAGTAGGTGTCACTATTGGGACTAAAAGGTAGTGATTCTCAAGCCATCTAACAGAATTTAATTTTAAGATCATGAATTACCTGTGTGATCCAAAGGTAATTTATTGAGCCATGCTAACCAAACCACCCTATGAAAAGTTACTTGGCAAAATTTATCTCAAAATCTCAACTAAACATTTGAAGTACACATCTGAAATGTGAAATGACCCTACTAAAAATATGCTGGCAAGCGATCCTGAGATATCAGACATTACAGCAAAACATAACTCATGGAATTTTTGAAAGATATAAGAGAATAAAAGTAATTTGAATAGTATTTTGGTATGATCAGATTTCAAAAATATTAGATATAAAAATATAAATGTTGTAAAACAAGAGAATTAGGGTTTTGCCTTTTGAAAAGTTTCAAGGTTACACGTAGTGCCACCATAATATTCCACACTTGAACAAAGACATTTATGGAGTCAGGTCTTCCTTTTTCAAAAAGAAAAGTCCCTGAGCTTCCTTATGTAAAGACATCGTAAATCTCTTCATCTTAGGAAATATTAAATTAAATAACTTTCAACTTCTGGTGGAAAAATTAAATCTTTTCTCCCCCCCCCCCAAAAGTGACTTCACAAAGTAGTGAGGCTATTTTCAGCCTAATTTCATGAAAATATAGTTCAATGATATTTTCATGTTAAATATGACTTGAGGAAACTATATTTTGTTCACATTTCCTAGGAAATCTTAGCAGTAAACTTTTGCTTTTTGATTAATCAAAATATTTCTTGGGCACTTTAGTTTCATCTAAAGTTTTTATTTCAGCTTTTTGTTGGTTGTGGGAAATATATGGATATGTGTGTGAACAGTGTGCCTCCCCAGCAAACAATGTCAAGAAATACAATTTCATATAAAAATGGTTTTAAATCCGAAACTTGAATGGGAGCATTATGTACAAAGAAAAAAAAAAAAAAAAGAGTACCTGTTATTTCTTTGTTGAATAATCTTAAAACATCTCTTTGAGTCCAAGCAGCTCATACATGAGAGCTTGAGGGTCCTTTTATTACCTGAGAATAAGCAGTTAGACATGACAGCTTCGAAAGTGTGAATGCCATTATTCAATGTTTTATACAGTATATTCATTGGCCATCCATCTGGTGTGCAACTTTCCAATAAAAAAAAGCTGAAAGTCATTCTCCTGCTTGTTTTTCCAGGGCAGTTCCACAAGGACAACTGCACAGAGAGAGATTCGCCAGTAGAGGCCTCTCTAGATTTGCCTTCTGATCACAAACTCCGAATGTGCCTTGAATCTGCTGCAGTTAACACAACTACTTGAAAAGATTCTTGTTGCATAGGGAAAAAGATCACTCTTTAATGCCCTTTTAAGTTCCATGATGTTGATTAATGTTGCCCTTTACATTAATGATGTTTCAAGCAAAAGAAAACAAATTTAAAATGGATAAATTCTATTGAGGATGCATTAATTAGACAGAGACTTTGCCATATGCTGTGGCTGGAGGGCTTGCTGGCCTTTCTCTTGTAGTTACCTGTGTAAAATCCACCCTATCCTCTACATGAATGCCCAAGCTGAATAGCCAGTTGAATGAAGGCTTTAGTTTGATTCGCCATACAAGGGGTACTGTGTCACTGTGTTTTCTTTCTAGGAGTCACTAAGTGATTTCTATATCTGTTGTCATGGTGATATAGCAAAGCAGGGGAAAATGGGGGCAACTTCAGGCTTTCTCCTCACCCTCTGGACTAAGATGTTGTTAGCAAGCCTATAAAACATTGGGCTTTATCTGGGCCTTCTTTTTGTTCTCTGATTGTCAATAAAACTCATTTTAAGGGTAACAAGGACATCTAAATGTCATCTGTCACAGTGTTAGAGAGATTAAGTTTGTTTAGGGACTTGTGCTGGACAAAGGCCACTATTTGTTCTGCAGATACAAAGCAGTGTTGGCTATCACCACTCTTGATTTAGAAGGAGGCCCAGAGACCATCGAGGAAATATCATCTCAGTTGCAGGTGTCTTGACATGACAGCATTAAAAAAGACAGAAAAAATAGTTATGGTTTTGAATGGGAATCTGCAGTTTTGTTTCTCACACCCCTTTGCAGATTCCTCAAACATAAAGTCTTCTCCTAGACTAGATGGAAGAATTTTGAGTTCAATTTCTGAGGGCCTCAGGCCTGTCTAAAAACATGACATACACATGATGGTCTCTGAATGAATGATAAAAGAGATAAAAGAGGTTTTGCAAGGAAAGTCCAACAATAATGTATACTGCATTAATTCAACATTTGCTCAATAATGAGGCCAAATGGAATGTACAGATTAATGAAGACATTGGTGTTATTAAAATCAAATCCTGTGGTTCGTATGCTTTTTTTTAATAATGAACATTGTGGCTATTGGAGAGGAAGAACAGGATTTTTTCTATTAATTTGGCACACATCCCAGATCTCATTCAACCAGAACCTATCCCCTGCAAAATGCAGCCCATGGTCTTTATGTGCCTTAATCTTTCTATTTTATATGTGTTAATTTGAGTAAAAAAAATATTTTCCTCTATAAAAATATTTTTAAAGTGAATCTGGAGCGTAAGTAATAATTCAATAATATTAAACTAGGATGTTTTTTCTAACACAAAGAGGGATTGGAAATATACAAAATTACTGCATATAATGTGGTGCTCACATCACATCTGCCTGCACTATGTAAATTGATGCAGCTTTCATGGGACTTCTAGAATCTGAGTACATCAATGCATCTCAAATACTGTATTATGGGAAAATATTCATGGTAGCGAGAGCCACTATGTTAAAACATAGATGAACTATTATAAATGTTGAGCAACGGGAGAATCTTTGTTTACCTTTTATTATGTCTCAATAACTTAGATATTTATGAAATACAATGAAAACAGTAGTATGATTCATTTTACAATATCCCTGTGGGCACAATCCCGCATATAACACACATATGTGTACAACAAACACATCACCTGGACCAGAGTTGACATTAGGAATGACAATGATAAACTTCCTCATGATCGTGACTCTATGGAGAAAGAAAATATACACATATATACGCATATATAGTAAACTTGAGTGTTCTTAATTCAAGCTCTCTCAAAGCAATTTGAAAATTTGATTTTAATTGTACTGAAAGAGATCTGGGTATACAGCCATAAATGCTTTATGTATCAACTATTGGATGGATTCCATATTAGTTGTAAATTTGGTAGTTAATGATGAAGAAGCTGAACTCATAAAGACAAACACCAACATCTAGAATGAGACCTTGTAAAAAATAAAGTAGGAAGTTGCACAATCCCATAGTCGTTAATATATCTGTGATGTAATATTAAACATGTGTAACTACGAAAAAGACAACTGGATTCCCTTTTTATAAAATTCCTGAAGCAATTACCACCAAGCTCAGTTTGATTTCTTTTTTAGATAGAAAGATTTATTCTACACAAACTAATGAAAGCAAATACAGTATTGAGATGCTATTACATCAATATTATGGGCCTAGATGACTTTTGTTTAGTATCTTAATAGCTCGGTCATTTGTTATTCATTCAGCCGCACACGGGACACCAGGGTGTTATGAAGGACAATACTCTCGGGGCATTTTGAGTTCAATTTGTGTTTCTCTACTTATGCAGAACATGTGTTGGCATCAGCCATGGTTACAACAGGGGAATCACAATATACAATGAAGTTTTACCACGTTGTTCTGAGATAATTTTTCATTTTTCAAAACACAAACATCAGAACAGCTGATGTATACAGTTCTGGTGTTTTATTATTAAAGTTACTGGATATATGCCTTCTTTCTGCTTTTTAATCTCTTATTTCTTGTAGTTTTTCAGATGAAGCATTATCTGAAAGAATAAAAAGCAAATCCCTAAGAAAAAAAGGGTGTCAAGCTATAAAATAGGCCAACGACATGAAATATTTGTTATTTATACTTATAGCTAAAACAAGGTGACTGAGAAAATAAATTGGATATGTCCACTGATCCCCAGAGATACACAGCACAAACACACACAGATACACACACACACACACACACACACACACACACACACACAGATTTATATACATAAAGCCTTACTAGTTTATCTTCAAGAAGACATCAATGTTTTCTTAGAGCTTTTGTAGCTTCACAGCTCAGAGTAATTCTAATTAGAAAAGTTGAAGGAAATGGATACTACAGGGTATGATTCTTTTTCTAAATTTCTTGAGATGAAAATCCTCTAAGTGCCTTTAAGTAGCTATGCAATTTGAATAAATTATTTAATTCCTCTGGCCTCAGTTGCCTCTCAAGGAAAATATAGGGATGAGATTAGATAACCTCTAAATCTTCTTCCACTTTAAAATGAAGTTAACAAATTCATAGTAAGGTTTTCAGTTTTTAAAAAATGTTTAGTGTTTTTAAAGCAACTATTTTTATTAAGAAAAAACATGGAATTGACAAGAGCTCTCTGGTAAGAGTAATATTCAATAAAATAAACAGATCTGTTTAAGATTTACTGTGCAAAATTAAGAATCCGGCAATTGTATTCTGTAAGTACTATAGTCTTTTCGTTTTAAACAAATGCATAGCAAAAAAGTTCATCAAATTGGTTCTAAGTTAATTCATTAAAGCTACGTATTATTCTGGATTTTTAATCATTCCTTTGCCTTCAGGAAATAGTGAAACAAGAAATAAAAACTTAATAATGAAATGAACTTTTTATAACAAAAAACAATATGTTTGATAATATGCTTACTTGATATGTCATTGTCACTTGAACCAAATGAAGCACTTGAGAATATTTCCTTCCCTCCTACTCTCCCATTTTGCTTCCAAAATTTCGAATCATTTTTTGTATTGTTATTTAAAGCAATCATACAACATCTAAATTTATCATAAAATAGCTGACTTTGGTGGATAATTTCTACATGATCAAATTTCCTTTCCACCTTACAGAACACATTATTTGTTTATCAGTTGTGATCGTCTTCAAGTATATCTACAATGATAATATGAGTAAATAATTATAACATTGACTTCTCAGGAATGTTTTCAGTCAAAGTACTTTATGTACATAGAGCGGCTTAATTAAAATATTGGATCGATGCTGTTATACATAATTCTTTCTCCTGCTTATCTATCTTATTGATTGAAGACTCTAAATAATTTTATTCCAACTTGTGAATATAAAATTATGTATTTGTCCAAATTTTATTTTATTCAGGTACTAATTAAAATTGAAATATATGCTTCAATAGAATCAGCTTTGAAAAGTTAATATTAACTCATTTTTACTAACAATAATAACTATGTTATGTGGAGAAACATTCTAAAGTGTTCGAGAAAGTATAGAATCAGTCTAATAATGCATGTTTGGAAAGATAACCCTCATCATATTTTCTTAGTAGATATTGGTGCATATTATTTTTATCAACGCATTCAAAATATTGAAAAATTGGGTAGCATATTATAAAGTAATTAAAATTCCTAATTATCTGATCTTATTTTTATAATAAAATGTTTTTTATTTTCTATATTGTAAATTATACTAATAACTTACCATCACCAAAATTTTTAAAGCCACAATGTAAGAGAAAACATAATGAAATGATTATATAGTTAAACTAAAATGTGTTCTTTGACTCTCCATTACAGCTTGCTGTTTTTAATATAACTGAGATATTCAATTTTATAAAAAAAATGTTTTGTACACCAAAAGATACATAAATTTAAAATCTAATGAAAAGATAGTATATATTAATAATTATTTTATCACAATATTGACATTTTAAAAATGTTTTTAGGAAAAGTTTTTAAAACAGATTTATAACTTTGACATTTTTAATAAAATCAGCTTTCCAATCAAATAAATTTTTCTATTTCTGAATGCATTATCTCCTCTATTTTTGGACTCAATATTCTAAGCTAAAATACACATAAATATACACCAAAAAATTGGTTAAAAATAATCGTAATTTAAGTTGTAGTTGAAGGCCACCCTGTTAATAATACTTCACGTTGAAATATTTGAGTCCTTTATTAATCGGCCTGAATTTGTACAATCTGAAAAACAAACAAATAAAACGGTTTAGTGCATGAAGCCTGGGTAAGTGTGTAGTTCTTTCATTATTATCATTGTAGTATCTGAACAATAGGTTTTCAACCTGTGAAAAGAATAAAAATTTCTTAGCTATCTTTTTATAAGCTTGAAGTTTCAATACCACTCATTTTTGTGACAAAATTGCAGTACATGCTATAAAAGGACAGCTTCTCTTTTAATACTAGTACTTAAGTTTTTGAATGTTTTAAGGATTTTATATCTTTGCAGATACAATTTTTAGTATAGTTTTGGCTAAAGTGAAATATTCAAAGATTTTTTCAGGTCATTTTTAAGGTTTATCCTGTCAGTTCTGATGAAATAAAAAAGCAGATTAAAAAATACTTTCTGACACCTAATAATAAAACGATTATTTGATTATTGGAATAAAAAGAGTTCCACTATTGGAAGTTCAGCTGAAAAAATTACAAGGAGTTAGTAATATCGTAGATATTCAATAAGCAAAATCTAGTTCCCATAATACAATTATTCTGTTGTTTTCAAATACTGGCTGCCATTATGTGAAAAATTGTTAATTCTGGTATTAAGTTACCTTTAAATAAAAATGTTATTGCTGATGCAACTCAGTATTAGAGTAGAATAAAATACACAAGGAATGCGGTAACAACAAAAGAAGAAATACCTGTTTTTACAAAATATTTGAATATAGTTCATCTGTATATGAACTTATATGTGATTTTAAAATTAACATGTTAATCTGAAACGGCAACATCTTTGTTGGGTAGTAGCCATTTTGGAAACTCTAAAGACATATCTTTACTTGTTTGCATTAGCAGACTGAGTTTCTTTTCTTTGATTTTCCTTTTTCTTCTTCCCCATCCATATGTAGTTTATGATAATTAGTACTCTTTTCTTCATTGCATTTTATTACTCTTAGTTCCCTCTTTTATCAAAATCTTGACAGTGTGTTAAGAATTTTACTTCTTTAATAGTAACCTTTAGTAATGTTATCAGTCATTTCACATTTTAGTCTCTCATTATTTAGATTTGATATTTAATAGTACTTTAAATAGCTTAGAAAAGTTAGTTTTAAAACAAATAATACTTTTTATTTAAATAATATTTTGCTTCCTGTAACTGCTTCCTGAAACAGGACTCAAGTCTCTTTATTAAAATGACTGAAGTCATATTATAATTTGGCTTCCTTTTCTTCAAAGCATTTCTTAAAGTTAGAAAATACTTGCCTTTGCAGTTACAGAGTGAAGGGTGAGGGGAAGCCATTTTTTAGCGACATTAAAAAGCAGGAAAGGGGATAAAAGAATTTATAGGAACTTTATAGTATTTAAACATAGGTAAGAATTGAAATCAAAATAAAAGTAGACTCCCAAGTCTGATACTAATATTAGAAAATTTATTTGTGTGTGTTATTTCTCCACCTACTTTTTTATTTTAAATCCCCCTTTGAAAGTTATTTGAGTGAGTAGTATGAGTAGAGTTCTGGCTTCAGCGTCAGAGAGGTCTGAGTTCAAATCCTAACTCTGGAAAAAGAAAGAAAATTTTGAAAGACATATTTCATTCACATGTAAAATGAGGATGAAGGTTACAGTTATTCTGTGATGAGATAAGGCACATTAAGTATTTGTCAGAGAACATGACACTCAGGAATAGCTCAATAAAGTTGGCCATTGTGATGTTGTTGGTATTTCTAGCCAAAAAAGTGTCACAGAAAAAAAATTTGGCATAGAGTCAGGGGAACATGTTGGTTGTAACCCTTATGAGATAAGTAGCATTGGACAATTCAATGAATTTCTCTGAGCTTAAATTTCCATTTCTACAAAATATTCTATATCTTTGAGTTGACTGTGAGATCTATGTTATGCTAGTAAATGCCTACAACTCTCTGATTTGTAGCATTTTCTGACATTTTTGGTAAATCCTCTTACCATGGCCAATTTCAAGCTGCCAACACAACTGGGCAGAGATGCACGATTGCACATCTTTATTATGTATATGATACAAATAAAATCCATTTTATTAAGATAAACCGTAGTAGAAATGTAAAAAATATAAGTGAAAACTCTTTTATAAAGTTTTCTGGGAAGGTACAAAGTTTTAAATAGCCAAGATAAAATAATAACAAGAAGAAGCTGAGAACAAATGTTATATTCAACATCACCTAGTATAACTATGTGGAATATAGTAGGTACTCAATAAAGTTTGTACATCAGTTGAAAGAATACACATTAGTAATTAGAAAAAATATATTTCTATGTTTTTTAAATATAGAGTAAGTTGGTATAGTTTTAATATATTTGCATTTTGAGAGTTTCAAGGAAAATGATTGATTTCATTTAATTTACTTTATCATATTATATCATATTATTTTATATATTAGTTCTACCATACAGATTTGGTAATTGTAAAAAACTTCAAAAGCATAGATATTATTGAGATATAGCATAATAATTAAGAATTAGTGAGTTTTGAGTATTATCTTTGTTTTTAGTAAAATTCATTTCATAAGTATTTATAATTTCTTTGCTTTTTTAAAAAAACAATAGTTGTGTTCAGTAACTCATCTTGCAACTTTCTTGAAACTTTAAAAATCATCTTTTCTAGGCCAAGAGACGCCAGCTGTAATTCACCAGTGCATATGAGACAAATCGAGTAATGTTTGTGAAAGACCTTATACCTTTTGTTTTTAAAGAAAACTCTTTAAACTATAAAACATATTTATTTGTTATTACTATTATTTTACCCAAGTTTCTTTGCACACAATATGATGAATTATTGCTTTTGGCTGAGCCAAATGGAGAAAGTAGATAAGACTACCAACACAAACAAACAAGAAACCCATTATTAAATACAACCCAAACTGGAAAACATTACGTTTTAGTCGGTGTAATCTGTCAGAACATGTTTCAATGTCAATAAACTGTGTCAGTGTTGTCTTAATTAATAATTGAAACTATACCTTTAATGATTTTATGAGATAAAAAGGCTATCAGCAGTATACTAAAACTGTTTTTTAAGTGTCTAGTTTTAAATCTGCAATAAAAAGTCTTACAGCATTTAGATTCTCCTCTGAAGGAAATCTTTAGATATTTTTCTTCCTAGAGTCATGCATTTGCCTAAGCTAGTTGATTTTTTAAAAATTAAGCATAGCATGATTCAAAATTGGCACCCTGGGGAATCATTGCCACCATAAGGAATTCTCTGTAAAATCAATTAAATCAAAGTTAAGTAAATTAAATGAAATAAATCTCCTTCATTGAAACTCTCAAAATGCAAACATGTTAAAACTACACCTACTTACTCTATATTCAAAATACATATGAGTACTCTTTTCTAATTACTAATGTGTATTCTTTCAATTGTTTTACAAACTTTATTGAGTACTTACTATATTCCAGATATTTATGCTAGATGATTTTGAATGCTTTATTAGTTCTCAGCTTCTCCTTGCTGATATTTTATCTTGGCTATTTAAAACTTTGTACCTCCCCAAACAAACTTTGTAAAAGAGATTTCACTTATATTTTTACATTTCTGCTATGGTTTATGTTAATATGGAATATTTTATATACCTGTCCCTTTACTCGCTACCTAGTCTTTGATTTTTCTAATATGTTTGTGCAAATACTACATGAAAAATGGTATACATTTAGTCAGCAGTAGTCATGCTTGGTTGTGTTATGCAACATAAAAAGAGAAATGATTATTTAAACTTGATGAGCTGAAAATTTTATTTATAAATAACTCTGAATAAATTACTTTTGATATTTCCCAAATTAAAAAGAATAGAAATTAATTTTCTTGTTAAAATAAAAACGGTGTATTATACTATTGATATCTTAAATGCAGACATATATACACATATATATTGTTATGTCTATTTGACTCACACTTGAGAGAGAAATTAGGTCTATGATTTTCTTTCTAAATTCTGAAAATAAAATTCAGGCTTCCAGACAAATGGCAATATTCTGGATCATTTAAGAAGCCAACTCGATGGAAAAATAATTATGTTTAGGCTTAGGTAAAAAGACAGGTTATTTTTCAAGGTCATTATCATGTACAATAAAAATTGTTAGTTTCTCTGACTGATATAAATACAGCAGTACTTAACTAGATATAAAAGAAAATGTGTATTATTGTAATTTCCCATAAATATTTTCAAAGTTTTAAGTGTATAATAGTAAAGCTATTAAGTGTTATATTTTTACTTTGATGAAATAATCTTTGGAAACTCTCTTGATAAACAAGTACTGTGTTTGTACTCTTAATACTATATCAACATTGCTCCATAGCGCAGATCCTTGATTTGTAGGTTTTATTATGATAGAACAGAGTGGCTTACAGAGAGGGAATGTGTAAATAAATCACAGCTTCTTAAAAAAATACAGACACCTTTAGAAAAATTCCACTGGCAGTGGAACTTGTTTTGAACTATATTTTTATTTCAAAATAAATGTAACTTACTGAGATTCACATTCCTTAAAGTAACTGAGGAACAGGAAAGCAAAACAGAGAAGTGAGGTGAAGTCATAAATTGTAGTAGACCAAAAATGTAAAATCATTCCTTAACCTGAAAGATTTAGTTTCACTTTAAAGTGGCAGAAACGAAAACAAAGCATATTTTAAAGACTTTCCCAATAATTTGCAGTATATTTTAAACATATAACGTTTATCACTAAAGAAACAGCATGTATCACACAACATTCGATGATACCTATGCCTGTAACCAAAAAATGATGAATTATTTGAAATTCCAAAACAAGAAATAATTAAATGACCTATTTCTATTAAAAGAGTATTAGAATCAGGAATGTAATATAGACTTCATTCACATATTGTTTTGAATTCAGTATTTAGCCTATCATTTTAAATTTTAAAACAAAAAAGAACTATTTTATTTATTTGTTTTCTTGTTTTCTTTCTTTTTGAGATGGAATTTCACTCTTGTCCCCCAGGCTGGAGTGCAGTGGTACAATCTTGGCTCACTGCAACCTCTGCCTCCCGGGTTCAAGTGATTCTCCTGCTTCAGCCTCCCAAGTAGAAGTAGCTGGGTTTACCAATGCTCACCACCACACCCAGCTAATTTTGTATTTTTAGTAGAGACACCACACCCAGCTAATTTTGTATTTTTATTTCACTTGTTGGCCAGGCTGGTCTCGAACTCCTAACCTCAGGTGATCCACCTACCTTGGCCTCCAAAGTGCTGGCATTAGAGGCATGAGCCACCTCACCTGGCCAAAAAAAATGAACTATTTTAAATTCAGTATTTGGTAAGTTTCAGGAAACACTCATTTTCTATCAAATATGGGAAATATAAAATATATTTTACTCTAGGACTCATCCAAGTTTTGAAACAATGGCAACAGCCTATCAGAAAAAATTTTAAAGTCCTAATTTTCTCCTACTGTCTTTTCTAAGTTTATGTCTCTTTTGTTTTAATTTTTAACACAAAATCATATTTATAATCACAATTGAAAATCTTAGTGTGAAGATTCAAAGAGGATTAGCTCAATATGGCAATCTAAGTGAACTCGAAACTCCAAGATAATCGATCTGTTTGGACATGTTTTGTACCTCCCCATCCAACTTAGTGAAAGAGGTAAGCTGAATTTGTCTTTTTTTTTTTTTTTATTATTTTTTTTGAGAATAATCATTAACATAATAATAATGATTCCCTTTTGTACAGAATCTGGATTTAACAAAAGCATCCTGAAATAAAAAAAAAAAAAAACTTAACATCATGAGCCTTTCTTTTATGTGCTGTGTATTAAAGGGCCATATTATTAATTACTATAAATGCACAAACTACTCTAATGACTCAACAGGAGGGTTTGTCTTTAGAGGGTCTGTCATTAATGAAATCGAAAAGTTAAAAACTGATGATTAGAATTTGATGGGTAGAAAAGATTATTTATGGAATAATTTGCATTGTGATTTCAGATCTACAGTGTAATGCATGACTTCATTGTATTTGAAGCTCGGTGAACCCCATGGTTAATTGTGTTCTCAAAAGGAAACTGTACATTTTCATTTCAAAGTACACACAGATACCAGGTTACCAAATATGACAAAATCAAGTTACTTAAAATTGCAATCCATGGAAATTTTAAATAATTTAATTCTTGAATAAAGCATCAAAATCTGAATTTTCTTCAGGGATATTGTGCAACTTTGAAAAATGCTACTAGTTATAACAGTGAAAAAAGCATGTATTTAGAAGCTTAGTAACCTAAATTTGAATCCTGTTTCTATTGTTTATTAGCTTTATATCTCCAGTTAAAGTGATTAACCAGTTTCAATTTCCTGACTTGAAACAAAATAGGGATAATGCAATTTATCTAAAAAAGGATTTGTGAAGATTACACTGGAAAACACATGGAGTAGCTGGCACAATATCTACCATAGATTAGGAGCTCAATATCACTGTGTTCATATTCCCTTGAATTTACAAAATTGCACCTCTTTTTGAACTTTGCTCTTATCATCATATGATTGAAAATCTGAAGGAAAGTTTTTCCCAAATCAGTGGTTCTAATTTGTAGATTATCTTGGTCTATTAGAATGCTCTGGGACTTTTCAAAGTTGGACTCTGGCATTAATATTTGTATAAGAACAACTGACGTTCTACAATTTCTTCTGTAAATTATTTACTAACGAGAAATACAATAAAAAAAGTGTTTCCTACAGGGTAAAATAAGAACTTCCAGAATGTTTCACAGAACATTATCAGTGTAAAATTGGCTGCCCTGCCACTTACGCATGCCCCTCCTGCAGTGGCAGTATTACTATACGCAGTTTTCATGGTCTGAAAGGTATCCTCACAAATACAAAGCAAAATTGAAAAAGAGACAAGTGGAAGAGGGAACCAAATGGAGAAGCAAACACTAGGTGGGAACCAGAAAAGAACCCAGGGAGGAAGAGTAGGAAGTGAGCTATGGCACTAAAGAGAAATAATAACCAAGGAAAGAAGCGTAATCAACATCAACAGAGTTCGAGGAGAAATAAGACTAAAGATAGCAACAGTCGGTCATTGTTGACCCATATGAATATAAGTTTTGTATAGTGATTTAAGTCCATCTACAGGAATTGAAGAAAAAGTGGATGTTCAGAAATATTCTATTACTCTACCAAAATAATTGTGGCTGAGATCCACAGGGACCTCCATGTTCCTAAATTCGATGGACATTTTTTACTTTACTTGAACTCTCAGCCAGATTTGGCACTGTTGACCACTTTTTCTTTAGAAAATTATTTTCCCTTGGCTTCATTTACAATACAGTTTTATTTTCCTGTTTGGCTATTTATAAGTTTCTGTTACAGACTTACTCTCCCATATTGCCCTTCACTGTATAATTATTCCAAGCTTAGTCTTAGGCCTTATTCTCATATTTTATAATATCTTCCCATGCAATCTTATCCATGTCTATAGTTTAATTGATTAATCCCAAGTAAATCTCAAATGTTTGTTTCAATCCCAGGCTTTATCTTTTAGTGTCAGGCCCATAAACTCAGCTACTTACTTGGCAGCTCCATCTAGCTGTCTCCAAAGTGCTTCTAACTCATGACATCTTCCAGAATCCTTCCTCCAAAATACTTCAAGTACCCATTTCAGAAACAGATAATCTTCTATGCAGTTTCCTGAGCCAGAAACCTGAGTCACCTTAATCCTTCACTAAGTCCTGTCACTTTTAGTTTATAAATATTTCTCATACCACTATTCCTGCCACCAATTTCATTCTCTATACTATAGGAGGGAAGATTTGTTCAAAATTGAAGACTCATCATACAACTTCTTCCACTCTCGATACCTCCTCATTCTTAATTTAAGTGCTTTAATTATTCTAACAATAATCACTAAAATATTTAATATAGCATACAAGACTCAGAATGATTTATCTATTGCCTATCCATCTATAATCCCAAAGGAGACTAGGGCAATCGCATACACTGTAGTGAGTCAAGTGAAAACTATAACTATATATAGGGTATAGCTATACATGCCTAAATATAGAAAAACAAGAGCCAGTTGAGAGAAACAGTTAAAAGGATCTTTAAATTAAAGGTAGTAATGGAAGAATCAAGATCTCAGTAGTAGGAGTTAGTAGGTACAGCATAATTGTGCAGAAGAGAAAAGATATAACTTCTAGTAAACCAATTGAAAAAGTAAAAAGGAGTTAAATTTAAACACGAATATGTATTCTTCATAACTGTTTTTAGTTAAATTATATATTAAATGTGGCTGATGATAGTTACATGTTCAAAAGATATTAAAACTATTATACAAAATACAGGTAAATATTCATTTTTTATTTTTTATTACTGGGCATCAATTTAAAATATTGTATCACGCTTTGGAAATCTAAACACAAACAATTATTCATTCTATATTCTAACATATCTGCGGTTTCTTCATTTTCATTTTTAATAATGACATAAAGTCACCAAGTACACTTTGCTACAAAATCAATTTACTTTTGGTTACTAGAAGATTTTCTGTTAGTTTTAAAATGCATAAAATACCATTGGACAATTCTTCTTAGTTAATTAGACCAAAAGCATCTCTACCCTAAAAACATGATTTGCCACTATTGAAGGGATTCAAAAGAACTTGCTGCTGGCTCTTAGGGCAATTCCAGTTATTAGCAGATGTATGCTCTTGTAGGTATGTAAGTACCTCTTCATATCACTTTATCACTCATAAAGTGTCACTACGTAAACTACTTTCTGGGAGGAAGCCAAGCACTTTTAGAAGCTGAATAACTCTTTTGGGCAACTAGAGTTCTATTCATTTCACTGAAACAGTGAATAGTGTATGAACTGGAATAATCTAATTCAGTAAGTATTAAATAATTAATTCTCTGTATAATTTTACCTGAGGTGTGACTATAAAGTGTGGAGGTTGGTTTTATCTACACATTTGAACATAAAAACTCCCTTAACTGCTATTTGTAAAGATAATCTTGAGCTAGTATATGTTTACTCCAATAATGATTCCAACGATTTAAAAAACTTAGGAATCATTTTTTGGAATGAACTTCAGAATAAGGTTATTGGTCAAATAAGAAATTCTCCAGACATTTTAATCATAAACCCCTTTGTCTAAGCTAAAATATGATTTCCTGGGTTCTGCACCAATTTTTTTGGTTTCCTATTAAAATTGGATAACTTAGAGTTGTTCAGAAAAAAATTTACTTGCATGTGTCAACTGTCATAACAGAAGGTTACACTAAATTAGAAGTTACATAAATGTCTTGAGGTTTAGCAGCCTCATTTGAATACATTTATAGATATCAGGTAGGATGACATTATGAACACAGGTGTTTAACTGGTTCTTGCTCACTTTACCACCAATATAAACAATAGACCCTAAAGATAGTGTTAAATCAGCACACGTTTTGGGGACTGGTGAAGAAATTTTGATAAAACTTTCATGAATTCAGCACTAATTGAATCAAACTTCCATGAATTCAGCCCTAATAGAATCATATTAACTGAACTTACCATAAAATAGTAATGTCACCAGGGAAAAAAAATTAGGCTACATACAAATAAAGAAACTTTGAGTCTAAGACATCTCTTTCATTATTTTGAATGTAAGAAGTTAACAGTTCTATCTTTTGAGAAGAAATTTTTGTTACCCAAGAAATCCATAGCAAGCCAAGTTGTTAGTAAAACCCATGTACACATTGCTAAGTATGCAAGGTCTGAGACAGCATGCATCTTCCTGAAGATATATTAACCGAATGGTGACCTGGTTGCCTGAGATTAACCTTGGCTAGAAAAGATTAGTGGTGAGTATTAAAGCTTACTCAATAATTTTTAAAGTCAGTTCTTTTTACATTAGCATATTAGTTTATTTCAATTCCAATAATGATCTCAAGTCAATTTTGAAAATCTGAAAATGTGACTTTGAAAAGAAAAAAGGAAAGTTTCTCTATGATAGATTTTAAATGTTTTCTAAACCTAAATAATTAATATTCTGTCACATAGGTAACAAAATAGGTTAAAAAAAGTAAGTTAAGTAAATAAATTTACCCAATTACATACAAAATTTAATATTTAATGAACAGGACATTTCTATTGGTGAAATAGCAAATTATTTATTGAAGTTTGCTGGCAACACTAGGTAGCTGTTTGCAAAAAATGTTACATCTTGTTTCACATAAATACCTGATGAATTAAAAATTTATATCAAAAAGTGATTCTAAAGATGTACCTGAAGAAAATACAGCTGAGTGTAACAGGAAGATATAAAAATGTTTTCTGAACTTCTATATCCTAAGAATGAAAGCACAAATGAATCAACTAACAGATTTAACCTCATTTTTTTTTTTTTTTTTCTAATTGTGCAGCTCACCGTAAGGACTTTTTCTTACACTTGTCCAAAAGCAACAGGGATAATGAAAGACTGAAACTCAAAAGCTGTAGAATATGGATGCAACCATAGTCTAAATCCTCCAAAGTATGCATATGACTGGCCAGAACCCTATAAAAGAGCTTCATGGGAAGAAGAAGGAGAAGGAGAAAGAGGAGAAGGACAAAGACAAGGAGAAGGACAAGGAGAAGGAGAAGAAGAAGAAGAAGGAGGGGAAGGAGAAAAGCAGCAGAGAAAGCACTTGGCAAGAAGGCTCAGTCACAGCAGATTTCAGAAGCAGTAGCAAATGGACCTTTGATGCATTTGATGAGAGGTACAACCAAAGGTGAAATATCCATATATTTTCTTGAACAGCAGGAACAGGAAGAGAGATGAACTGCTAGCAGCAGGAATCCTGGACTGGGTTATTTTATAGAAACAGAGAAAGTGGGGTTATAGGAAGAATCACAGAGACATTGAATTTGAGGCAATCAAGAAAAATTTAGATTTGCAGTATGAAAATCAAGTAGCTGGAATACTACTAAAATGCCTTTCTGACCAAAGGAAACTCTTGCAAATAACTGGTCCAGGAAAACCCAACTAATTTAACAATGGATTAAAAAAAAATCAGTATTAGAGCTTGGATTTAAAAAACACCATAAAAAAAAAAAGTGGCATAAGTTTCCAATAGATGAAAGATACTCATCAGAAAATGTTGCAACTCTGCTTTAAAAAAAATTAAGAAATAATTGTCCAGTTTTATTTTTGTAATGAAGGAAGACCTCAAAGAAGATGCAAAAATTCAGGGACAAAATGGAAATAAAATAAAATAAAATAAAATAAAATAAAATAAAATAAAATAAAATAAGATAAAATAAAATCTGCTAGAACCCTCAAAAGGAAAAAAGAAAAATAATGAACTCATAAAGAACATTTTTTAGGTATGGAAAACTGAGAATGAAAATCATTTTAAAAAGTAAAGTAATAGAGAAATTTTACAAAGCAACCAAATTTAAGGAAAAATTGAAAAAGAGCTAAAAAGAAAAAAAAAATAGTAGTAGAAGAGAAGCAAAGGGAATTAACCTATACACAAAGATGGAAAAATATATACAATAATGGAACAGAATCTTTAAATATATAAATTTTAAAAATTTCCTGGCTGGATGCAGTGGCTCACAACTGTAATCCCAGCACTTTAGGAGACTGAGGCTGGTGGATCATGAGTTCAGGAGATTGAGACCATCCTGAATCTACTAAAAATACTAAAACTTAGCCAGGCGTGGTGGCACACACCTGTAGTCCCAGCTACTAGAGAGACTGAGTAAGGATAATTGCTTGAACCCAAGAGGCAGAGGTTGCAGTGAGCCGAGATAGTGCCACTGCACTCTAGCCTAAGCAACAGAGCAAGACTCCATGTCAAAAAATAAAAATAAAAAATTTCCTGAAATAAAAAAGACTTGAATTAACATTAAAGTGTCAAAAAATTTAATTTTTAGCATTAGAACTAGTTATGAAAGCACCCAATTTTTCTATATAAATAAATGTTTACAAGATTATTAAATTATTTTTAAAAACTTAAAATATAAACAACAGCCCACAAACAAAAGAATTCATATAAAACTCCACCAAAGATTTTAATCATTATTAACAGTTGGTGTGTCTGTCTCAATTTTTCTGTACTTAAGTAAGCATATAATATGATATATTATGAAATACAATATGTAACAAAATAATATTTAATATACAGCTTAAGAAAAGGGAACTATACTTAAACATGGCTTAATAAGCAAAAGTATATTTTGCCATGTATATATGAATTATTGATAATAATATAAAAGTTTATGTTGAAAATACATTCATGCTCATAGTAGAAAAAATTACACAGAACAAAATTATATAGAATGAAGAGTTCATCATCTTTCCATCTCAGGTTCTTTTTTGGTGTATCTTCCAGAGGCTTCATGTCTTAAGACAAATGTGAGCGTATTGTAAACAAGGTTTTGGACTTTTTTTTCATTAATAATGCACCTACTTGCACAGGTGCAGTGGCTCACGTCTGTAATCCCAGCACTTGGGGAGGCCGAGGCAGGAGGATCACAAGGTCAAGAGATCGAGACCATCCTGTCCAACATGGTGAAACCCCATCTCTATTAAAAATACAAAAAGTTAGCTCGGTGTGGTGGCGTGTGCCTGTAGTCCCAGCTACATGGGAGGCTGAAGCAGAAGAATCGCTTGAACCCGAGAGTTGGAGGTTGCAGTGAGCCAAGATAGCACCACTGTACTCCAGTCTGGTGACAGAGTGAGACTCTGTCTCAAAATAATAATAATAATGATAATGCACTTATTTAGATATCCTTCAACATAAACAATATAGATCTACCTCATTCATTATGATAACCGTATAGTGTCCCATTGAAAGAATATACTACAATTTACCTAAGTATACTGTGTGCTTATTTTCAATCTTTAGCTTCACCAACTATGTTGCAGTGAATACTTGTATATACTTGTATACAAATGTCAAATATGTCCTAGTATATCTGAAATATAAATATCAGAAGTGCAATTGTGAGGTGAAAATACAAATGCATTTAAAATTTTTACAGCTATTTTTCCATAGATCTCCATGTATGATACCATTTTCCATACTCAGAAAGATAGAATGTGACAATATTCTTTCACCCTCACCACAGTGTATACTATCACTTAAAAAAAAAATTCTCCACCAATGATAAGTGAACAAGATGTACTTCATTGTTGTTTTAACTGGAATTTAAACACCACGATTAACACCATGATTAAGATTGAGAATCCTTACTGTCCACTGGCATTTCTTTGAAAATTGCCTGTTGAGAACTTATCTCATTTTGCTGTTGGATATTTATTGTTTTCTTGTTGATTTAAAAGAGCTCTTTACATAGTAATTAAAATAATCTTTTGTATGTCTTGTGTGTTACAATTAGTCTTTCCCAGATTGCCGTACTTTTCTTAACATTCCTTTCTATTTCTGCAGGCAAAACTTTGACATTTTAATGTAGTGAAAATCACTTTGTGATGTAATTAGAAAGTTTTTCCCATACTATAATTTTATTTTTACTTTTTATAATTTTCCTTGTATTTAAAAAATATTTGTTAAATATAATTCATAGCATCCCTTTGTATCAATGCACATAATTTCTTTCGTTTATCTTGCATTATTGGATTAGTTTGGTTCTTTTTAAAAAAATTGTAGGCACTGGCCGGGTGCGGTGGATCACGCCTGTAATCCCAGCACTTTGGGAGGCCGAGGCGGGCGGATCACGAGGTCAGGAGATCGAGACCATCTTGGCTAACACGGTGAAACCCCGTCTCTACTAAAAATACAAAAAAATAGCCAGGTGTGGTGGTGGGCGCCTGTATGTAGTCCCAGCTACTTGGGAGGCTGAGGCAGGAGAATGGCGTGAACCAGGGAGGCAGAGCTTGCAGTGAGCCGAGATTGCACCACTGCCCTCCAGACTGAGCGACAGAGCGAGACTCCGTCTCAAAAAAAAAAAAAAAAAAAAAAATTGTAGGCAGTATTATTTTTACAAAAATCTATATATTTTACATACATTATTTTACTCATGTCTGTTTCCTTATGGTAGATTGTTTTGTGCTGTAATTATAGGGTCAGTGAGCATTCTCATCTTTAACATTTTACATTTCTAGCCCTGACAAATGGCCCTTCATGAACATAACAATTTACATGCTTACAAGCAGTACATTAAGTATATCATTTCTTGACACCATTACCAATGCTCAATGTTAGTTTTAAATATATTTTCAATTGTAAAATTTTATATTCACTTTTACCTCAGAACCAATATTAATTACATTATTTATTCCCAGTCTTTTGTATTTTTTCTTTCAACTTCATTTCCAGAACTTTCTCTAAAATTATTTTGTTTTCTGTGCCACTCAGAGAAACAATTGAGTGTAAGGAGAAAAGTGACCTCTGGGCAAATAGTAGACAAATTACACAAAGAGAAACTCATGTTGCTACTCCTAGAAAGAGGAAGAATACAGTTTTTGACCAACATTTCTAGAACTTCCCTTCTTCAACCTAACAGTCTCATTTTTTTCTAGCGAGACAACAACATCTCGATTATGTTATGCCAACCTCTGCATCCCATTGAAACTTTTATGGTTTTCCGTTGTCACTTGTCTGGGGAAAAGATGGACTATGTCTAGGTTGAATGAAGCTCAGACTTCATATCATTTCCTTCCATATCCATCATCATGGGGTGGCAGCAAGAGGAGGGCAATTCAACCTTTCTCCACTGAAACTCTTCTATCACATTGTATGCAAAGCCCCAGGCAGACAGCATGAAGACTTGCATGTGTTCTCCAAAGACTGCAGTCATAAAACTGCACCTGCACATCAGACCCTTGCTAATTACAATATTAACATTAACTTTTTCATTCATCAATATATTAACATTAACTTTTTCATTCGTCGTCAAGTTTCATTCATTTCTTAAGGCTAATACTCATTGCAACTTAAAAACAAATAATGCTAAATAGGGCAAGCAATCTGGGAATCCAAATGGTATATTCCCCTCCTGATACACATTCTCTCATTAGACACATACACAGAGGAGGGAAAAAAAATCCCTTCAAAGAGCTGGCACTGCAAATTATTTTTTTATAAATTATATTTGTTCTAGGGTTAGTGAATATACTATTTTTTTATTTATAAAATGAGAGTTTGGGGATAATCGACTTGGTAAGCAGTCTCAATGGAGAATTTAAAATGAGGGAAAACATGGTGAAGAGGAAATAATAAGGATAGTAAAGTAGTAGATCTTGAAAAGTAATCTGGGATAAACCAAAGGGACATTTAATAAACATGATCTTTGTTAAATTTGCTTTGGATCTAGCTAGCAAAAATTCCAGAAATATTTTGCTAGTTAAGAAAATAACTGCTTTTCTGAAATGATTCCCCTGCCTGGTCTGTTATTTATCTTCTAGCTGTAACTATCATATCAAAATGTTAGCTAAAATAAAATAAATTTATCTTAATTGGCTAAAAAGAAGGATGTACTTTTATTTCTTTATTTATTAATTTGGCAAGAATGTGTTGACCTGTCCCTCTATATAAGCAGTCATTTCTTACTTAGGAAAATCAGAATCCTCACTTGCCTGTATTAACCCCTGGGATTTCTTGCCACAGGATATGTTTAAATTATAATTCAAAATTGAATTTTGGGCTTCTCCTTCCTAGCAATGTTTTTCTGTCATTATCAGAAGCCACATTAGCAGTGCATTTTATCATACAATGAACTAAGTTTGAAAGGAGTAAATAGGATAGTATAGGTGTTAAATGCTGCTTGTATTCAAGTAAATGTTAACTAAATTGAGATGGTAAGCATGTGTACTGCCCTTAACCCAAGGCCCAGTGGCATATGCTGCTGTGTATGTATGGCACCCATATGTGGGACTTTGTCTTTTCTGGTTAACCAGTGTATTCATATTTTGAGGACAGTATTTGGGGGCTGAGAGAACCCACAGTTTTCATATACTCAGAGGTGGGTTTCCTTAGCACTTACACTCACCTAGGGTAACCTCAGCCCTTACAACTTGATTCAAAACGTTTCTTTCCATTCAATATCTAGTCACTTTCAGGTTTTCCATATCTGGAGAAAAGCCTATTATGTGCTCAGTCTGATGATTACTCAGGGCTCAGATAGTCAGAGATACTGATGTGGCAACTCTTAAAAGGCCTTGTGCTCCTAGTTGTCAGGTTTCTTTTACCAGTAATTAAAAAAAAGTCCATCAACAGAAAGGAGAGGGAAATAGAAGCAATAGTACTCACTCTTACTGTTAATACAGATCTTACAAGAATTGCAAACATAATTAAATCACTGCTTTTATTATATAATAAAATAAACACCATGATTAAACCTATTCAGAAGTAAGCTGCTTGTCAAATTATAGATTCTGAAATATGACCAAATGCAGCAGAAGCCCTTAAAAACAAGCACTTATTTGGTGCCTAAGTGCTAGGATTGTGGAATGTCAAGTAAATTAAAGGAAAATAGACCTCAGAAGAATAAATATGTCAGTTAAAACATGAATGTTCTTTTGCAATCTATCAATTTCAAGTCTAGCCTATCAATGCTACCTTTTACCACTAGTCCCAATTTTGTTTGTAAGGCCCGCCTCTGGGGTGCTGTTTTTTGTATTTTGTGCAATATTACTTTCTTTTTTTCTTGCTGCCTCCAGCTATTGCTATCAAATGAAAATACATGAATAGTAGTGAGACAACCTTCCCAAGAAGAGGACAGCAGATGGGACCTTCTTTTTGTGTTCTAGGGAAGAAGCACTTACTCATCCCTGCAGTGTCCTCATTCCTCGGGAGGAATGCGATGTACACACTAAATATATGTGAGGATTGTGGTAAAGTGGACCATATTTGTAGCAAAATATAGGCACTCTAAATCTAATAAGAGATTAACAACAACAAGAACAACAAACAAGGCTTAATGGGAGAAATTTACTCGAAAAACCACTCCATAAGGCACTGGACTCAGATTTACAAGTTTGTTCATCCAAATCTTCAAGAAACAGATGTTTTCATCTAGTTAAACTCCTTGAGATGTTATTTTATGAATTAAAACATCACTTCAAAGCTAAACTGATAAAATATAAGTAGTATAGTTCAAAAACACTGTGGCACAATCTTGCATATGAATTCTCGTAAAAAATTAAATAAAATATTAATGAGTGTGAAGGCATTTCTAAATGCCTTTGTCATTCTTAAAGTGAATGACAAAGAAACAAACAGTATTATAGCTACTATTTTGTAACATTTCTGATGGGTCACACTAATGACATTATTTATGAAAAGAATATAAAGAATGAAGAGCAATACTTTTTATTGATTGATAATTGTTTTTTCTGTCTAGGAAAACAAAGTTAATCTACTAAAAAACTATTATTCAGTTCTCGATCTGGTACTAAAGAAATAATCTGAATTCATCAACTTATTAAAGTACCATTGCTTCAATATAATCAAGCTGAGTTTACTTAAAATATGCGAGAGTGATTCAATATTAAGAAATTGATATTATTGATAATTTTTTCAATATATTGTAACCTTGAAAAATGCACAAAAACACTTTATGTAAGTGTTTTAGATTAGATTTTTTCAAAGAGAATTTTATTTGTTAGAGCAGTTTCAGTTTTACCACAAAATTGAGCAGAAGATAGAAAGAATTCTCATAGATCTCCTGCTTCCCAACCACATGCAAACCTCCTTATTATCAACATCTCCCACCAGAGGGGTACGTTTGTTGCAGTTGATGAACCTACATTGACACATCATTATCATCCAGAGCCCATGAATTACATTAGGGTTCTTTCTTGGTGATGTACGCTCTATGTGTTCAGACAAATTTTTAATAACATGTATCCACCATTATGGTAGCATACAGAGTAGTACTGCTGCCCTAAAAATCCTCTGTGCTTGCTTATTCATCTCTCTCCATTAAGCCTTGGTGACCACTGTATTTTTACTATTTCCATAGTTTTACCTTTTCCAGAATGTCATGTAGTTTTTATTATACACTATTAAGGCTTTTCAGATTGAGTCTTTTCACTCAGAATTATGCATTTCAGTTTCCTCTATTTCTTTTCATGGCTTGATAACTCATTTTTTTTTTTTTTTTTTTTTAGCAGTGAATAATATTTCATTGTCTAGATGTACTGCAGTTTATTTATCCACCTACTGAAGGACATCCTGTTGCTTCTAAGTTTTGGCAATTATGAATAAAGCTGCTATAAACATCCATGTGCAGATATTTGTGTGGACATAAATTTTCGATCTTTTTGGGTAAATAGTAAACAGTGCAATTGCTGGATTGTATTATGTATTATAAGAATGTTTAGTTTGGTAGGAAACTGCCAAACTGTCTTCCAAAGTGGTTATACCATTTGCATTCTCACCAGCAGTGAATGACAGTTCTCCTTTCTGTGGCTCCACATCCTCTTAGCATTTGGTAGTGTTAACGTTTGGATTTTGGCCATTTTAATAGATGTGTAGTGATATCTCTTTGTTGTTTTAATTTGTATTTCCCTGATGACAGAAAATGTGGAGCATTTCTTTGTATTCTCTTTGCCATCTGTATGATTTTTTCAGGTGAGGCATTCATTAAGGTCTATGGTTCATTTTTCTTTTTTTTCTTTTAACTGGCTTGTTTGTTTTCTTATTGTTGAGTTTTGAGTTGTTTGCATATTTTGAATAACAATCCTTTATCAGATATGTGTTTCACAAATATTTTCTCCCAGCATTGGGGTTTTCTTTTTACTTTCTTAGCAGTGCTTTTCACAGAGCAGAAATTTTTAATTTTAGTAAAACCCAGCTTACCAATTCTTTATTACATGGATTGTGCCTTGGGTTTTGTCTAAACAGTAATCACTAAACTCAAGGTCATCTACATTTCTCTTGTTATGTTCTAGGAATTTTATAATCTTGTATTTCACATTTAGGTCTATGGTCCATTTTGAGCTAATTTTTGTGAAGGGTATAAAGTCTGTGTTTAGATTTTGTGTGTGTGTGTGTGTTATGAATGTCCAGTTGTGGTGGTCCCATTTGTTGGAAAGACTATCTTTTTTAACCAGATTATTTTTACTCCTCTGTGAAAGAGCAATTGACTATATTTATGCAGGTTTGTTTCTGGGCTCTCTCTTCTGTTCCATCAATCTATTTGCCTATTCTTTCACCAATGCCACACTGTCTTTATTATTGTTCCTCTACAGTATGTCTTGAAGTTGTGTAGTATCAGTATATAGTCCTTTGTTTTTTGTCAATATTGTATTAGTTATCTTGGATCTTTTACCCCTTCAATACTCACAAACATAACTTGCTGGCATTTTGACTGGGATTGCAAGTAAGAAAGACTTGGCATCTTGACAATATTGAGCCACCCTATCCATAAACATAAAAAAACTTTCCATTTATTTAACTCTACTTTGTTTTTTTTGTTTGTTTTTTGTTTTTTTTTAAATCAGAGTTTTGTAGTTTTCCTCATACAGATTGTGGACATATTTTGTTATATTTATAGCAAAGTATTTCATCTTTTGTATGCTAATGCAAATAGTATGGCATCTTTTTTTTTTTTTTCAAATTTCATTTGTTAATTCCTGTTATGTAGGAATGTGATTGACTTTTGTATATTAACCTTTTAAACTATAACCTTACAATAATAGCTTATTAGTTCCAGGAGGTTTGTTTTGTCAATTCTTTGGATTTTCTATGTACATGATGATGTCATCCAGGAAAAAGGGCAGTTTTATTTCTTCCTTCCTGAGCTGTATTCCTTTTCTTTCTTTTCTTTGCATCAGGTAAGACTTTCAGTGTGATGTTAAAAAAGCATTGGTCGGAAGAGACATTGTTGCCTTATTCCTGATCTTAGTGGGAAAGCTTCAAGTTTCTCTGATTTTTGTAAATCAGCCACACATATAAAACAAACCTGAAAAAGCATTGCATATAAATGTTTAAAAATTTTTTGAAAGATATCTGGAAAAGACTAACAAAGGCTAAAATATCAACATTTAAATTTTACAAAATAGACTATGCAAAAAACATTATATAGACATGAAGTATATGTGATAAAGATTCATCCTAACAAAAAAATTCAATTATCCTGAATCTTTAGGTAAACTAAATACTTCATTGAACATTTCAAATACTCTATTAAGCATTGTGTATGTTAATATCTAATCAAAAATATAAACTTTAACTGGTAATAGAAAAAGTAAAAAATTAACAAATTTTCATCATAACACAACACCTAAATTCATTTTACTCAGCAATTGCCAGATAAACAAGAACATATGAGAACATTGAAAACTGGAATGCAAATAATCAGCTTGATGTAATACAGAGTTTACATTATCTTCAAATACAAATAAAACCTCAAATTTCAAAAAGCATTATTCATAGAGAAAACACTCTTTACAATTAAATTTACAGTAAAAGAATAACAATAAAATGAAATATCTGTACTTGGAATGATAATAGAATGATAACATGGCCTTGTAACTGTGACATATGATAAATAATTGAAGGAATTATGACTGTTGAGAAGACCTAAAGGTCACATTGTAACAGTTTAAAAATATATGCCTACTGTATAGTTATTACTATCCAAAGGAAGACTACCTATAGAAGGAAATACAGACAATAAGTAGTAAGATGTTAATATTGGTGAAAACATGTTACAAGGTACACAAGATCTCTCTGTCTCTCCATATTATTTCTTATAATTACATGTAAATATACAATTATCTCAAAATTTGGAAGGTTTTAAAAAGAACTATATAATATCTAATTCTAAAAACCAAGTTTTTTTTCTATACCATGACATTTTCTCAGGAAAAAAGTACTAAGGGTAGATTTGAATTAATAAAAGTGATATCTTTGAACTCTTAATGCCTAAAACACAGAATATCTGTACTGAAATAAATTGTAACACCAATAAAGTCCAAAGAGAATGTGTCTTAGCACTGGTACACTTTTGGACTTCCAAATTTGCTGAACTAGCTATATTCAGAAAGTTCAGCATGGAAGAAACAAAGCAAAAATATAAAATTACTGAAAATGGCATTAATTTATCCTTAATTTCCCCTATAGTTATGGTTGTTGTGGTAGAGGTTGACAGGTGTTGTAATTCAGTATGTCAACTGCTTGTTTTCAAGTCTTTCTACTTTTGTAGCAATAAAATCATGATTGACAAAATTGATGTAGTATAGTATAAAACACTGGAAAGATACATTTATGACTTTTGCAATCTTGGAGGAAACAAACCACTTAATTTATTATTGTTTTATTTATTAAAGATTAGAAATACTACCTTTTACCTACAAATTACAGAATACCTAGATAGTGCAGAAGATCAAAGAGAAAAAAATGAAGGATCTAGAAAGGAAGAAACTGAAGACTCATTATTCTCAGATGATACAGTGGTTTGTATTTTTAAAAATTCAAAAAGAGCTACACACAAATGGTTTTAATTAATTTAAAAACTTACCAATATTACTAGAAACGATGCATATAGATGACATACATATAATAGCAACAGATAGAAACTATTGAAACGGGATAGTTCCCTTGACCCCTTCACAGGACTTGCAAGGAGGTTGGCTCATTTACTCAGCCTTCAGCTCTCAACTCCTCATGGCATGGGGAGCACACAGGTGAGTGAGTGCAGGGGCAGAGACAAGTGCTTCTGGGTGCTGGCAGGAGCAGAACTCTGTACGACCCCATGGCAGCATCTGGGAGTTATCTGTGACCCCTGGAGCCCTAGAAGGCATGTGTTACAAGTGTGTTCCTTTAGCATTGCTGTCGGTGGGCAGCTTAAGTGTTTAACAGCTCAATGAGGGTCAGGGTGGCAGTCTTTTGCACCCACCTTCTTGGTACCCAAGTTCTTATCTGACATCCAGTAAGAATCAGGTCGCATGAATTAACTGAAGGGTGTTGAATGTGGAGGATTTTATTGAGTGTTGGAAGTGGCTCTCAGCAGGATGGGGAGCTGGAAAGGGGATGGAATGGGAAGATGGTCTTCCCCTGGAGTTCGGCCATCAAGCTCTCCCTCCAAAGTCAAGCTACTGCTCTCTGATGGCTGGCTGCTGCTTCTCTTTTCTCCTTCTTTGCCACTCTGCTCTGCTACTCAGCTGCTCTGCCACTCTGAGGCCCCTCTGCAAGTGGGGTCTGGGTTTTTATGGGTCCAGGATTGGGGGATAGGGTAGGCCAAAAAGCAACATTCGAACCAGCAAACTGGAATGCATGTACTCACTTTGGGCTGTGGTCCAAGGCTTGAGGGTGTGGCCTTTCCAAGGACCACCTTCTTCTATCTACTATTTTTCTGCTTCCTGTCCATATCTCTTATTTTTTAAAAAGGCTATTTTTCCCCAATTATCAGTAACATAGAAAATATGAAAAATTTACCAGAAATTTACAAAATAGTCTCAGTGGATGGGATCAGTGGCAGAATGAAGGAAACATAGGAAAGAATAGTGACTGAAACATGTAAAAAAAAAAAAAAAAAAAAGAAATTACCCAATCAGCAAAATATATAAAAATAGATTGCAAAAGTGAGGCAGGGTCTCAAGGACCTATAGGACAATAACTAAAGATCTAGCATTCTTGTCACAGAACTTCTACAGGACAGGAAATAAAGAACAGGGCTGAAAAAATACTCAAAGAAATAGTGGCAGAAAATTCCCCAAATTTGACAAGAGACATAAAGCGATAGATTGAAAAAGTTGGGAAAATCCAGAACAAGATGAACTAAAGAAATTCACGTCACAATACATTGGAATTAAGCTTCTGAAAACTTAAGAAAAAGGTAAAAATATTTAAAATATCAAGTCAGAAATTACACCTTATCTATAGGGGGAAACAATTCAAATGACAGTAGATTTTTCATTAGAAACCATGGGGGCTACAAGGAAGTAGCACATTTTGAATGTGAGAAAAATGAAATGTCAAAATTAAGACATTTTCAGACAAAGGAAAATGAAGAAATTTGTCACTAAGATACCTATCTTAGAGGAATAGCTAAGGGAAGTTCTCTAAACAAAAAGAAAATAAGAGAAACAACTATAGTACATTACAAAGTAAGAAAAATATGGTAAGGAAAATATAGGTAACTACAAGAGTCTTTTCTTTACCTTTTGAATTTTCTGTATTAGGTTTCATGGTTGCAGCAAAAATGTTAACAGTCTCACATAGTTCTACACATATGTAGAGCAATCGTGAAGTAAAGAGACACAAGGTAAGGTTTCTATACTTCACACGAACCAGCCAATTGACATCAGTAGACCATGATAAGTTACTGGAAATGAAAACAGGAAAGCAACAATCAGAGAGAGAGGAAACAGAACACAAAAAATAAAATGACAAACTTAAGCCCTAGCTTACAAATAATTGCATTAAATGTGAATGAGCTAAACACACCAATTAAAATACAGAAATTTGCAATTGGATTAAAAATGTGACCCAACTATGTACTGTCTACAAAAAACTTACTGTAGACAGTCAGCTAAAAAGTAAAAAGTTGAAGGATAAAAGGTGGAAAAAGATATTATGCAAAGAATACTCCAATGAAAGCAGCATTGGCTATATTTTTGTCTAATAAAGTAAACTTCAGAGCAAGAAAAATTACCAGAGATAGGGACATTATATGATGATAAAAGCTTTCCCCTATCACTGCATAGCAATGCTAAATGTGTTTGCATCACAGTGCTGAAAACAGCGCTGCGAAATATGTGAAGCAAAATCTGATAGCACCAACAGGAAAAATCGACAAATACAGATGAAAGTTAAAACACCTCTTTCTCAACAATTAATAGAATAACTAGACACAAAGTTAAAAAGGATATAAAAGAACTCAGCAACATTATCAGCTAACAGGATTGAACATTTATAACATTTCATCCAATGACCACATAGTATATATTCTTTCCAAGTTCCCAGGCACAATATTCCAAGATAGACCTTACACTAGGTCACAAGTTTAAAAGAATTAAAATCATACAGATTATGTTATTTGACCAAAATGGGATTAAAATAAAAATCAATCACACAGAGATAAAAGAGAAAACCCTCCAAATACTTCAAAACTAGACAACACATTTCTACATAGTCCATAGATTAAAGAAAATGTTTCAAGGGAAATTTTAAAAGTACATTGAATTGAATAAAAATTAAAATACAACATATCAAAATTTGTGAGACACAGATCAGTGTGGAGAGGGAAATTTATACAAGCATAACAAAAAAAGAACAGACATTTTAATAATCTAAGTTTCACCTCAAGAACCTAGAAACATTACAGTAAAATATACCAAGTCAAGCAAAAACAAAGGAATAATAAAGCGTAGACTCTATGAAATTGAAGACAGAAAAACAATAATGAATTTTAATGAACCAAAGCTGTTTTTTTACTAAAAAAAATAAAGATATTGATAACATTCAAAAACTTCTGGCAAGACTGACAAAAAAGAGAGCGAGGACACAAATTACTAATATCAGGAACGGAACATACATAAATTTGACAGCTTAGACTACTGGACCCCTTCCTCAAAAAAAATACCAGTGGTCACAATTACCCATATGAAGTAGATAATATGACTAGTTCCATGAGGAGCTTCTTTTAAGGAAATTGAATTCATGATTTTAGATCCCTCAAAAAAAGAAAATCTCCAGGCCCATATTGTTTCACCAAAGAAATCTCCCAAATATTAAAGAACTGATTCTACGCCATCTCCTCCAGAACATGGGAGGAGGAAACACTTCCCAAATAATTTTATGAAGCTAATATTACTCTGATACAAAACAAGCCCAAAATGAAAACTACAGATCAATATCTCAATAATATAGGCATAAAAATTTTAACAGAATATTAGCAAATAAAATTCAATAATGTCTATAAAGAGTAATGTGCCATGAACAAGTGGGGTTTATTCCAGAAATGTCTATGCCGGGGATTCTAGACTGGTTTATTATTGAAAGAAAAAAAAAGAAAAAAGAAAAAATGAAAGAAAAATAAGCAGTGTAACCTACCATATTAAAGATGAATGAAGAATATTCATGTAATCATATCAATTAATATAGAAAGAGCATTTGATACAATACCAGCACCCATTCTTGGTAAAACTCTTGGAAATACAGGAATAATGGGGGACTTATTCAACCTGATAGGGAAAATCTACCAAAAATACCCTACAGCTAAAATTCTACTTAATGGTGAAAGATTGAATTCCTCCCCACCAATCAAGAATTAGTCAGTGATGTCTGCTTTCACCAAACACTGTATTGGAAATTATAAACCTACTGATTGCCTGACCTTGTGATCCACCCATCTCCCACCTCGGCCTCCCAAAGTGCTGGGATAACAGGTCTGAGTCAAAGCTTGGGACCATCCTGGCTAACACAGTGAAATCCCGCTCTACTAAAAATACAAAAATTAGCGGGGCATGGTGGCACGCGCCTGAAGTCCCAGCTACTAGGGAGGCTGAGGCAGGAGACTTGCTAGAACCCAGGAGGCAGAGTTTGCAGTGAGCTAAGATCATGCCACTGCACTCCAGCCTGAGCAACAGAGCAAGACTCTGTTGCCAAAAAAAACAAAAACAAAACCAAACAACAACAACAACAAAAAAAAAACAGCTACTGATTGAAAAGGAAAAAATAAAATAAATAAAATAAAAGTCTCAATTTTTATATGACATGATTGTTTATGTAGAACATTCTAAGGACTCTACAAAAAATTTCTAAGTCTTATAAGTGAACTTAGTAAGTTTGCAGAAAATAGATAAAAATGTGAAAGTCACATGCATTTCTATGTACCAACAGTGAACACATGAAGGCCAAAATGAGCAATGCAATACCATGTACAATAACTCAAAAATATTGAATATGAAATACTTCAGTATTAATCTATCAAAACATGTATAGAACTTTTATGCTGAAAATTACACAATGCTGATGAAAGAAGTGAAATGATGAACTATAAATGAAAAGACACACTGTTTCACCAATTGGAAGGCTCAATATAGAAAAGATGTTAATTCTCCCAAACATATACAAAGGTTTAACATGATTCCTATTAGAATCTCATAAAAATATTTTTACACGATTATTGTAAAACTTACGTGGAAAGGCAAAAGAACTAAAATAGTAAAAACAATTCTGAAAAACAATAATTAAGTCAGAGGAATTAGCCTACTGAATTTCAAGGATATTGAAAGTGTGATACTGGTGGATAGATAGAGACATAGATTGATAGAACAGATTACACACAGAAATAGAACCACAAAATTAACTGATTTCTTATTGATACAGGTAACTGGTTTCTGACAAAGGTGAAAAAGCAATTATAGAAAATACAACTTTTGAACAATTCATACTGGACATCCATAGGCAAAATAGTGAATGTAAACATCATACCTTATGTAAAAATTAACTCAAAATGGATCACAAACATAAATGTTAAAAGTAAAATTATAAATGTTTTAGGAAAAAATGTAGGAAAAATCTTCAGAATCTAGTGTTAAGCAGAGTTTTTACACTCGACACCAAAAGCATAATCAATAAAAGGAAAAATGGATAAACTGAACTTCATCAAAATTAAAAACCTTTGCTCTCTAACAACTTAAGAGAATAAAAAGAGAAGTTACAAAGCAGAAAAAAATATTTGCAAACCAAATATCCAACTAAAGATTAATATCTAGGATATATTAAGAACTCTCAAAACTCAACAGTAAATACATAAGCATTTCAATTTCTGAAATGAGCAATCAACATGAAGGATCATTTCACTGAGGATATATGGATGGCACAAAAGCACATGAAATGATGTTTAAATTCACAGGCATTAGGGAAATGCAATTTAAAACCACAATGAGATATTTCTGCAGACTTAGAAGAATGGATAAAATAAAAAAAAATAATGACAACACGAAATGCTGGTGAAGGTGCAGAGAAACTGGATCACTGGATTTCTGGAAAGATTGTAAAATTATACAGCCACTTTAAAAAACAATATAGCAATTAAAACAAACTGAACACTATTAAATATGTAACTACATTTCTGTAATTCAGTAAATGCATTTCTGGGCATTTATCCCAGACAAAGAAAAAACATATGTTTACACAAATACTTCTACATGTATATTTGTAGCCCCATAATGTAAGAAGCCCAGATGTCCTTCAATAGATGAATGGCTAAACAAACTTCAGTGCATCTCAACCATGGAATATTAATCAGCAATATAAAGAACAAACTATAAATAAACACATTAACCTGAATGAATCTCTGGAGAATTATGCTGAATGGAAAAAGCCAATCTTAGAAGATTACATGATCACATTACATCATTCCATTTACATAAAATTCTTGATATGACAAAACTATAAAAATAGAGAACATATTAGGGATATCAAGGTTTAGGGAAGGGGTGAGAATATGAGGAAAGTTGATGTGACTCTAAAGGGGCAACACAAGGGATCCTAGTGGTGAGAAAAGTGTTTTCCGTCTTGACTCTATCAATCCACAATCAAGCCACTATCTTGACTGTAATGTTGTACTACAGTTTTGCAAGACGTTACCTGTGAGGCAAACTGGGTAAAAAGTATGAGGACTCTCTGTATTATCTCCTGCACTGAATGTCCATCTACAGTTACTGCAAAAGGAAAAGTTTAAGTAAAAAGTATTGCAGACTTCAAAAAAGTGGATGGAGCAAATGCAAAACAAATACTAAGATGGTGGAACTAATGTTAAATTATTAATCATTATATTTGATATATAATATTCCATTTAAAAAACAAAGACTACAAAGCTGGACAAAATAAAGAGCAAAACTAATTTATATACTGCTTACAATAGACATCTTTAAATAGAGAAAAAAACATAATTTTTGAAAGAAATAGCGTGGTAGAAAACTAACCTATGAAACACTAACTAAAAGAAAATTGGTTTTGTTTCCTTAAGTCAATTTTAAGGCAAGACATATTAGAACTAGAGATAGATATTTTATATGATAAAAGTATTAATCTACTGAGAAGCATAACAATCCTAAATATGCATGTACCTACTAACATAGTCTCAAAGTATAAAAACAGTTTTGATTAAAGAAATTGATAAGTCCATAATTGCTGGATATTTCAGCACACCACTCTCAGTATGTGGCAGAACTTTTAGTGGGGGGAAAAGAAGTAAATTGCAAACTATGTGCATAAACAGTCCTATTTTTTCTTTACATACACATATGAAACCACATACGTTAAAAAAGGCAGAGAAATAAAATGCAGTCAAGGAGGATTAACGTTCTCTCTCCTTGGAGGATTAACGTATCCTCCAAATTGCTGAAATGTTCGAGTAACATGTTTTAATTTAATCAAAAGGTTAAATACGATTTTCTATTTTTTCCTATTTAATGCTTTCAGAATTTCAACATTTATAGTACAAATGATAAAAGAAAAAAAAGAGCAACGAAATCACTCATTCACTTTTGTTCATTGTTACTCACCTCCTCCTAATGTTTGTTTGCATCATGCCTTTGTCCAATTTGACAATATTCCAGCTGAGTCAGGACCATGTCTAAGTCTGTAATTGGAGGGCTGTGCATACCATTATTGCTGCCTAGCAAATGTTGCGATATAATCAGAGTGATAAGATGGGTCAGGTTTCCACATCTGTTAAACAGATACAAGGGGATGTTGTGGATATGTCTTCTTGATACTGTTTAGCTTTAATATACTATTGGATTAATAACATGCAATGAAAACAATTTTTCTAAACTGTGTACAGATCTGGTAAGAAACTGAATTTGTAAAGAGTCCAGCACTAACGGATTGGGAAAGTGTAAAATAGTTGGGCTGGAAAAATTATGCAAGAAGAAACTCCTTTGTAGATATGAAGCCCAAACATTTCCCAAAGCAAAGATGGATGTTATGTCTATTATTACAAGGTTTCCTTTCTTTGTTTTTCTTACTGCTGTGTCCTCAGCACCTTGAATAGGGCCTGTAATATAATAGATGCCAATTATGAGTTCAACTGTGTACCCGAAAAACATATGTTGAACATATTCCGGTAACTGTGAGTGTGACCTTATTTGAAAATAAAGTTTTTGCAGTTGTAACCAAGTTCAGATGAGATTTATTATTGTGGGCCTTGAACCAAGATGATGATGTCCTCTTAAGAAAAGAAGACAGAAACACACCGACGAAGCGTCATGTGACAACAACGACAGAAATGGAAGAGGTGCAGCTCGATGCCAAGGAATGCCAAGGATTGATGGCCATCACTAGAAATAGGAATAGGTAAGAAAGGATTCTACCCAGGGTCTAGGGGATAAATGGCCCTGCTGATCCCTTGATTTCAGACTTCTAGTCCCCAGAACTGAGAGAATAAATTTCTTATTTTAAGCTCCCCAGTTTGTGGTACAGTGGTCCCTTAGTATCTGTGGGGATTGGTTCCAGGACACACGACGGTATTAAAATCCACAGATGCTTGAGTCCTTCATATAAAATGGTGTATATAATATTTGCATACAACCTATGCTCATCCTACCACACACTTTAAATCATCTCTACATTACTTGTAATACCTAACACAATGTAAATACTATGTGAACAGTTATTACACCATATTGTTTGGAGAATAATGACAAGAAAAAAAACTGTTCATGTTTAGTACTGATGCAACTATACATTTTTCTTTCAAATATTTTCAATTCATAGTTGATTGAATCCATGGATTTGGAACCCACATACTCAGAAGGAAAAGCAGTTGTACTTTGCTATGACAGTCCTAGGAAACTAACACATCTCCCAATAAATAGTTGTTTTGCAAAGTATGAGGTAAATTATATTTTCATGTTAAGCCTTCATTTAAAATTTATTAGAATAGTGTTATCTATAGACACAGAATAAATTTACTTTGGATGAAATGAAAGGATCTAAGAAAACATGCTATCTCATTTCATTTTTGTCTAGAGGAATTTTCATTTTCCTATAATGCTTCAGTAAATAATCTCAAATTATTTGTATTCAGCTTCATGAATGAAATAACTTCATGGATACATATTTTGTAAGGGAGTCATAAAAATCTGAATAGCAAAACAAAATAATTCTGAGTTGTATTTGTGTATGTGTGCCCATTTAAAGGCAGTGTCATTAAAACTTTCTTGAGTGTCATTCATTTACCAAGCACTATGAGATGGTCTTTTCACATAAGGCATTTCATTTGGGGGAAAGTATAAAGCCTTTCCCCCAAAATTGTTGTAAAGGGCAGCACCTGCATCCAAAATTAGGTGTTCTCGGCTCTAATCTAAGCCTTTTATTTTATTACATAAATAGTTTTTTCATGAATTCAAAAATTCATTAATATTTCATTAAATAAATATTGATTAAGCCTTATGATAAGTACATGTATTTTTCTTTAAGTAATATTGTAAACATTTTTCATGAGTCATCTCCAAATCATTTTGAAAAAAAGTGAGATTATTTAAAAATTCAATAAATTGCCAAATAAATCTTCATTGGAAGATAATTTAAAAGGTAAAGTGGTGGTACAAAAAAGAAATAGATGCAGATCAAACCTGAAACAAAAACTTGGTAGAAACAATAGCTAAATGCAAAAATAATCACAATCTAATGTAGATGTTGATACGCCACTGGTAAATTACTATAGGAATGCTGAGATGAAATAACAATTCTTCTGTAGTGACATCTTGTTATACTCAAAGCACTGAGATGATCCACTGAATAGTCACTATGCATTGATATGGCAGGTAATAATATTGTTTCCATTGCACAGAGGAAGCTATCTAGAGAAGCAAAGCAACCTGCCCAAGAAAACATTTCTAATGAAGGTAGAGTTAGAATTTGAACTCAGATCTGCATGACTATAGCATTCATGCTTTGAGCCACATCTTTACCGCTCCTTTTTGGATAAAGCCTTCTCTAATTTCTCTGATTTTAGGATATGATTTCATGCACTCTGATATTTTTATACATGGGTACAACTTGAAACTTGTAAATTAATAGATAGTACAGGTTAAGTAACCTGAAATCTGAAATGCTCTGCAATGTGAAACTTTTTGAGTGCCACCATGACGCCACAGTGGATTATGCCATACATGACCTCATGCAACAAGTCACAGTCAAAACACAGTCAAAACATTGATTCATGCATAAAAGTACTAAAAACATTATATAACATTAACTTAAGGTTATGCATATAAGATGTATATGAAACAAATGGATTTTATGTTTAGACTTGGATCCCATCCTAAAAATTTCTCATTATGTATATGCAAATATTGCAAAAATTTTTTTTAAAATCCCCAAATCCAAAACACCTCTGATCCTAAGCATTTAGGATGAGGGATACTCAACCTGTGCTTCAGATATAATTCTTTCATTTAGTTTCCAAGTGTACAGTGAATGCAATGAAATATTTTCACAATCTGGAATCATTTCTTTCTACCAAAAGATCTTAATGTATTTGGAAAACTGCCTTATTTCTCTTAAGATGCAATAAATAATTTCCCCACAAATTTATTCTCATGTTGCTATTGGCCCTGAGATTTCCCTTAAGAAGACTGACCTCCAACATTTATACAGTCCCAAAACCCCTTTTTGATGAAATATCCCTTAGGTCACATTTTCTACAGTCTTCCTGAGCATCCAAAAAATACAACTGGTACCAAGCAAAGTGGGCCGTTATGGACAATGATGGCGAGAATGTCCTGTTAGTGGTAACCTGAAAGATTCCCAGCATTTTTCTTTCTAGTATTCAACTTTCCAACTCAAGTTTTTTACCTTACTCTTAAAGCCATCACTGAATCCATTCCCAAACCAGGTGCCTACGGCTGAAGCCAATACCTGGTTCTCAGGGGAATAGATTCTAAAGAGCATGTATTCTAAAACTCACTCTGCAGCTCTTCATCCGCAACAGTGTCAGGAGAAACAGATGGCTTCTCAGAGTTCTTTCCATTTTTTATTATTAGTTTATGCAGTTTTGATCATGACTGACTAGAGGGACTGTAACCTGTTTCTCTCATGCTATCTGTTGCTAGGATGTACAGTAATGGATAGAAGGGTAAGGCATTTTAGTTTAGAAAAACTCCATGGGCAACAGCTTTGAGTTGGAAAATCTTAGAGAAGAAGAGTTGTTTTCATTTCTGTTTTCTTAGAATACAGAGGCTTTATGAAATAAAGTATTTGCAAACGTATTCAAGAGATAAAAAGGATATTTTTAAAAGAATTGTACAGCGAGTATCAAGGTGACTATACTTTTACTATTGATCAATTTTTTTTTAACACTGAAAGACTTTGTAACACTTGTGATATATTAAAAAAACTTCCAACACAATGCCTTATATATAAAAGATGCTTAACAAATCTTTGAGGAGAAAATGAGAAAGTAATATAAAGCGGGAATTAATCAATACAATACAAGGTTGTTTTCTATCAGCATGACTCATCAGATCATTGTCTGTCTATCTATCTATCTATCTATCTATCTATCTATCTATCTATCTATCTGTCTATCATCTATATACCTATCTATCTGTCTATATCTGTTTTGGAATTTCTCATTAGAATTTGTTTTATTCTTTATATACAACACAGGTCGTTGAGGCTACTTTATATTTTTAGAGGATTTCAAGTGTCATCTTGAATATTGTTGGTAGCATAAGAAAATAAGCAGTTGTAAAAAGTTCAAAAAATTTAAAGAAGAAACACATTTTCATTCCAAAACAAACACCTGTGTTACATCTGGGTATAACCAAAAGGCCTTCAGGTTTATCCCAACCTTTTATATGTCTAAAGATTAGAAAACTGTCAGATGTCTTATTATGTAAAACTAATACGTGCTGTAAATATGAATAAAAGCTAAAACCTATGGAGAAAGTATTACATTCCTAGTAACAGAGATCATCCATGAAAGCAAATCAGCATTAATCAGGGATTAATTTGCAGTTGAATGCTATAAAACTTAGAGAATTTCTCCAAAACATGAGATGAGTAATTAAATTTATCCAAAAGATGAGTGAGTAAATCTTAATTTTTTTGAACCAAAAATAATTTACATTTGAACTGGTAGAACTTTGCTTCTCTACTGTGTTACCCATTTGTTAAAACTAGTTGAACAGGTGTGTTGAAATTTTCTGATATGTAATCATGACTCTAAAATATCTCTCAATGCCATGAAATATACAATACACGTTTTTTTTTTAAAAAGCTAGTTTCAGACTTCAGGTGGTTACTTTTTTAAAGCCATCTATTGCTGAAGTCTTATGTAGGATTTACAAACAGTGAGTCTCTAAATCTCCTAATATTTCTCAACTCGGAAGATTTTCTTTAAATTCAGATAGAGATAATTAAAATTCTCTAACAAAAGTAACTTTACATTTTTGGCAGGCATTTCTGTGACACTAAAAATACATTTTTAGAATGAATGAATACCAGCAGTTGCAATATTTAAAACTTCCCAATTCCTAATATAACCAAGGCTAAAAAAGTAATTTTCTTACTGACACAATAATTTACACTTAACCCCCTTCTGGGGAAATAGACTTTAAATGTAGATGTATGAGACAATTGTACTGCCTTTTAAATTTTTTCTGAAGTCTTTAATTGGCTGAAAATATTTCTAAGTAGGGCAAATCATTAGATCTTTTTTAACCATTCCAGCATTTTAGTATGTATGGGAGGGAAGAATGACTAAAGTCTCCGGAGACATGCCCCTTGAGAGATGAAGCACAGATTGGGTTTGGAAGCTTGAGCCTCCTCGACAACACATGACATGCTGGGAAGACAGATATGGAGAACTGACAGCAAAGAGACACTGGGTGCTGGAAGGTGACAGCTAATGGACTAAAACAAACATCAAACAAATAAACAAAAACCGTCTGTATGAGGAAGGGAGACTTGCGCACCACAAACTCTCTATTTGCATAATTGCTATCAGATATCTCATCTTATTTTTTCATACTATTAGTCAACAAAGAGTCGCTATTATCTGTGATTACACTTTTCTGTAAAGTTCCTTTATACCACCTGTAGGAGACATGTACAAATCAATAAGCTTTCTTTAATAATATTTTTACAATCTTAAAATATCTTGTTCGAGTTGAAGTAATCAGAGATTCTAAATGAGGAATTAAATAACAAGAGAAACCTGAAATTTGGGCTCCCAGTTCAGAGTCTTCTTAAATAGCCAACACCATAGCCAATTTCAGGTGCAGGCAACATCCCCCTCTTTAGTAAATATAAACTCCAGCCTAATCTCTCGTGTTGATATGCAACCTGCGAGATTTTGCCAGCAGACTGTGGGAACTCCCTCATATCAAAGCCTGATGCCATGCTAAGGTTTTTTCCAAACAGAATGGAGAGAAAACAACTATAAATCAAGCTGTTCTTTGTGAAACCAATTCAAGATCCCCTTGTGTGGTGAGAAAATGAGGATGTTTATGTCTAAAGGAGGTTATAATGGTAACTGTACTAGATGTAGACTAGCAGGAATTGTGGATATACTGTGTGTGTGAAAAAATGCTAATATTTTGCTTCTCAAATTTGTAAAAACAAAAACAAACAAACAAACAAACAAAAAACTACTCCAAATCAAAACCAATAAACAAAACACTCCAGCAGAAATAATTAAATTATTGTAAGTAACAATGAAAATACTTACTTTTTAAATCTAAATTATATTGCTTGTTAAGAACTATTGAGATAAATATGTGTATCATGTGTCTGCATAGAAATACAAATAGGTCAGCATGATTTGGAGTCTCTTCAAAGCATAAAATGCAAAATAATTCTTTTCTCTATCTCCCTATAACTCACAGTTCTTACCAGACTTAAAGAGAATTGAACTTGAGTAACAGCTCCATTAGAGCTCTTTTCCGGGAGCCAGTTCCCGTGGTCTTTCTGGGTCCAGCTGCTGACGACTCAGAGGAAGTGATAGAGATTAGGGTGTATGGGGGGAAAAATCAGAACAGCACAGAAATAAAGCAAATCAACCAACCATTACCTTTGTGCCAAACAGAACAATGGTTTAACTACTGTGGTTCAGAATGATCCTTCTGATTCCACTCATTTATGCTATACCCGTTGGAAGGACCACCAGGAAACCTGTGAACCACTGTGGAACACACACCGGAATCTATGGCACATCTCAATTAATATTCCCTCCTGACTCAACTAGAACAATGAAGAACATCAAGCAGTTTAATCTCCGGCAATAATTCCTTTTGTTAGGTTGAGAGGTTTTCCCCTTGAATTAGGTTCAAGATCGGATTTTCAAAATTAGTTAGTTATTCTATGTATTGTAAAGCAGAGATCCCAGATTTTATGAACACATGCATATGTCTAGGTGGAACATAATGAAGTCTGTGTTAGTTTGGGCTTTGCTACTATCAGTAATTTTTACTTTCTCTGAAATAAAATTAGTATTTTATTAGCAAACAATTGTAACTAAACTGCACAGTTGTTAAAACTCTTTTTACAATTTTCCTTAATGATTTGGGAATGTAAATAGATCCTTTATATCACCCAGTAAAATTAAATATGATCAGGAAGATTTTAAACGACTATGTTGCAGATTCCTAGCTTAGTTACTGATGAACTGAAATATTTCATTAAGTTAAAAAACCTGCATGTTCTCAAATTTGTATTATATATATTATATATTTTATGTTCTCAATGTTTATAAGATATACATTTCTCTCTCCCTCTCTCTCTCTATACATATATATAGAGAGAATGAGCATCCAGTTTGTTATATATATAGATACATATATACACATATACATATATACACATATGAAGAGAGACAGAGAGAGTAAGAGAGAGAGGAATGTGTTTTTCAAGGGGAGTATTTATTGTCTTATCTTTTCTATGTGACCACAATAGCCTACAAACACTGACTAATGTGGAGGCAACTTAACTTCTTATGAGCAATTAAAAACAAACAAATAAAATAAGAATCACTAGTCTATTCTGAATACCAGAAAATTATTTATAATTTTGATAAAATTTAGAATACTAATTAAGAGATAAGTGTTTTTTACATGACAGATAGGGGAGTCGCTGAGAAATTAACTTTAAATTATACACATATTAGAAACTTTGGTTTTAGTTTTTGATGGATGTTATTTCTCTGAGAAAAGTAATAGCAATTTCCCTATAATATCATGTGTTTAGATTATTCAAAATAAACTTTGTAGGATTTTGTTTTAAAATTAGTCTTAAAACAAACTTTCTTGTTTTATAATAATATGAAAAAGCATACTCTATTGAGGCCCCTATATCAGATAAAATCCACCCATCTAAATGTATGAAATGATGTATAGATAAAGCATTCATGTTTACAGACATGTAGATAAAAGGTTTATGTTATATTGACATAAATATACTTAAAATAATATTTTATTTTGCCAATTCTGAAAATAAAATAACATTTCCAAAACAAAAATTCCTTGATCTGATTGCTTTCGAAAGATTATTTTACCAAATTCACAAAATTTTAACATTTAAAATTTTAATATTAGTTATTTTAAATAATGTTGATATGTAAGTAAATCTGCATAAGTGATATCATCCACATGGATCATTATTTTTTATTATTTTGCCAACATGATTTGTTAATTAATATTTCTAAGACTACCTCTAAGTACATTGTAGAATCAGAAAACACTGAAAAAATAGATTTATCTCATATTGAACACAGTGTTTATTCACATTTCTTTAGGAAGTAAAAATCATTTGAGAAAATTTCTGAAACTAGAAAAACAACTCAATCAAATTTCTAGGTATTGTCTGATTTGGTTAGCCATGTAGAAATTTGTCCTTAGAGTAGAACATCATTCACTGAAATTTAAAAATCAGATAGCCAGATTTATAATGTCTGTTAGACTCTGTCTCTGGACTTGCAGTTGCCCAATGCAAACAGGAACCTAACGTCTATGTGAATTGGTGTGCCCAGGTAACTATTCTTCAGAATGCTAAGTGACATTTACAGAAGCATATTTAGTCATCCTAATGCTCTGTATTTACCAAGTGCCTTACAGCTTTGGCCTGTTCTGGGTCCCAAGAAACCTTACCAACTTACTTAGATGTTCTGCCTCTGCCTACTCTGGATTTCCAGTTTCTCATTTGGGGGAGAGAGAATTAGATTGGTTCAACATATTATTTGTTCATTAGCTGTGGACAGCAAGCAATAGATTCTTTGAGAAAGAGGTTGAGAGTGGGGAGATGGTTATTATCATGAGTGGGCAATAATGTGTGAGAAATGCTGTGCTAATAATAGTGTTTACTCAACAAGTATTTACTGCACATCTACCACGGACCAGGCATTGCTTTAGGCAGATATAGAAAGTAATGGGAACTGCATAAAATCAAGATTATTTTTTTCTGTGATGTTTGGTGGAGATAAATCTCCAATATACGGCATCTTTTGACCCCCAAAACTTTTATGTTTATGACATAAAAGTATTTTATACTTATAAATAATTACTTATAATTTACACAGAAAAATAAGTGTTTAGTTCCTACCATAGGATAATTAGCAGGCTTTTTTCTAACACATAATTTTACCATGTATTCTACTGATCTCTCCATTATATGCTCCTTTTAAATAATTTTGGGGCAAACACATGGGAATTTTACACTATGGTCCTTTGAAGGCAAAAATCCCCACATATATTTTATCCTGTACTTAGCATGCTATCTCAATGTTTAATTAAGTTGTTGCTTTGTATGGTTACAATAAGGAGATGATCAAATATGATTTCACAAATCACACAGTTTATTGTCATACAAATAAGTTTTTCTTGAATTCACAATGCTTACACAGGGGAAAAATAATGAGAACAAACCTCACAAGGAATACATTAGATAAATGAGGTATATTAACCACAAAGTGAGTTCCAAAATTATTGAAGTCTAGCTGCTCAGTTAGGATAGAAGCAGACCTCTGTGGGAAGTAAAGCCTGATTAAAGTTTGAGGTGTAGCTTTGTAGAGCAGTTCTCCAACACAGTGAAGATCTGTGATACTTAAGGTCTCTCCATGCTAGAAACCAGTGCCTGGGTCAACCAGCAAGATTTCTGAGAATGGCTCAAAGGCTGACAGAGTGTAGCCTACCATAGTTTAAAAACTCAAAGTGTCTGTCAAGCTCTTGAATCTATATGTGTTTTGAAATCCAGTGGGTTGAGGCTAGTAACTAACATATGGGATCTGACAAAGTGTGATAAAACATTCCTGAGGAAACAGGGAGTTCACTCTAGGTTCTCACACATGGAATCTAATGTCACCCTCTCGAAGAAAGGAAAAATAAACTCCAGATTTTTATTACAACAAAACATGTATCATTCATGTAGCAAAATATAGAAGTGTTTGGAAGCATTTCAAAGCTATACAACAGGAGTATTGAATTAACATATATGTCTACACGTGCTTATATGTTAGGAGCATACATTTTTACACCCATGTGTGCGTTTCAGCTTATAGTCACACTTACACACACTTCATAAACTTCAGTATATTGGGTGCCAAATAACTCATTGTCTACCACAGAGGTCTCGGCATTTTTTGATCAGCTGATAACTTTGCTTGAGTTAGCCAAATGCTTGCAAAAAATGACAATTTTTAGTTTTAATACATATATTTCTAATTACACTAATTTATTCTATTGGTATGTATGTATATTATTTCTGTTAATATATATAGTACACTCCAAAAGTTAGAATAAAATGAGTCTAGAATAAACAGAATGTTAAAGTATCTACTTATTAATGTTACCAACTCTATCACTTGAACAATATTTGATGGAAGCAATGCCATTTGTTGTTATTTGCGATTTAAATGTGCTACTTTCAATATTTGAAATGTAGACATTTATTCAAAGTTCTAGTTTTAAGTTCATTTGTATTGATACCTGCTTACTGTCACCACTAAAACAGATACTTCTCAAAGACAAGTAGTCCCGAATGGAAGAAGTGTATTATTGGTCTCTCTTACTCAATCAGAATGCTAATTTTTCAATCTCTTCTCCAATTATGCAAAGATTTTTGTTGAAATTCACTTGAATTTGCACGATGAGTACGTTCAGCTGCATTTTCTTTGCAGGAAACCTGTAAAGTCACTTGTCAATTTTGTGATGGTTAGTTTAATTAAAACTAAGTAACATAGTTAACAAAGCCACTTAACTATACACCATATAGAAATACATCCAAAGTAAACAAATGCCTTGATGATTCTTCCATTGATACTTTCATGCTGTGAACTTACTCTCTTGCCCTAGGACACATTGCACATTGTATATAACATATGTCCTCTATGTAGCCTCTTGACACAGGACAGTGTGAGGACAGGGATGTCAGTTACATATTAAATATTAGTAAAGTATAATATACTTCTTTTTGAGGAAAAATGTCAATATGTAACTTAAAGTTCAAATATTTTGTTTTCATACTTGAAGCAATTGTCTAGTTTACCTAGGTGCATATGACCCACTTGAAAGGCCATGGGCCACAATCACTGATAATGGCAAACTCACAAAGCCTACTAAGCAAATAAAGTTAAATTCTTCCTTTATAAATACTATTTTTTCTCAAAGCATTTACTTTCTTCATTTTAGTGAATTTGGATAGGCTTAAAAAATTCATTCAATTTTAAAGTAAGTGTTTATTCAGGGAGGGGAACATCACACATGGGGGCCTGGTGGGGGATGGGAGGCAAGGGGAGGGAGAGCATTAGGACGAATATTTAATACATGCCGGGCTTAAAACCTAGATGACGGGTTGATGTGTGCAGCAAACTATCATGGCACACAATAACTATGTAGCAAACCTTCACATTCTGCACATGTATCCCAGAACTTAAAAGTATAATAAGAATAAGAAAATAAAATAAAATAAGTGTTTATTTACTATGTCCAATAAATGTATTTATAAATCCACCATGGCATAAAACATATTGATTTCCCAATGAACTGTTAACTTCTTAAATTAAATTTGTTTACAGTTTGTAAAAATAGGATTTTAATTGCTAAATTGATTATAAATTGAAGTGCTGAATAATTCTCAAATTTGGGGCATTTCTATACATCTTGGTTAGAAAGAAATAGTAAACTTGTTCTAATTTTATCACTATTATATGGCATATATATTACTGCTACAGTTATTATTAGGAATGTTATTCTTAATTTCCAAGTAGTGAAGTTGAGATAAAATAATAGCTTTCCCCAGGTCTTTTAGTTAAAAATTAAATATTTTACTCCTAACTTACTCATTTACACATTTTCTTTATGAAAAAAAGTACCCCACAGATTAAATATTTTATTTCCCTAAGTTATCTTCAATAGCTGCTGTGCTTATTCATGATTATTTCTAATTAATTTTAGATGCCATTTAATAGCCATTGTTCCAACAAGTACAGATGAATTAGGAGACATAATGATTTTATTGTACAGAGAGTGGCCTGTGTAAACTCTCAAATTAAACCCACACTGTAGTCAAAACTCATTTGATGTTTGCATTTCCTACTTTATAGATGAGATGGTCTCAAAAGGCAGAATAGGCTAAAGATGTGTTGGACAACTCTATAAGTACAGTCTCAAGACTCTTGTCATCTTAGCTGTCTAAATTACTTCAACAGGACTCAAGGGAATTTAAAGGGGAGAAATGACATGACAAACAATTATATTCTAACACTCTATTTATAACAATGCCCTTTCAGATTATTGTTCCTCTAGACTGACACATCACTGTAATCCCAGGGATGAATCAAGGGACTTAGAGTTAGATCACGCACAGCTTGTAGACAAAGAAAAAAAAAAATAAGAATGAGGAGCTGACATTCAGGAAATATAGAGTGACTCAAGGATAAATTCAGCTGGGATGAGCTTAATTTATCAATGTCAATAACAACGGTGAACACATCACTAGCATACATGCATATTAATTGAAAATAATTCAGATTAAATCACTGCAGTTTGACATTTTGAGATAGGCACTTTATCTTTTCAAGAAAAAGAGCACTATAAAATCTTTAATCTGAAAACACATCTTAATTGCATGTTATCACCTCCTAATTGCTTCTATATTATATTAAACATTTTGCTAATTACTAGCCTGATCATGGTGTAAATAGCTTGAGGCAAGAGCTCACATCCTGCTAAAGACTACCAGGCTCAGTAGGGCCAGGAGGAAGTTCAGCACTCAGTGGTTTCAGTGGACTTGTATCTTCTTCAGGGGCCACTAACCTTTAATTCAGGTCTCTGAGAGAAAGAGATAAAGAGGCAATGGTGAAGATTAGAGATGTTTGGTTCAGCTGTCAGATTCTAATATTATTCTTGGAAAAAGGTGGTCTTGTTTCTGATATTACTGATATGCCCTTTCAGATGTGGGCATATGAGTTCCTGCCTTTATGATAAAAATAGGCTCAGCGAAAGGCAAAGTTACGGCTACTTTTAAACTTTTATGTTTGGGATTTTTGTCAGGATAAGGTCTTGCTAAACATCAATTCCTTATATGGAATTTTTGGCCAGTATGTGTGTAAAATATTTTACATATAATTAGAATTTAATGTCCTTTTACAAAGTAATAAATAATTTAGGATAGGTAAAATGTCTATTACTGAATGACAAATGTTTCTCTGAGAAAAAAATTAACCAAATAGTGACTAAATTTTTCATATCATCAAAAATATATGCAAACAAAAAGATAAAAATAAGCTTGTATAGTAATAGCATTTTTTAAGTTTATTAAAGCAATTAAATGGTGCTTTTTGACACTATGCTTGGCAAAGGCTTTCTCCTTTCTTCTTGTCCTCCTCCTCTTCTTAAGTAATAATGCCTAATTTTTACAAGAAGTTAAGACATTAGGATGATTCCACAATATTTTTGGTGAGCAAAATTGTCAAGACATAATAAAAGGCTCAAAATAGTCCAAATGGTTTAATATATCTATTCCACTTCTAACAATTTTTGTGCAGAATTCATAATGGGAAAATAATAGTCAGGGAATTATTGATTAGTTATAAGAAACCATAATGCAATAGAACATTATACATATTGTAATAGGCATTTGAGATATTGATCAATATTCCAGTTTTTCTCTTTTCAGGATCATGATAGACAGGATTGCATCTCTCTTTTGAAGGATCATGAAAGGATAGATAGGATCATGATATATAGGATTGCATCTCTCCTTTGAAGTTACTTATGGTCATGTGACTTTCAAAGCAACTATAATGAACTGAATTATGTCTCCCCAAAATTCATATGTTGAAGTCCTAATCCCCAAAGTGACTATATTTGGGTATTAGGCATATAGAGAGGTAATAATAATTAAATGAGATCTTCAAGGTGCTACTCTATCTTATTAGAAGTTTAGAAGCGGAAGAGACACTAGATCTCTCTCTCTCACTCTCTCATTCTCTCTCTCTCTCTCTCTCTCTCTCTCTCTCTGTGCAGAAGAAAGGCGGTGCATGTGAAGACGGGATGCAAAGTCAGTTGTTTATAAATTCAAATGAGAGGTCTTCCCAGAAACCAACACTGAAAGCATCCTGGATTTTGAGCTCCCAGAACTGTGGGAAAATAAGTATCTGTTGCTTAAGCCACTGAACGAGTGGTGTTTTGCTCTGGTAGTCCAAGCAAGCTAATGCAACAACTCGCAATTGGTAATATTGCATGAGTGAGAAAAATAAACCTTTTTTGTTTATTTTAATCCTCTGAGATTCAGGGTTTTTTTTGTTGCCATGGCACAATCTAGCCTAGTCTGATTAAAACGTAGCCATTTTGCTTATCTGTTTTACAGAATATTTGCCATAAAAAAACAAAAATCAATTTTATAAAATAAAAAAGAAAACAATAATTTTACTATCAGTAAAGAAATATTAAGAATAAACTAGATTGTTACTCTAATATAGTGTAACAAAATAAATGATCTAATTATCAGAAAAACTTTTGAGTTAAACCACTTCTTATTTTCTCCTCTACATTTTTCTTTGTGTGTGCGTGTATGTGTGTGCGCGTGGGTGTAATATAAACACTATGTTCCATGTAAACCATGCTGTGACTACATGTTTCTGCTTCTACTATTATTGATTAAATTTCCTCTAAACATTTGCTACATTAATATTGTTTAAAGATTTTTGAAGCAGTTCTTCAAATTTCTGATTTCTTTTTTAATTTCATGACACTGCATCTGGTTTATTGGCTTCCACGTTGGCATTGATTTTCCTTTAATTATCCAGAGAAGAAAAGATTATCTTTAACAAAGAAAGAGAAAATAATAAAAGAGAATATAAAACATTAAGAGGAAATTAATCCACCTCTTTTCTCTGAATGATATTTGCATGATCTTTTTCCAGGTATTTTATTATATTCTCTCTTTAGAAATAGCTTAGTAGTGTTTCAAAAACTTTTTGTTAACATTGTCCTCTTTCGCTTGCTTTTAGTTATCTACAAAGACTTCTTAATATTATGGGAGAAAAAATATCTTACCTAAGATTTTAATTTTTTTCAACGATTTATAAGCAATTTGCTCTTTACTTATGTCCACGTGTATGTGTCTCTCCCTGGTCCTAAGGTGTGGTTCTCTAGAATTTTTATCCCGTGTAATTTTCTATGGTGTTTCATTTTAAATGCAAATATAATACCAATGGCATTAGGTGATTGTGAGGGTTAAATAAACAGAGCTAAGTCCTTAGTGGATTTCATTAAATACTAGCACTCTTTTGCTTCCTTTTCTCCTTTACCTTAAAATGATAGGAAATCACTTTAAAATTATTTTCTTCATTTAACAAATGCTATCACCTATTTAAGTTGTTTTGTCTCTTTTATATTACCAGTCTGGGACGTTTCTTTGTAGCCACATCTTTCATAATTACTCGTCTTTTTTTCTTTCCTTTTCCCTCTTCTCTCTTTCTTTCTTATTAAAAAAATTTATCTGCTCTGAGATTCTGTGCAATCCTCTGCTGCTTAGGTTTGATTTTTTTGTATTTGATGAAAGAATAATTATACATAAATATTTCAAATTAGTATTTCTGTGTTCTGAATTTTTCACTGGTATATCTAAATTAAGAATGAAAGTCTTGTCAATATTTTAAAAACACAAATACTTGCTCTTGGATGAAATTTAGACTAATCTTTCAACTTTGTACTGAATGTGGAACTTTGCAGAAGGTTCTATTCAGCATGTTTGCTTCATATGCCCAGTACTACAGTACAGATACTATTGGCTGGAATATTTTATCTCATCTGTATTCAAATGTAATATACAATAGCTGTCTCCATTATCCTTGATAGAAATGATACTAAGTAGTAAAATATGGTCCATTAGCTGTATTCTACATATATAAATATAATGTTGTGTACATATATTTATATAGTAATTTTCATAATATAAATGATGTTATGTATGTGTAGCAGCAGAGGCTATGCCCTTCTGAACTGATGAATTTTCCTCAGAAGACACTATTATATTTTTCTTGGTGAAGATTTCATTTAAGTGGAAGTCACTCCTCCTCATTCCCTTCCTGCTCCCTTTTCTAAGAGCTAAGGCTGGTGTCTGCCAATTTGACAGAAGTGTATAATTTTGCTTAGATTAAATTAAAATCTGAATCTTTTCAATCTTGACCAAGAGAAATGTCAATAAAGGTTTAGTCAACATGAGAAGATAAAGCTATTTCTGAGCAACTATATAGTTGAGAAAATGAGAGCATTAGTAACTTACCTGATAGTTTTACAGAAGTATGGAGGCCTGATAAATAATTTAGTCACCATTCGTTATATTTGTCCTGTACTATCCAAACAGAGGGGGCTAGTCCAATGATTTTTTATTCTCTACTTACATAGCCCATAGAGAAGCCTTTTAAGTTTATGTAAACAGCTTCAGAATCAACACAGGGACCATGATGTTGAAAATCTACCTGAAAATAAGATGTTAACAATTATTCAAAGGTGTTAGGCAGCCAGGACTAAAAATCAAGTGATGTTAGCTTTGTTTCAAGCTAAAGACATTTTGAGGATCATACATAATTAGCAGTAGTTTTTGTAGACCTCTGTGAGTTATTCCAAAGTTTGAGGCATTTTTTTCTTTGAGGTACATATGTAAATCAGCATGTTAAATGGGATAGCTTTGTTTAAAACCTACAGTGAAATTTTCTCAATTTTTAAAGCAATGAAACTAATGTTTTCCTACTGCTAAAGTCATTCCTCTTTCCCCATAAATTTGAATTTAATCTTTCTAAAGCATTACTTTCATTATGTCACTCCTCTTTTAAAAGTCAGTAGAATCTCCCCATTACACACAATAGAACTAAAATTTCCCCAGGCCACACCAGCCTATGGAAGCAAATGAGATCACATTAACATTAATAACTGGAATCTCACTGCCTTGTGCCCTCACAAGCACTACACAGGACCTAACCCTCTTGCAAAGCATACACCCCATCCAGGTAGTTCCAGGAGTCCCCAGAGAGTGTTTCACTCTTGCTCAAAACAAGAAAACTCCCAGTGAGCATGGTTGCTCTCCTGCTTGGATTTGTATTTCTCCCATTCTACCACTCTTGTTTCCCCCAGGCTCTATAGGCAGAGCAAGCTCATGCTTCCTCTAGGCACCGCATGAAGCCAGATGCTGTGACTGTAAACCACAGTCCCATTCTCAAATTAGCCCTGCTCTCTCATCTCTGCCCTGTCATCTTATTCTCATGCTGGGGCCACTTCTGCTTTGAAGGACATGGAAGTTTCTGCTATGGAGGAAGAAACTGCTGATGTTCATATGCCACCATTACTCTGCCGGACGCTGCCTTTTCTGGGTACCACCACCAATGTCCTACGTCTACCATGAGCCCAAGGCTGTGGAGGGGTTTACAGTAAAGAACAGCACGTAGTATTTAGCCCTGTATGGGCTACTGGCAATATTGCCTTTTTGACAATGTTGTACAAAGTTTTCTTTCTTTCTGTTTTCAGTTTCTTTTTATTTTTTAGGACAGGAAAGGTGGGAAGAGGGGAAAACATTTGTTTTACATTAATCAACCGCTATTTCCCAATGATACTGGCCTATGAGTTCTGAGACCTGCTCTAGGAGTGGCATCTCATTGCCTCTGTTAACTAAGATCCTCCCACTAGCAAGATTCACACTGCAAAATGAGTTCTTTGCAGAAGTTCTTCAGTTTACGTTGTCAACATCTAGAGCCAGAGTCTGAATCTTTTCTAGAGAGCCCAAGTCTGAATCTTACTTCATTACACAGTGAAGTCCACTTTTCGACTGACATCCACAATTCTGGTCAATCCCATCTGTTCAACCCAATGCCTCATTAAACTCCTATATAATCCCTTTCTCCTTCCCAGGTAATCCTGACTGTGGAGGTTCAGTTGTAAGCCATTCCCTAAAGAACTCTGTTTTCACCTGCCTCAAACTTTCCAACTGGTTCAATACTTTTCTGTAGTCTCAAAAATAAACCCGCTCACCTCAAGGCAAGTACGTAAATGTCTTAGGACAAACACTACGGGCAGCGTCAACTGCAAATCCTAGCAGTTGCCTCCCACCTCTCTTCCTCTCCTCTCACCAGTGGATCTTCTCTTTGTCACCCTCCTCCTTTTGACCTATCTCTCCCAAGATGTCCGGTTCTCTCCATTAAAATTTGTCTTCTGGCCTCTCATAGCTCATTCCTGTGTTATATAAAGCAATTTAGCTTCCACCTAACTTTTGCCTCCAAAGTTGTATATCGGCTACTCATTATACACCTGGTATTAGAAGACACTAGAACTTATCCTTCTTAAAGGGCAGTGTTTGCCCTTAGAAAATTATCTGCCACTGTTCCACAAAAATCTTTCAGTAAATGTAGCTAGACAAAATCAGTCCTGGGGGGCCCCTGGCCTTATTAATCATGGATCAACCAATCTCCTTTTCTCCTAATGGGTTTAGTGAAGCTCTACTCTAAGGCCGTTTTTGGGTTCCTACTGAATTAGTTTGCTTGGATTGCCATAACAAAGTACAATTGACTAGGAGTCTTAACAACAGAAATGTGTTTTCCCCCAGTTCTAAAGGCTAGAAGTCCAAGATCAAGGTGTCAATAGGGCTAATTTCTTATGAGGCCTCTTTCCTTGGCTTATCGATGGATGGCTATCTTCTCTCTCTGCTTCATATAGTCTTCCCTCTCTCTGTATGTTAGTCCTAATTTTCTCTTCTTATAAGGATACCAGTCATATTGGGTTAGGGCCCACCCTAATGACCTCATTTTAACTTAATTACCTCTTTAAATACCCTATTTTCAAATCCAGTTATATTCTGAGCTACTAGGGGTTAGGATTTCAAAATATAGATTTTGTGAGACACAATTCATCCAACAACACTGGCTTTCTTGCTTGCCTGTAATCTGGTTTGGATGTTTGTCCTCTCCAAATCTTATGATGAAACGTGATCCCCAGTGTTGAAGGTGGGGCCGGATATGAGGTATTTGGATCTTGGGGGCAGGTCCCTCAAGAATGACTTGGTTCTTTCCCTGAAGGAATGAGTGAGCTCTCACTCTTAGTTTATGTGAACGTTGATTGTTTAAAGAGCCTGGCATCTCCCCCTCTTTTCTCTTGCCCCCTCTCTCATTGTGTGACATGCTTGCTACTGCCTTGCCTTCCACTGTGAGTAATAGGTTCCCAGATCCTGACCAGATGCAGACGCTGGTATCATGCTTCTTGTGCAGCCTGAAATGTCATGATCTAAATAAAACTCTTTATGAATTACTCAGCCTCTAGTATTCCTTTACAGCAATGCAAAATGGACTAACACAGACTGGTTGTTTAGATAGTTTGTGTCCTCCCTCCAGGGCACTTTTCTCTCCTCACTACACACCAAGCATCAGCTGGAACCATCATTTATTCTTTGGGGCCATAAAGAAGGAGTGTCCATCACTGGTGTGAGGACATTTTCATGGGCCCAACACCTCCTCCATAACCCACACTCACTGTCGAAAGATTTTCATGAAGGGGACAATTTGCCTTCTTCATTTAACCACTATAGTAAGTTACCTTCCAACAAGGAAAAAGATTGAGGAAGCTGTCCTTCTTTATTTTTCCCATTGGTCTGAATTGACTAGTCACTCATTTCTCAACAAGGAAGGTCAGGGTAAGGTCTCATCCTATGCATAAACTCTTGATACTTCCATTTTTGTCATAATGAAATCAAACAAGTGGATGTTTCTAAATTATAGACTTCGGAGGAGTCCTTTATTTGTTCTGTTATGTCCTATTTTCTGAGCATACATTATATATATTACCTTTTTAGAACTTTTGCTCATTCACTCACCTGGAATGCTCTGCCAATTCTGCAGTTTTACGTTATACATACCGATCTTTTAAGCCTCAGGTGTTCTCTTTGAAGTGTCCCTGTAACTCTAATTTCCCTTCTTGTACTTCCAATAACTATTAACTAACTACACACTTAAATCATATTACATAACAACTAAAATAGTGCCCCTTCACTTTTGAACTTCACTTATATTCTACAATGGCCTCATGCAATATTTTTCAGCATTGGCCTAGTTTGTGTTTTAATGCATTAAGCCATGGCAGCAATGAAAATGAAATTTTATCTCTTTATTTAACTGTATTGTTTTAAACAATTTCCTTAAAGAAAGAGAAAGCGTGACTTTGAAATACAGCATCAACCGAACATCTCGTTCAGTATGCACAGTGATGAATTTGTGGACTAGTAATATGTTTGGAAATCAATTCTTAAAAAAAGAGGATGTGTTCAAGACAACTGTCTAATATTTAATAATGGTTCCTTAATATGTTTTGGATAATAATCATGTCCCAGTCATTGTGGCAGTTGCTGGGATATAAAAATTATTTGTCATAGAGACTTTATCTACCCATCATCACTTGTCCAGAATAGAGGATGAAAGTCATATATATGGAAAAGAATGAAAAAATCAGGATTTAAGAACCTATTGTATTAAAACAATAAAGGAATAGGAAGAGCTCCAGCCTCCAGTTCTCAGCGTGAGCAACACAGAAGACAAGTGATTATTGCATTTTCAACTGAGGTACTGGGTTCATCTCACTGGGGCATGTCGGACACTTGGCACTGGTCTGCGGCTGCAGCCCAACCAGCGAGAGCTGAAGCAGGGCAAGGCATCACCTCACCTGGGAAGCACAAGGGGGAAGGGAATTCCCTTTCCAAGCCAAAGGAAATTGAGACACACAATGCTTGGAAAATCGGGTAACTCCCACTCTAATACTGCTCTTTACCAAGGGTCTTAGCAAATGGCACACTAGGAGATTATATCCCACACCTGGCCTAGAGGGTCCCACGCCCATGGAGCCTCCCTCATTGCTAACACAGCAGTCTGAGATCTAACTGCAAGGAGGCAGCGAGGCTGGGGGAGGGACACCCGCCATTGCTGAGGCTTAAGAGGGTAAACAAAGCCTCCAGGAAGCTCCAACTGGGTGGAGCCCACCACAGCTCAAGGAGGCCTGCCTGCCTCTGTAGACTCCTCTGGGGACAGGGCATAGCTAAACAAAAAGCAGCAGAAACCTTGGCAGAGGTAAATGCCCCTGTCTGACAGCTTTGAAGAGAAGAGTGGATCTTGCAGCATGGAAGTTGAGATCTGAGAACGGACAGACTGCCTGCTTAAGTAGGTCCCTGACCTAACTGGGAGTAGCCTAACTGGGAGACATACCCCACTAGGTACAGACCAACACCTCACACCTCACATGGCGGGGTACACCCCTGAGACGAAGCTTCCAGAGCAAGAATCAGATAGCAACACTCGCTGTTCAGCAATATTCTATCTTCTGCAGCCTCCGCTGCTGATACCCAGGCAAACAGGGTCTGGAGTGGACCTCAAGCAATCTCCAACAGACCTACAGCTGAGGGTCCTGATTGTTAGAAGGAAAACTAACAAACAGAAAAGACACCCACACCAAAACCCCATCAGTACGTCACCATCATCAAAGACCAAAGGCAGATAAAACCACAAAGATGGGAAAAAAGCAGTGCAGAAAAGCTGGAAATTAAAAAAATCAGAGTGTGTCTCCCCTTCCAAAGGAATGCAGCTCATTGCCAGCAACAGAACAACTGGATAGAGAATGACTTTGACAAGTTGAGAGAAGAAGGCTTCGGTCAATCAAACTTCTCAGAGCTAAAGGAAGAACTATGTAACCAGTGCAAAGAAACTGAAATCCTTGAAAAAAGAATGGATGAATGGATAACTAGAATAATCAATGCAGAGAAGACCATAAAAGAACTGATAGAGGGGAAAACCATAACACAAGAACTACGTGACAAATGCACAAGCTTCAGTAACCAACTTCATCAACTTGAAGAAAGAGTATCAGCGATTGAAGATCAAATCAATGAAATGAAGTGAGAAGAGAAGTGTGGAGAAAAAAGAGTAAAAAGAAATCAACAAAGCCTCCAAGAAATATGGGATTATGTGAAAAGATCAAATCTACGTCTGATTGGTGTGCCTGAAAGTGATGGGGAAAATGGAACCAAGTTGGAAAACACTCTTCAGGATATCATCCAGGAGAACTTCCCCAACCTAGTAAGGCAGGCCAACATTCAAATTCAGGAAATACAGAGAATGCCACAAAGATACTCCTCGAGAAGAGCAACTCCAAGACACATAATTGTCAGATTCACCAAAGTTGAAATGAAGGAAAAATTGTTAAGGGCAGCCAGAGAGAAAGGTCGGGTTACCCACAAAGGGAAGCCCGTCAGACTAACAGCAGATCTCTCAGCAGAAACTCTCCAAGCCAGAAGAGAGTGAGGGCCAATATTCAACATTCTTAAAGAAAAAAATTTTCAACCCAGAATTTCATATCCAGCCAAACTAAGTTTCATAAGTGAAGGAGAAATAAAATCCTTTACAGACAAGCAAATACTTAGAGATTTTGACACCACCAGGCCTACCCTACAAGAGATCCTGAAGGAAGCTCTAAACATGGAAAGGAACAAGAGGTACCAGCCATTACAAAAACATGTCAAAATGTAAAGTCCATCGATGCTAGGAAGAAACTGCATCAACTAATGAGCAAAATAACCAGCTAATATCGTAATGACAGGATCAAGTTCACATATAACAATATTAACCTTAAATGTAAATGGACTAAATGGACCAATTAAAAGACACAGACTGGCAAACTGGATAAAGAGTCAAGACCTATCAGTTTGCTGTATTCAGGAGACCCATCTCACATGCAGACACGCACATAGGCTCAAAATAAAGGGATGGATGAAGATCTACCAAGAAAATGGAAAACAAAAAAAAGCAGGGGTTGCAATCCTAGTCTCTGATAAAACAGACTTTAAACCATCAAAGATCAAAAGAGACAAAGAAGGCCATTACATAATGGTAAAGGGATCAATTCATCAGTAAGAACTAACTATCCTAAATATTTATGCACCCAATACAGGAGCACCCAGATTCATAAAGCAAGTCCTTAGAGACTTACAAAGAGACTTAGATTCCCATACAATAATAACAGGAGACATTAACACCCCACTGTCAACATTAGAGAGATCAACGAGACAGACAGTTAACAAGGATATCCAGGAATTAAACTCAACTCTGCACAAAGCGGATATAATAGACATCTACAGAATTTGTCACTCCAAATCAACAGAATATACATTCTTCTCAGCACCACATCGCACTTATTCCAAAATTGACCACGTAGTTGTCCAAGTTGACCAAGTAAAGCACTCCTCAGCAAATGCAAAAGAACAGAAATTATAACAAACAGTCTCTCAGACCACAGTGCAATCAAACTAGAACTCAGGACTCAGAAAATCAATCAAAACCGCTCAACTACATGGAAACTGAACAACTTGTGCCTGAATGACTACTGGGTACATAACGAAATGAAGGCAGAAATAAAGATGTTGTTTGAAACCAATGAGAACAAAGATACAACATACTAGAATCTCTGGGAAGTATTTAAAGCAGTGTGTAGAGGGAAATTTATAGCACTAAATGCCCACAAGAGAAAGCAGGAAAGATCAAAAATTGACACCCTAACATCACAATTAAAAGAACTAGAGAAGTAAGAGCAAACACATTCAAAAGCTAGCAGAAGGCAAGAAATAACTAAGATCAGAGCAGAACTGAAGGAGATAGAGACATAAAAAACTCTCCAAAAAATCAATGAATCCAGGAGTTGGTTTTTTGAAAAGATCAACAAAATTGATAGACCACTAGCAAGACTAATAAAGAAGAAAAGAGAGAAGAATCAAATAGATGCAATAAAAAATGATAAAGGGGATATCACGACCGACCCCACAGAAATACCAACTACCATCAGAAAATACTAAAACACCTCTATGCAAATAAATTAGAAAATCTAGAAGAAATGGATAAATTCCTGTACTCATATACCCTCCTAAAACTAAACCAGGAAGAAGTTGAACCCCTGGATAGACTAATAACAGGCTCTGAAATTGAGGCAATAATTAATGGCCTACCAACCAAAAAAGTCCAGGACCAGACGGATTCATAGTTGAATTCTACCAGAGGTATAAGGAGTTGAAACCATTCCTTCTGAAACTACTCCAATCAATAGAAAAAGAGGGACTCCTCCCTAACTCATTTTAAGAGTCCAACATCATCCTGATACCAAAATCTGACAGAGATACAACAAAAAAAAGAGAATTTTAGACCAATATCCTGATGAACATCGATGCAAAAACCCTCAATACTGGTAAACCGAATCCAGCAGCACATCAAAAAGCTTATCCACCATGACCAAGTGGACTTCATCCCTGGGATGCAAGGCTGGTTCAACATGCGCAAATTAATAAATGTAATCCAGGATATAAACAGAACCAAAGAAAAAAACCACATGATTATCTCAATAGATACAGAAAAGGCCTTTGATAAAATTCAACAGCCCTTCATGCTAAAACTCTCAATAAATTTGGTATTGATGGAACATATCTCAAAATAATAAGAGCTATTTATGAAAAAACCTACAGCAAATATCATACTGAATGGGCAAAATCTGGAAGCATTCCCTTTGAAAACTGGCATAAGACAGGGATGCCCTCTCTCACCACTCCTATTCAACATAGTGTTGGATGTTCTGGCCAGGGCAATCAGGCAAGAGAAAGAAATAAAGGGTATTCGGTTAGGAAAAGAAGAAGTCAAATTGTCCCTGTTTGCAGATGACATGATTGTATATTTAGAAAACCCCATTATCTCAGCCCAAAATCTCCTTAAGCTGATAAGCAACTTCAGCAAAGTCTCAGGATACAAAATTAATGTGCAAAAATTACAAGCATTCTTATACACCAGTAGCAGACAAAGAGCCAAATCATCAATGAACTCCCATTCACAATAGCTTCAAAGAGAATAAAATATCTAGGAATCCAACTTACAAGGGATGTAAAGGACCTCTTCAAGGAGAACTACAAAGCACTGCTCAGTGAAATAAATGAGGACACAAACAAATCGAAAAACATACCATGCTCATGGATAGGAAGAATCAATATTGTGAAAATGGCCATACTGCCCAAGGTAATTTACAGATTCAATGCCATCCCCATTAAGCTACCAGTGACTTTCTTCACAGAATTGGAAAAAACTGCTTTAAAGTTCATATGGAACCGAAAAAGACCCCGCATTGCAAAGACAATCCTAAGCCAAAAGAACAAAGCTGGAGGCATCATGCTACCTGACTTCAAACTATAGTACATGGCTCAGTAACCAAAACAGCATGTTAGTGGTACCAAGAGATACAGTCCAATGGAACAGAACAGAGCCCTCAAAAATAATACCACACATCTACAGTCATCTGATCTTTGACAAACCTGACAAAAACAAGAAACGGGGAAAAGATTCCCTATTTAATAAATGGTGCTGGGAAAGTTGGCTAGCCATAAGTAGAAAGCTGAAACTGGATCCTTTCCTTACTCCTTATATGAAAAATCATTCAAGATGAATTAGAGACTTAATGTTAGACCTAAAACCATAAAAACCCTAGAAGAAAACCTAGGTAATACCATTCAGGACATAGCCATGGGCAAGGACTTCATGTCTAAAACACTAAAAGCAACAGCAACAAAAGCCAAAATTGACAAATGGGATCTCATTAAACTAAAGAGCTTCTGCACAGCAAAAGAAACTACCATCAGAGTGAACAGGCAACCTACAGAATGGGAGAAAATTTTTGCAATCTACTCATCTAACAGAAGGCTAATATCCAGAACCTATAAAGAACTCAAACAAATTTACAAGAAAAAAACAAACAACCCCATCAAAAAGTGGGCAAAGGATATGAACAGACACTTCTCAAGAGAAGACATTCACACAGCCAACAGACACATGAAAAAATGCTCATCATCACTAGCCTTCAGAGAAATGCAAATCAAAACCACAGTGAGATACCATCTCACACCAGTTAGAATGGCCATCATTAAAAAATCAGGAAAAACAGGTGCTGGAGAGGATGTGGAGAAATACGAACACTTTTACACTGTTGATGGGACTGTAAACTAGTTCAACCATTTTGGAAGACAGTGTGGTGATTCCTCAAGGATCTAGAACTAGAAATACCATTTGATCCAGCCATCCCATTACTGGGTATATACCCAACAGATTATAAATCATGCTGCTATAAAGACACATGCACACGTATGTTTATTGCGGCACTATTCACAATAGCAAAGACTTGGAACTAACCCAAATGTCCATCAGTAATAGACTGGATAAAGAAAATGTGATCTGTCTCATGGTGAAAGTGGGGTGTTGAAGGCCTCAACTATTATTGTTTTGAAGTATATCTCTTCCTTTAGATCTAATCTTTTTTTATATATCTGAATGCTCCAGTGTTGGGTACATATATGTTTAGAATTATTATATCCTCTTGCTGAACTGATCTCTTTATCATTATATAATAACCTCCTTTGTCTCTTTTCACTGTTTTTGACTTAAAGTTTGTTTTATCTGATGTTAGTATAGCTACTACTGCCCATGTTTAATTTCCATTTTCATAGACTATCTTTTAAAAATTACTTTTACTTTCAGCCTATATGTGTCTTTACAGTTGAAATGGGTGTCTTATAAGCAACATATAGTTGGGTCACATTTTTTAATCCATTAAGCCAGCCTATATCTTTAAGTGGAAAGTTTAATCTATTTGCATTCAAGATTGTTGTTGATATGCAAGGCTTATTTCTGTCATTTTATTAAATGATTGCTGATGATTTCATGTATCCATTGGTCATTTTTTTCTCTCTTATTGTTTATCATTGTGATTTGGTGGTTTTCTGTAGTGGTGTAATTTGAGTTCTTTCTCTTTGTCTTTTGTGTATTTGCTGTACAAGTGGGTTTTATACATTTGTGAGTTTTCATAATGGTAGATAGTGTTCCTTTGCTTCCAGGTGCAGGACTTCCCTAAGCAGTTTATTTATTTTATTTATTTTTTCTTTTCTTTTCTTTTCTTTTTTTTTTTTTTTTTACAGGCCAACCCTGAGCAAGGACCCTAAGCATTTACTGTAAGACAAGTCCAGTGCTGATAAATTTCCTCAACTTTTGCTTGTCCTGGAAAGCCTTTATTTCTCCTTCATTTCTGGAAAATAATGTTGCTGGGTTGATTATCCTTACCTGGCAATTTTTTTTTTCTTTCAGCACTTCAAATATATAATTTCATTCTCTACTGATGGGGCTTCCCTTGTAAGTGACTAGATATCTTTCTCTTGCTGTTTTCAGAATTTTCACTTTGCCTTTGACTTTTGACAGTTTAACTACAATGTGCTGTGCAGAAGAGGTTTTTTGCATTGTATCTGTTTGAAGATCTATCAGATTCCTGTATCTGGAAGCCTAAATCTCTTGCTAGACATGGAAAGTTTTCAGCTATTATTTTGTTAAATAGATTTTCTAAACTTTTTGTTTCCTCTTCACCTTCAGGGACACTGGAAATTCGAATATTTGGTTGCTTATGGTGTCTCATGTGTAATGTAAACTTTGTTCATTCTTTTTCATTATTTTTTCTTTTATGAGGCTGAGTGAATTATTTCAAAAGACCTGTTTTTAAGTTCTGAAATTCTTTCTTCTGCTTGATCTAGTCTATTGCTGAAGCTTCCAAATGTATTTTGTATTTCATTTAATGCATTCTCTAGTTCCTGAATTTATTTTTGGGTATTTTGTTTGTTTGTTTGCTTGCTTGCTTGCTTTTGAGATGGGGTCTCACACTGTCACCCAGGCTGGAGTGCAGGGGTACGATCTCAGCTAACTGCAGTCTTTGCCTCCCAGGTTCAAGCGATTCTCCTACCTCAGCCTCCCGAGTAGCTCGGATTACAGGTGACAGGTGACAGAGTCACCACGCCCAGCTAATTTTTTGTATTTTTAGTAGTGATGGGGTTTCACCATGTTGGCCACGCTGATCTCGAACTCCTGACCTCATGAGTAACCCACGTAGCTTCCCAAAGTGCTGGTATTACAGGCGTGAGTCACTGCACTTGGCCTGGTTGTTTTTCATAGTATCTTTTTGCTAAGTTTCTCATTCGTATCTTGAATTATTTTTCTGATTTCTTTTTCTTTTTCTTTTTTATCTTTGTTGTCTTGTGTCAGAGATTTTTACATTTCACTATTTTGAATGATTTATTCAGGATTTCATGACTTTCTTTTTGATTGAAATTTGCTGATGAAGAATTATTGTGTCCCTTTCGAAGTGTTATATTTCTTTGTCTTGTCATGTTTCTTGTACTGCTGATGATAATATGTGCACATCTGGTGTAATAGTTATTTTTTTTCCAATTTCTTGAATTGCTTTTGTAGGGGAGAACTTTTTCCTGAAGATATATCTGTGGTGTTGGGTAAATAGAGCACTTGACTGTGATTCTGAATGTGTGCCGTAGTGTGGTCTCCATATGAATTATTTGTGTATAAACTGCCTCAGTGGTCTCTATGATTTCCTCAATGGCTTTGAGTGTGGTTGTTAGTGGAGGGTGTAGTGAAGTTTTCCTTAGAATGGAGATGCCAGGTCTACTTGTCCTCATGTCTCAATGGTGGGAGTGGTGGACCAAGTGTGCCTGTTGTTGGGCCCCAGGAAAGTGTACACTGTCATTGGTGTTAGCAGGTTCAGATGGGCCAATTCATGGCTTCCAGGTGGTTTTCTCAGGTGCTGGAAGTGGCAGCAGTGGGGTGGGTTAGTGGGCAAGTTCTTAGTGTCCTAGGCAGTGGGCATGGTGTGGTTGATAGCAGTAGTAGCAGTAGGACTAGCCTCTGGGTTTCAAGTGGTTCATGTTGGTGTTGGTAGTTGTTGTGATGAGCTAGGTGGACCAATCTGCAGGCCCAGAGGTGGCACATTTAAGTGGGTGCCCATTGTGGTGGTAGCAGAAGATCAAATGGACCCAACCTTTGACTCCTGAGAGGAGTGCTTAGGTGCCAATGGTTGTGTGCTAGGCACAGTCATTCTCGGGCCCTTAGATTGCTCTAGCACTGGGGTGGGGAGGGGGAAACATCCAGGTTAGGTGGCCCTGTCCTCAGGGCCCCTGGTAGTGTATTTGGGGGCTGGCCTTGGTAGGCAGGGATAGGGTGATCTCCAGACCCAAGGCAGAATGCTGCAGTCTTGCTACTGAGTGAGACCAGGTTGGATATTATTATTTTTATTTTCTAAGTGATCTGGCCAGACCTTCCAGCACAAAGTTTAATAGTGGTGGCAAAAATCAGGCATCCTTTTCCTGTTTTTGATTTTAGAGGAAAAGCTTTTTGCCTTTCACTGTTAAGTATAATGCTAGCTGTTAGTTTTTCACAATGTTGAAAAATTCCCTTCTATACCTAGTTTGCTGAATACTTTTATCGTAAAAACATATTACAATTTTTTCATATGATTTTTCTGTGTCTATTGAGATGATCATGTGTTTTTTGTTGTTATTGTTCTATCTTTTTTGTTGTTATTGTTCTATCTGTATGATGTATTAATTTGTTTTCTTATGTTGAACCATCTTTGCATTTCTAGGATGAGTCCCATTTGGTCATGGTGTATAATCCTTTTAATATGCTGTTGGGTTTGGTTTGCCAGCATTTTATTGAGGACTTTTGCATCAATATTCACAACCAATATTGGTTTGTAGTTTTCTTTTATTTTGGTGCATTTTTCTGTCTTTAGTAACAGGGTAATGTTGGTTTCATGGAATATATTAGGAAGTGTCTCTTCCTCTTCTATTATATGCAAGAAATTGAAGAGGGTTGGTGTAAATTCTTTTTTAAATGTTTATTAGAAGTCAACAGTGTAGTCCTCTGGTCTTGGACTTTTCTTTGTTAAGAAGTTTTTGGTTACTGCTTTAACCTCTTTACATGTTATATGTCTGTTAAATTTTCTATTTATTCTTGATTTTGTTTGGTAATTTGTGTGTTTCTAGAAATTTGTCCATTTTATTAAGGCTGTTAAATTTGTCAGTGTACAATTAATATTATTTTAGTTTATGTAATATTTGTAGTAAAGTGCCACTTTCATTTCTGAATTTAATAATTTTCATCTTCTCTCTTTTTTACCTAGTTTAACTATAGGCTCATCAAGTTTGTTCATCTTTGAATTTTGGTTTTGTTGAGTCTATTAAACAATTATCTCTGGGAGGCTGGTGGTATTATATATTTTCCCCAGAAAGATAGGAAAAACTCAAGAGGAACTTTTGTACAACTGTTACATAAATTAATCTAACACTTGGAAACTATCAATTTTGCAGCTGTAGAGACCAAATCAATTGCTTCAATAACTGGTCTAACATCTTGGTGCTTGTAAGTAGTAATTTTCTTTTTCTATATAAGTACCCGTCAGCCTCTTTACATCTATATCAATAGGTTAGAGGATAGTTAAAAATGTTAATGAAGCTGAGATATTATAATTAGATGTACATTATTACTGAGAAGAGGCCTTAAAGTCTCTCTGGTGTTAGACATAAAAGCTGGTGATTTTTGTCAGCTCTCTGGTGATTCTGTCAAAATGGTCTTGCTCTTTTGGGTTCCATTCCTTTTCCAGAGGTAGACAAAATTATTATAAATATGCACAAAGGTTATAAAATGCAAAGAAGAAAAACCACTCAAACACTTTAAAAAGGACATAAACAATAAGCCAAGGCAACTAGTAAAGCAAAATGGAAATTTTGCTGATGCAGATCCTTGGTTTTCTTCCAATTACAGCTCATTTTGCAGCCTTAGATCTGTGGTTGTTAAATGCTGTCCTGCTGTCAATCTGAAACAGAGGTGGACAATCCAGTAAAGTAACTCCCAAATTACTCCGAATGTAAATCAAATTGGAATAAAACATTTTCGGAAACTGAGAGAGGAAAAATGAAGGGTTTACTGAAATATATACTTTTCATTTGTATGGAACTCTATTTTTCTAATTCCTGCTGGGGTAGATTTGTTGAAATTCTAAAAGAAAGTGTGTTCTTATGACACATTGTTGACATAATTCTCCAAGCCAAAATGCAACTTTGGAAGATGTCAAAATCATCCACCCTCTTAAAAAACTCCCAGTCTCCATCTTTTATGACAAAATGCAACTGGTTTTAAGTATTATTTATGGTTGTACAGTGTTACAAACTTTTGGAAGTTAAATATTTAGAGTTTAAGTTTACTAAAGTGTAATAAGCATACTCTTTCAAAAGAAAAGTAGGAAAAGCAGATAAATTTATGTTCTTTTATTCCTGTGTGGTTTTTATATTTAATTTTTTGCCTCCGTTAATCCATTGTTATAACCAGTAAAATGAGACAAAACAAAAAATAAATAGGGCATCTACAATATAAATACTTCAAAAAATATTCTAGGAAATAAATTTTACAGTTGGAAGGAGGCTTACTGATTAGTAAGTCAAATTTATTTATTTTATCAGTGAGACAACTGAAGTACCAAAAGGTAAATACTTGGTCAAGTTCAGCTAAATTGTCAATGACATAGTCAGGGTAAGAAGTGGATTTTAGGTTCCCCAGACCAGAGAGATTTTTGCTATCCTTAATCAGTATTATTATTTTTTATTTTATGTCCTATACAGTCTAGAACATTTCAAGTTAGTAGCTTATTCTATTGTCCTCTTTTTGTTTATTGATTATTTTAATGGTGATAAAAATTCCATTAATAAAGCTGATTTTCAACATTTTTGAAACTTAAACATGTACTTTTCAGTTAAGGCAAGTTGATTCTTTTTCAATTTATCTTACTATTTTGCCTAAAATGCATTTATTTGTTGACCTTTAGTGGGATTTGATAATGACATAACTTTTTATTATTTATTATCTGTGTTCTGCCTACTTCCAAAAAAATCATAAGAAAATTGATGGTATTTAAAACACGTATCATGGAATGTAAAACCAATAAGTTCTGAGAAACAGCAGAAAGTCCAAGTACTAAAGATAAATATAAAAATAATTATAGCAGAAGAAATTACTTTATTTAAGGTTATGTGAGCAAAATATTAATTTGAGCTTCCTGAGAGCCAAGAGGAAACAAGAAACGTGATGGATCATAGAACTCTCATTTGACAAAAAGAGAGTATGTCTCTTTTTATTTTGTCTTGGGAAACTCAAATCCAAAACATACAAGTTTTACCAATGTTTTCAAGATTTTACTTTTTCTTTTTATTTCTTTTTGTTTAGCATGACCCTCATAAAAAATAATTAATCACATAAATATAAGAAAAGAATAACATAAGGCATGCCATCATTTTATAGTCATTTTGTTCATTTTTATTTTAATATTTAATGTATATATTTTGTTCATATTTTCTACGTAGCTCCTAGATAAAAGTAATGGCATAATTTACAAATTAACCTAAATTGTTGTATATCATCCTATAAAGGCAATTTTGTGGGGAGCCATGATAATAAGGTGTAGTTTTCTACCTTTCTGATGCCGTACAATAATGATTAATGTGCATATAGCAAGGAATAATTATATTTTATAAAAAAAAGGAATACAAAAGCATAAGTAAAATTCACTTAAAGTTTTTCCATGAACAAAAGACATTTTTCTGTCTAAACGTATTATACAGACTTTTTGATTTTTAAAAGTAGAAATAAACTTTTTCATTAAGATCTGAACACTTGCAACTTTTTGAATTAGCACATTTAAGTCAATTATTATAAAATGGAGAAACATGTTTATAATGTTTGTACAACTCAAAATGTTCACATAATTTTTTTCAGAAGTTTAAAAGCAATTATCATAATATAACAAAGGATTTTAAAGATATTATTTTAAATTGTTAAGCCAAGAAAGTTTATGCTTCCAATATTTGTATTCTCCAAAAACTACCAAAATAACAGTAAAGCTTCTTCCACTCTCCTAAAACTTGATATAAGTCTCTCACATGCTCTTGGAGGGTCAGCTCTTTATTTGGAACAGAGCTAAAAGTTTTCATTCACACTACTTCTGCTAAGCATTCTCTATTTTCTCTCCTTCCCTTTTTTACCCAACTCCTGAAATGCAAGCTCTTCACCACCTCAGCACTACCAGAACTACTCACCAGAGCATTTTTATATGAAGGTCTTTCCAGAATCCTAACCTTACACTTTGTTGATTTCCTGAATTTCAAACCAGTCTACCATAACTTTCTTGATATTTCACTTTCGTAACTATCTTCTCTCTCTTCTTGTTTTTCTTTTCTTAGACTGCTGCCTTCCCGTTATGGAAGCTCACATTTTTGTTCTTGATACCTACAATTTTAGCTTAGCAGTTTTGTTAAATCATCCATTTTCATGGACTTTACTTCTTTTTCTGATTATTTCTAAATGTAGAACTCCATTTATGACCCACTGGCTTTGTCTCTGTGCCTATTCTCAGCAGCTTACAAGACAAGTCTATGTAAAGGAAGCTCATACTCAATGTATCCCTCAGAGAAATTGCTACTTTCCTTCCAAAACATACACTTGTTTCAGACAGCTTCATTTTAGCCAAAGGTACTAGCATTATCAATCTCTTAAAAATTGAAAGCCTAAATCATTTTTTAAAATCTCTCGTTTAAAACTAAATTTACTATTGACATCAATTCTATTCAAATATATCAGAAATAAGAAAATTCACACAACCTAATTTAAACCAAATCACCACAGCTGAGCACAGAACTTCCCAAACGTAATAAAGACTAGTTTACTAACTTCCAAGTTACTCCTTTATTTCATTTTATAGGAGTTCTATTCATATTCCCATATAGTTTATTCAGATTTTTTTCTCTCCATACAATTTCATAATCTTCATTTTACCCTTTTTTTTAGTGAGTGATCTCAGATACCACTATAGGAAGAAGATTAAAACATGGAACCATAAAAGAAACAATAACCTTGATTGTCTCAGGCACCTATCATGATTTATTGGTCAAAGACTGAAATTTGGTATCAGACTAAATTATATCTAAGTATTATCAGTTATGGAAGCTTAAACTTTCTTACTCCCAAGATGAGTGCATTTTCTGTTGTATTTCTCTTACTTGCAGTATTGTAGGTATTTTCCAAATCTATTAGGAAATTTCATTCCACATGTAATAAACTACCTAGTTAGGGAGTCTTAAACAAATAAGGGTTTGTTTTTGTTGCATAATGAGAAGTCTGGAGAAGAGCAGTTGCTGGCGCTGGTTGAGTGACATAGTGAAGTGACCCCCAGCCTTCACATGTTCTCTTGGCAGGCTCCAGTTATCACATCTGCATTCCAACAAGAAGAAGCAAAAACAGTGGGTGGGGGTGCTGTATCAGGAAAGCAACAGGCTTCCCAGGAATCACAGAGCTGACTTTCACTGCCATGTCATCATTCAGAACTCTTCTGTGAAGTTTCTCCAACTGGAAGTTGTCTGGAAATGAAACTTAAGTCAACCAAACATATCCAAATTTTTGTTTCTGTATATCTGAATATTACTGATTGTTCAAAGCTTACCTAAAATCTCACCTCCTCTATGAAAACTTCTCCAATGCAGCTGACCACACATATCTCTAATCCTTATAGATTTTCATTTCAACTACAAAAGTCCCATACAATATACCACCAATATTTTTTGTGCCCTAATTTTTTTATTATTATTTAAAAAACTTTTTTGGAGATAGTCTCGTTCGGTCACCCAGGCTGGAGTGCAATGGCATGATCTCGGCTCACTATAACCTCTCCTTCCCCAGTTCCGGTGATTCTCCTGCCTCAGCCTCCTGAGTATCTGGGACTACAGGCATGTGCTGCCATGCCCGCCTTTTTTTTTTTTTTTTTGGATTTTCAGTAGAGACAGCGTTTCAACATGCTGGCCAGGCTGGTCTCCAACTCCTGACCTCAAGTGATCTGCCCAGCACGGCCTCCCAAAGTGCTGGGATTACAGGTGTGAGCCACTGTGCCCAGCCAATATTTCTTATTTAATATTTTATTTTCTCAAAATTTAAATATGTATTGAGGGCAGAGGCTATGTTGTAATCCTTTTTTCTGTCTACACACAACGGGGCACTGTGCGAAGCACACAGTGGTGTTCCATATGATTTGGGGAATTAGATTCAGGCAAATTCAAATCTGGAATCAGGAGCCACTAATTTCTTATTGTGTAATTCTAAACAGGAAAATTTACCTCTCTGAATGTTTCTTTCTCTATAAATATGTAAAAAAATAAAAGAATGCATCATGGGAAAATAGGATAACTCAATATATGCTTGGAACATGTGTGCCTAATACACATTTTTTTCCTTTATCAATGTTTAATTATAATTGATAGCAAAAAGTATTTACATATGCTTTCTATATAATATGATATGCAGAATTTGCATTTTCAGGAACCAAAGACTCAAAATTTTAAAAATTAATTTCTTTGGAATTCACTCTACGAGAAAATTAAAAAACAAAAGCTTCGTTTTCCTTAAGAATAAAATGTATTTCAATTTCATTTAGCACTTAGTTCAAGACTACTAAGTAAATCTTTATAGCTAATATTTTTTCATATTTGTAATTTCTTGTTTGCTTTTTGCTACAGTGAGCTCAAGGATTTTATCTGCAAGCTGTGCTTGCCAAGAAAACAGTCTTACTTACAGAATATGTTTATCTGTGGGAGAATGATAAATATTATGCTGTGGGGAGGTAACAAACTCACTTCTCCAAGTTCCTTTATACTGTCATCTATTTTATAATCCCACATGTTTTTATTAGTGTGACCTTTCTATGAAGATTTATTTTTTTTACAAAGTTGCTGGATGATGGTGAGGAAAGTTCAAATGTATGTAAATATTATTGGGGAAAAATTGCAAAGGGGCTTAAGATGACTCTTTTCAAAGAAAGTAAATTTTAATGAAATTATTAATAGTTATTATTTGAATTAAATCCTTAGAAAAATAAAGGAAAATGCAAGTGAATTTTAAAAAGTTTTATTATGGAATTATTCAAATATACATAATGGCAGGTAAAATATAGTACACTTGATATTTTAATAGAGAAAAAGAGAGAGAGAGAGAGAAAGAAAGAAAGAAAGAAAGAAAGAAAGAAAGAAAGAAAGAAAGAAAGAAAGAAAGAAAGAAAGAAAGAAAGAAAGAAAGGAAAGAAAGAAAGAAAGAAAGAAAGAAAGAAAGAAAGAAAGAAAGAAAGAAAGAAAGAAAGAAAAGAAAGAAAGAAAGAAAGAAAGAAAGAAAGAAAGAGAAAGAGAAAGAAAGAAGGAAGGAAGGAAGGGGAAGGGGAAGAGGAAGAAGAGGAAGAGGAGGAAAAGAAGAAGAAAAGAAGCAGCAGCAGCAGGAGGAGGAGGAGGAGAGGAAGGAAGGAAGGAAGGAAGGAAGGAAGGAAGGAAGGAAGGAAGGAAGGAAGGAAGGAAGGAAGGAAGGAAGGAAGGAAGGGGAGAGAAGAGGGGAGGGGAGGAGAAGGCAGGGGAAGAGAGGGGAGGGGAGGAGGGGAGAGGAGGGGAGAAGAGAAGAAGAGAAGAGAAGAGAAGAGAAGAGAAGAGAAGAGAAGAGAAGAGAAAGGAAACCTAGTAGTTTAAAGCAATAAACATTTATTATCTCAGTATCTGTGGGTTGGAAATATCTCAGCTGTGTGGTTTTGGTTGAGTCATCCATGAGGCTCCACTCAAGATGTTAGTTTGGGCTGCAGTCATCTGAAGGATGACCAGGCCTGGAGGATCCACTTCCAAGGTGTTTCTCTCACATGGCTGTCAGCAGGAAGGCTCAGTGTATCAGTGGTTGTTGGCGGGCTGACTCAGTTCCTTACCACATAGGGTTACTGCAATATCTTTGTGACATACATGAGCAAGAGCAAGAGAGATAAGAGAGAAGACAAAGAGGAAGGTCCCAAGCTTTTTAAGGACTTAGTGTTGGAAATCACACATTGTCACTTCCGTCACATTCTACTTATTAGGAGTAAGTCACTAAACATTGCTCACCTTCAAGAAGAGAGGAATCAGTCTCCACTTGTTGAAAAGAGGATTATCAAATAAGTTTTAGACAAATTTTTAAATCAGCACAATACTTTCATCCACTTCCCTCTCACCATTCCAACTATTTTGAAGAATATTCTGGTAAGCACACTATTTCACCATGAATACTTCACCATGTGTGTCTCAAAATCATGAAAAAAGTAATTATTCCTCAGTGTCATCAAAAACCTAACCAGTATTCAAATTTCTCTGATTTGTTTCATAAAATGTTTAACAATTGGTTTGGTTTGTTAGAATGCAAAATAGACCATCAATTGCATTTAGCACCTTTTAAAGTAGTGTCAAATCCTCCTTTGATTAGCCAATTTGAAATATACTTACAATCAGACAAATATAAAAGATATTCATACATTGCTTTGTTTCTACACTGTTTATTGTTCTTTTTATAAGAAACACTCAAGGAGTAAGAAAGCAGATTTTCCTAGGTTACCTTTGAACCTGGAATTTGTGTTACCACTTTGGTGATATTTCTAATAAGCCACAGGTGTACACTACAGGACCGTGTAGAAACAGAGACAGGGATATGATGACAGTTAATTGTCCATAATCTATTTATCCCAAGGAACACTTATACATCTGTTACATATTTAGGTATTTGCTACTTGTCGGTTTTTTGTGATTTTCGAGCAGAGAAACATCTATAACTAAAGCACCATAAAAAGGAATAATGCTATCAAGGGGCTTTAGAGAAGCACGACAAAGGAAGTGCAGCTTTTTGTGTGTTGGAAATGAATGGCTCCATTCATTTCAAAAGGGATTTTGTTTTATATGTACTGTATTGGGTTTGGGCACTAAACACTTGACTCCCATTTCAGAATGAATTAGTTTGTTAAATGCAGGTATTTAAATAGAATAGAAACTCTAACAATGAATTTCTTCAGTGAGTACTTTCATCTTATTGTATAAAATATTTTATGGTGATATCCTTTTATTTCATTAATATGTGTAAATATGTATGCATTTCAACTTCTATTTTAAGTCAAATATTCTTATTTTTATTGTATTTATAAATTTGTTACACTTTTAAATCACTATTAACGACAGTGATATTTTTATAAGTACAATTATAGGTAATCTTGCATAAATGATATTCTATTATAAATGTTCAAAATTTAAAAAACTGAAAAGTTCATTGCTGATTATATGCTAGCTGCATATGAGAAATGTGGATTTAATCATATACTGAAATTAACATTTAACAATTTACCTAGAAAACATTTTGAAATATTTAAAATATTCATTGTAAGCGGTTGTTTCTCCAATGACATTCCCACTTTTCCATTTAAATGCCAAATGTGTGTTCTGATATTGCCTTTTCAGTGTATACATTTTATATTAATAAGTATGTAACTAATTAATTGCTTCATTATTCATTACTGTATCAATTTGCAAGTTTCCTATGAGAAATGTTCTGCAGCTGATTTTTGCCTGTTATTCCAAAAAATGTCAAGAATATAATTACTAGTAAATTTAAACTACTGTTCAACTTTAATTCACAAAACACAACCCTTAATACTAAGAAATGTACACAAACAAGACTCCTGTTCATAGCTGGCATTAAACATCTAGAGCTGTTGACTTTGTTATCTTGATCCAATTTTTAATGCTTACTGTTAAGTTTTTGCCTCTTTCTTTTTCTTTCTTTCTTTCTTTCTTTCTTTCTTTCTTTCTTTCTTTCTTTCTTTCTTTCTTTCTTTCTTTCTTTCTTTCTTTCTTTCTTTCCTTTCATTTGCTTTCTTTCTTTTTCTTTCTTTTCTTTCTCTTTCTTTTTTTCTTTTCTCTTCTTATTTTTTCTTCCTTTCTTTTTTTAAATTTCCAAACCACCAGAGGATGATTTCCTTGAGAATGTTCTCTCAGGTATGTTCAGAATATTAATTAGGCCCATCTATTCCTGTCGGGTAATAACAATGTCCATGGGCTGAATGGATGCTGTGACCTGTGAAAGAACTATTCACATGCTTTAGTCTGCCCTAGCACATTCTTTAACAAGTGAACATAGACCTTTTTCACAGTCATCTTAAATGTTTCAACTGTGTGCTTCATGTTTGCTTCTTGCATCTCCAACCATACAGCTTTTTTTTCCCCGTCTTTCGGGGAAGACTTCCTTGCACCACTCATTTAAATGTATCTGTCTTTATGACTATATCACTGCCATACCTGTGGGGTTTCTTACTGTATTTGCCTATAACTGGAGGAGATTTTAAATAAATTAAATTTATTTAGATTAAATCTTCTGGGGGACGTAAAGACATTTTAAATAATTAGCAGTAATTAAAAAGCATCTATTCAGACTAGATAAATGGTAAATAGAGTGGTTGTTTAAATATAATCATTTAAAAATAGTGGTTAGTTGGCTTAGTTTTCCCATTTACATGTGTTATTTAACCTCCTGTTGCCAAATAACTTCAAAAGAAGAAAACGCATTGACTTTTGTGTATTCAGTTGATGCAAAAGTAATTGTTGTTTTTGCCATTACTTTCAGTGACAATTACTTTTGCATCAACCTAATAGCATAATTTTTTGACTCATAAGTGCTATTAACAAATTAGTGTTGTTAAAAAATTAATTATTTTTAATGTAGATGTTGCAACTAACACTGGATATAATATCAAGAAAACAATGCCTGAGTAAAATACAATGCCTGAGTAAAATCTAGGGTTTTTTTTTTTTTTTTTTTTTTTTTTTTTTTGGCATTTTTAGTGTGGAACTGGCTGAAAGATCTTATGGTTATATTTTCCTGTAAATTTTATTCTGACATTTCTCTGCCTCAGTTAGCTTTTCTTTTTGTGTATTTAAATGATTAAATATTTAACTATTCTCAAAGTCCTTCTTAAATTGTTTCAAATTAGAACTTGTCTTGTGAATGGTCAGAGGAAATAGATTATATTTTTATGCAGAAACATTTACCAGCACCTGTTAGTGTGTGTGTATATATATATATGTATATATGCATAAAGGTAGTTTTCTGAGTATTTTATTCATGCATATATGAGTACACACACACACAGAGCTTTGTACAAAAACAAAAACACATAATTTCATTTATTTATTTTTTTTTACAATTTACAGTTTAGTAGATTGTACAACCACATATGTTGTGCTTTGAGGAGGACGTAAAGGAAGATATCTAAAATAGAAACTCTATAATTTGGTATTTTAGTGTTATAGTTCCATTCTTTAGAACTTTATGTGAAACCATATTTTATTTTAAATATGATCAGCTAACATATTTTAAAAATGATAACCAGCCTATGAAAAAAATACAAAATGAAATAAAGTGGACTGAGAAAAAGAGTGAAAAAGACAGAAAGGTGTATAGAAAATACTGAAAATATACATGGCAGTCCAAAGATATATTTTTGCAAGGGCTGTTCAAACTCAGTCATCCTGTGATAGTCAAAAATATGTGTAATGATTTTTTGGTGCAAAAATATCACCACGAAGATCAGAGCATGGTATTATTTGATGTTAAGCTTATAGATTTGATCTCTTATAAGATATACAATTTCACTCATGTGTAACTGCCTACTCAGCCATTTTGCAAATGCATAAGCAATAAAAAATTTAAAACAAAATAGAAGGAATCTATAACCATCACTGGAGAAGAAAACAGAAACAAAATTGCAGATGAGTTCACTTTATAATGATGATGGGTTTGTTACACAACCTCTATATACAGAAAAGAATATATTAGTTGAAAGTCTCAGTTTTTGGGAAACAGTAATTTTTGCATCATTCTGGACTGCAGAAAGCATTAAGGGTTAGCCAGAAAAATCTGGGTTTAGAAAATGGTTCTGCTAATGCGTTGGCTGAGAGAACTTCACCCCACCAAACAGGAGTCTATACAAGAAGGATAATAATACATTCCTAGAGAAGCAGTTGTGAGAAGATAACCTAAGTGTAATAGCGTTATAAAATAGCTATCTCAGGGAAAGAAAGCCTTAACATTTTCATGTAATTAGTTTTGTATAATATTGCTAAATAGCAAAATTGCTACCTTCAAAATACAGAAAAATACCTGCCTTAGCAAGATGTAATAACAACATAAAAAAAACTTTAATGAATGTGCAACACTATATAGCACAAAGAGCGAATATATAGTGTTTGGATTATATTTAGAAGGTGAGAATTCTAGGCTATGTCAGCATGTAAAGTCCCTGTATTTTATGCTCATACTTGTAGGTTGCATTCCTCCCAGCTGGCATGGAAGATCATTGTATACTATTTTGTTCCTCTTTCTCTGGGATCTATTGCTTGTGCTGACTTCCATCCTGAACCTATCCATACCAGATATACCCACCAAGATGCACCAAGCCTGCTGGGAGAACCTTCTGGTTAAGTACAATCTCATCTTTTCATAGCAACTGGTCTTCATTTCTAGCAGTTCTTTCATTTAATAATAACAAAAATAACCTCATTAATAATATTTAAGGTAATATGTTATTATCAAATTACTAGATTCAATAGTTTAGTTTTACATCCTTAACTATCTAGGCATATTTTGTTATTTACATTAGTGAAAAAAGTACTTACATCTAATTATACACTGACATTCTATAATTTATACTTGCAAATTCTGAAAACGGATTTAATGAATAGAAATATCCAACAAAGAGTCTCAGTGTGCTGTAAATAATATTTTAATTTTAATAATTTTAATATATAATAATATTCTAGTAGCATGGGAGACCTTAAAATATGAATAAAGATATGCTAAAGTTAAATTATTATAATTTGATACCACGATAAAAGAAAGCATCTGACTTAGAAACTTTTTAAGAAAGTTTTGTGTGTATAATTTCATGGAGGGAACTAAAACAAATCAGGTTACCATGCTCAGGATTTTGAGTAGGTGGAGATTTTCAGGCATCAGTTTACAAATGGGATGCCACATAAATAAGGTGACACATGAATTATTGACATTATGGCTCAGTTATAGGCAACCAATTTTTACTTTATCATAAATGTAGAAAAAATTATGTGAAATAAAAAGAATACTAAGCTACTGGATAAGGTAGCTTTCAAAGAATGTTTGGGAGTTGGGCATAGAGAAAACTAGCTTTCAAGTATACCTCAAATTCTTATAAGTTTTGCCAGAGAAAATTAGTTTGGATTTTGAGGATTTCTAGCACTATTGACAAGCTATATAATTCCTGTGACTTTCAAAAAGCTTACTCTCAGCTAAAATAATAAAATATATTTTTAATCTAGAAATTTCTCTAAAGGGACCTGTTCTAGTGTAGAAAAGCCTGATTTTATTAATGAGCTTCTAGTGACTTACATTAACTATTCAATGGTAATATTGTTCCATATCAGTACCGGATCCTGTTCTCTTGATGTCCAGCAATATGAGGTCCAGCTCCATTCTGGAATATACATATTTTATACTATTTTATTTTTGTCATCTTTTTAAAACATTATAATTGTTGTAGGGTAATTATACCCCAATACAGATTATAGTCTTGAAGATGAAGTGACAAAATGAACACACAACCAAAAATTGGCTTTCAAAATTACAAAATAATTTCTGTCACTCTCTTAAAGTCAGCAAAGAAAGCCAATTTTCTGTCGTAACTTTTCTTTATGAATTTCATAAAAATGAGCAGTTTTCAAATATAAAGATATAATGTGGTACAGAAGAAAGACTGAAATCAAAGTGGAAATCCTGGTTTGTCACTTACTGATCCTATATTTTTATTTATTTATTTATTTATTTATTTATGTATTATACTTTAAGTTCTAGGGTACATGTGCATAACATGCAGGTTTCTTACATATGTATACTTGTGCCAGGTTGGTGTGCTGCACCCATCAACTCGTCAGCACCCATCAACTCGTCATTTACATCAGGTATAACTCCCAGTGCAATCCCTCCCCCCTCCCCGCTCCCTGTGATAGGCCCCGGTGTGTGATATTCCCCTTCCCAAGTCCAAGTGATCTCATTGTTCAGTTCCCACCTATGAGTGAGAACATGCAGTGTTTGGTTTTCTGTTCTTGTGATAATTTGCTGAGAATGATGGTTTCCAGCTGCATCCATGTCCCTACAAAGGACACAAACTCATCCTTTTTGATGGCTGCATAGTATTCCATGGTGTATATGTGCCACATTTTCTTAATCCAGTCTGTCACTGATGGGCATTTGGGTTGATTCCAAGTCTTTGCTATTGTGAATAGTGCTGCAATAAACATACGTGTGCATGTGTCTTTATAGCAGCATGATTTATAATCTTTTGGGTATATACCCAGTAATGGGATGGCTGGGTCATATGGTACTTCTAGTTCTAGATCCTTGAGGAATCGCCATACTGTTTTCCATAATGGTTGAACTAGTTTACAATCCCACCAACAGTGTAAAAGTATTCCTATTTCTCCACATCCTCTCCAGCACCTGTTGTTTCCTGACTTTTTAATGATTGCCATTCTAACTGGTGATTTTGATTTGCATTTCTCTGATGGCCAGTGATGAGCATTTTTTCATGTGTCTGTTGGCTGTATGAATGTCCTCTTTTGAGAAATGTCTGTTCATATCCTTTGCCCACTTTTTGATGGGGTTGTTTTTTTTTTTCTTGTAAATTTGTTTGAGTTCTTTGTAGGTTCTGGATATTAGCCCTCTGTTAGATAAGTAGATTGCAAAAATTTTCTCCCATTCTGTAGGTTGCCTGTTCGCTCTGATGGTAGTTTCTTTTGCTGTGCAGAAGCTCTTTAGTTTAATGAGATCCCATTTGTCAATTTTGGCTTTTGTTGCCGTTGCTTTTGGTGTTTTAGACATGAAGTCCTTGCCCATGCCTATGTCCTGAATGGTATTACCCAGGTTTTCTTCTAGGGTTTTTATGGTATTAGGTCTAACATTTAAGTCTCTAATCCATCTTGAATTAATTTTCGTATAAGGAGTAAGGAAAGGATCCAGTTTCAGCTTTCTACTTATGGCTAGCCAATTTTCCCAGCACCATTTATTAAATAGGGAATCCTTTCCCCATTTCTTGTTTTTCTTAGTTTTAAGAACATCATTTAAACTCTTTACGCCTATTTTTCCCTCCAAAGTGAGATCTGTATTACTCATAATTATCTGACTCCAGGAAAATAAATAAGCAAGTTATTTAGAATTTGTAAACTATGATAATTATAATATTTATCTTGCAAAGTTGTTATCAATATGCAATAAAATGAGATCTATAACAGTCTCTGGAAAAAAACAAATTTTTCTGTAAATGGTTATATTTTTTAAATGTTGAGTGGTGCTTTTCCTTGTTAATAGGGCTCCAAGGCAAAACAAGTGTTTTGAGCAGAGATCCAATGCATAAAAATGTTTGGAGTTTATTCAACCCAGAGCATGCCTCTGAAAAGTCTATCTATTAGCTCCTACTTCTAAAATCCTTACAACTACTCAAGGCTCTTAACAATCATAGTTCGTTTCTGTTGTGTGTTACCAAAGAATCTTGAACTTTAATTTTAAAATAGAATTTACTAAGAAAAAATTCTGTAAATAATTTTACTCTGTACCTAACTAATAATTTACATACAAGAAAGACCAGGTTGTTGCACATTAAAGTTGTATCCATCTGAATGTAATCTGTGTCTTTGGGATCTGGACACAAAACCTGTGGACAATCAGGTAAAAAAAAAAAAATTTTCTTATGAAAAAGAAAGTTCTATATGTAGTTTACAAAAACTAATACACATATATATATTTGAAAAAATTTTGTGTGATGATCTATCCAAATTTTGGGTTTTCCTTTAAAGTTTCATAAGATCACAAGGAAATACGGATGGCAAACTTCTGCTTCTGATAATATTAGAATGAGCATTTTGAAACAACTTCCCACTGAGAAGCACAAGAAAGACTAGATAAAACACTTTTTAAAAATCTGCTGAAATACATCAGAGAACTAAGAAGACAGTGAAGGTTCACAAAACTTCAGTTCAGGAAAAGAAGTATTCCCAGATTGATAAGCATTGTGTTGAGGAGATGTCACTTTTCCATTAGAGACATCTGCTGATGACTGAGAAGTTAATAACCTAATCAAAACTTTGACTAGTTTCCAAACTAGGAAGATGAATTCCAGTGTCTGCCAAGAGAGAATATTTTGGTAAACATTCTCATAAATGCCCTCTGAAATAGGACCCTGCAAGGCTATTATCTAAGAATGAAGAGAAACTCAAAGTAGGCTTTCTACGGGAGCTGCTAAAGCCTAGCTTGCAAGCCTCAAACACTCTGAATTTAATTAAGTTATCTGGAATTGTAAATATCCTAACCACTCACCAGTAGCAAGAGTAAATTCTTTTTAGAAGATTCAATTAGCACTACAGTGTTTCATAGAAGTGATTGACTCTCAATGAAAACTAAATTACATACTCTGAGATAAAACAAATGAATGAAAACCAAGAGAAAAAAGAGTCAGTAGAAACAGTTTTACAGGATGTCAAGATAATGGAATACAGAGAAAAAAACAAAATTGAAATCATTTTGAATTTTCTTGTTTATCTTCTTAATTAATATAAACAAGAAATACAACTAAACTTAAGAAGGTAAACAAAATTGAAACGCTTTTTAGGGAACTTAAAACCACAACAAAGAACAAAACTGAAATTTTAGACGTAAAACTTATAGTAATTAAATTATACTAGGAACTCAATGGAAGTTTTATTAGTGGCTAAAAAAAAAAACTGGAGAGAGTGTTTATAAACTGTAAGATAAATCAAAAGAAAATAAATGGAATGAAGTTGTAACAGAAAGAGAACAAAAAAGTGAAAGAAGTAAGACGTAAATATAGATATGAATAGATAAAGAGAAAGAGAAAAGGAAAACAGAGAGAGAGAGAGACCTAGACAGGAGGAAAGATAGAAGCAACACTTAAAAGATAATTACAGCTCTTGGGAATTTTCAAAAAAATTGACCAAAAAACATCAAGTCACAGATTCAAAAATCTTTATAAATACAAACTCCAAAAAGCTAGAACAGCATGTGAGCACAGACAAACATACACACACACACACACACACACACACACACATACACACACACACAGAGATTTGGATAATTACATTAAATGTTCTGAAAACCAATGACAGAAAGAAAATATTCAAATTATCTGGGGGAAAGGAGGAGGGATGAAATAATATTTAAGAAGGAGCAACAATTAGACTGACACCTGACTTCTCAATAAAGCCAGACGATAATAAAATATTTTTAAAGTACTGATGAAAATACCTATGTGCCAAGAATTCTATTTCTGTGGAAAATATTCTTTAAAAATACATACGAATTATAGACATTGTCACAAAAAAATGAAAAAATTCATCACCAATAGAGCTTCACTGAAGGTAATCATTTCATTCCAGATGCAACTTAGATATGCAGAAAGGAATAAAGAACAAAGAGGTAAAAGTATGGACAAACCTAAATTAATACAAACTATATAAAATAATAGAAACAGTGTCTAAAACATATACAGCTTGTAGAGAATGTCAAAATAAATGACAAAAATAGTGTGCAAGTTAGGAGAAAAATAAACGGAGTGAAAAGTTTATAAGGTTTTCACAATGTCCAGGAAGAGATTTATTAGGTTCAATCAAGCCACTATTTTTAAAAAACTACAGAAGAATGAAAACTAAAATCAAATGAAATACAATTAAATATGAACAGTAATAGGAATAATTGAGCCTCTTTTTATTTTTCTACTTCTTTTTAAACTTATATGAAGTAAATAGAGTGAAAGGGATACAAGTTTTTGCATTGTCCATAAAGAGGGTAAAGTTTTATTAGATTTTGATAAGTCAAGAATGAATGCTTTAATTCTAGTGTAAACACTAGCATTGTCTGAGTAGTGTATTTCTTACAAATAAATGAGACTCAGAATAATAAGGATTTAATCAGATGAAAATAACGTAAGAAATTAAAGAAACAAAATAAGTTGAACAAATATAAAATAAATATTCAAATACTAGATTTAAATCCAAATTTAATAATAATTTTAGTGAAAATAAACTACATTTTCCATTTCCAAGCCAAAGATTGCCACACAAATTAAAAATAAAATGAATAAAAGAGTAGCAAAGAACACACTCCGCACTAGTTCTAAATATCATTTTCCGATAATAGGAACTAGAGCTTCTTAGAGAAATGTCTGATTCCATGACTGAGCCAGGGAATATTGAGTGTGGAGCACCTTGCTTTGCCGGAAAGTCAGAAAGTGTTCAAAAACCAGAGAAAGAGAGCATATAAAGGGCACACAGGGGCTGATTGATAAGAGTTCCTAGTGGTCAAAACTGAAGCAATTTGAGCTACAAAATAAACAATGCACTGCTCTATTAATGACTACAAATACAAAAAATTACCAGATTTAATCAATGTTCTCTTACACCAATTTGTTTTTATTTGGCCAATTATTGAAGCTATTACAATTTTTAAAATTACCTCACTGTCCATTGCCAAATGGCTTCCATGGTCAAAGAACAATGTAATACAACTCAAGAAAAAAATACAACAAATGTAATATGATTACTGGCTTAAGTACAGGCACATAGAAAGAGGTGTAAGGATTTTAAAAAATGCAATACCAAGAACTGAGACCAAGTCAGAATATCATAGCTAAATGAAATACCTGCTAGATAAACCTAAGAATTGTGTGAGACACAGAACCTGTAAGATATGTTAACAAAAACAATTTTCAAATAAGAAGGTAACTCTGATACGTTATTTGTAATGACATTTTTTACACAAGAAATAAAGCTGGAGACAGTTGCATTTTTAGATTAAAACTATTGATTCTTTGCATGTCTATGAACCAGAGGCCTAAGTATATACTTTTAATTTCAAGCAAATATCTTGAACACATGATGGGCACAAATCCTTTTGCGGATGTTGTGAGAGAGAAAGGAAAAGAAGGAAATATTAAATGTTAAAAGTATTTTTTAAATTCTTACAGAAAGCAACATGACTTAGGTACAATATTTTGTATTGATTCAACTACTGCTTATCGAGATCTAGTATGTGCTAGGTAATGTCCTAAGTGTTTGGGATACTTTAAAGATCTCACCTTTATAGAACTTATATTCTAGCAGGGAAAGATATCAAATAATCCATATACATAATAAATGAATATTCATTCATTAGAAGCTGATGACTGCAATTGAAACAGAAATAGTATAGGTAAAAGTAATTGGGAGTGTATCAGGAATATGGTGGTGGGTGCAGATGAATAATTATGAACCCAGAATTTAGGAAATAGTGTTAAGCACAGAAAGAACTACATAACTTCAAGAGACAGAGGGTGATTGTGCCTGGGAGTTAGCAAGTGATTTTATGTAAGAACAAAATATTAAAGAAAGCTTTGAAGTTTTTAAATCTACAAGATTGGGGCCTTAGTGCACTTTCACTAAAAGAAAGAAATCACTATGAGCATTTAATTTCAAACCAAAATTGATTAGGACAACCTAAAAGTGTGGTACCATCTAGAGATATCCAGATGAATTTTTAAATATTTAGAGAAAACAGTGGGAGTCACAAGGACAACTGGCAATGAAAGAAACTAAAATAGAGAATAAGGTACAATATTTTATAAAATGACTTTTAGGATTTACTAGTAAAGCCTTAAAAAGTCAATTTGCAAATTAGAAATGAATAGCTAAACTATTACCTTTTGGTATCTGTATTTCTGGATGAGTAAAATTAAGCTAAAATCTAGATTCAAACTGAAGATCAAGGCTTAGAAAAGGTGTGATATTATTAATGAATCAAATAAGCATATATGAACATATGCATACATAAATATTACATGCCTGTATATGCATATGTGCATTTTGGAGGCAAATATACATATATACCAAAGTGTCTAAGAATGAATTGTCTTCACAACTCAACCAATATGGAATATTTTTTTCCAGGATTATGTTCTCCACAGATATGAGAGAATTACCTAGAATTTCTAACATGCTGTAGAATTAGATGTCTTGAAGGAGATTTATGTTGACTTTCTGCTTGTTTATTTACCTGTATTTTCCAGCTCCACCACTAGACCACAATCTTCTTGAGGAAAAAGTCTTCCTTTGTCTTCTTTCTTTGTCTTCTTTCTGCACTCGGCACCGTGCCTAATGGATAAGTATCCATTGTTTAAACGAATCAGTTAGCAAAATTAATTAGTCGGGACAACATATTCTCCAATAGGTATTCACTTTTTTTCTTGTTCTTGCATGATTTCAAATCTGTTACTGAGACTACTTGCCATCATGTTTAGTACTGACCTCTATAAAACAAGTAATTAGTACAATATTTGTTCACATATAAGACATCATTTTTGTCTCCTTGCTTCATGTAACCTGTCACACAGAGCAGGGGAAGTTTTACATTCAATTGATCTGTGTTCCCCAATACATACTAGGAAAAGGAAAAAAAAATCATATTTAATAGCAGACACCTACTCTTAATATAAACCTATGTAAAATCATATTAATTGAAAACAGTAGAACATACTGAAATCTCCAGATGCCCTCTAGAAATAGAAAATAATTATAATTAAGGTATTTAATTAATATCAGTTTAATATTAAACATAATCTTGATATTAAATGTAATTAAATATTAGATAAAACTTCCTTAGTTACACCTACACTTATAACCTATGCTTCTGAAAACCTGCTGATCTATTGTACCTCTATGTACTACTGGGCCTGAGAAGCATGGTATGAATGTATTCTGATTAATGGTAATTGAAACTTCCTTAAACTATCCCTTTACTACTCACCCTTCCCATTTCAAGTCCCAGCAGAAGGTTTCCAAGCTTGAGCATGACAATTCATTATTCGGTTTAATTCATTATGTTTTAATTCAGAAGATTATTTTACAATCATCTGTAATTCTTTCTAATAAATTATAACCCATGAATATGGTTGAACTCTACTATACTCTGGTGATTTTATAAGAAATTATTGTAGTTTCTGTTGCATGTAACAACCCATCCCAAAATTAATTCTACAAATTGACTGAGTTCAGTATGTGGATCTTGCTTGTGGTCTCTCATGTGTTTAGTCAGATGGCAGCACAAGAGTCGTCTGAAAGCTTGACTGGGCTGCATATCTGAGATGGTTTCTTCTCTCACATGTCTAGTGCTTCAGTTGAGAAGGCTAGAATGCTAGGAGATAGACTAGGCATCTCTGTCTCCCCATGTAAGTTTTTCATGTGGCTAGCTTGGACTTATTTACAGTATGGCAGTCTTAGATAGTGAACCTTCTTGCCTGTGGCTGGTTCCCCAAGAGTGCTCCTTCTAAGAGAGCAAGAAGGAAACTGCTAGGCTTCTTATGATCCACCTTTAAAGTCACATTGAGTACCTTTTACTGCCTTTTATTTATTTTATTTGGTCTGCCTAGATACAATGTAGGAGGAGGCTACACAAATATATTAGTACCAGGAGCCATGGTTCTCTGGAGGCCACTTTTGAAAAGTTTATGCCATCTTTCATACCCTGTCAAGCCAAGAAAATCAAACACAATCTACGAGACATATATTTTGCCTTTGCCTCTTTTTTGTTTGTTTGTTTGTTTTTGGAGACAGGTTCTCACTCTGCTACCCAGGCTGGAGTGCAGTGGTGTAATCATAGTTCACTATAGCCTCGAACTCCTGGACTCAAGGGATCCTCCTGCCTCAGCCTCCTGAGTAGCTAGGACTACAGGTGTACTCCACCATGCCGATCTAATTTTTTAATTTTTTTGTAGAGATGGCATGCTATGTTGCCAGGTTGATCTTGAACTTCTGGCCTCAAGTGATCCTCTCAGCTTGGCCTCCCAAAGCGGTGGGATTAAGGCATAAACCACTGCACTCTGCCTGCCTTTGTCTTTGAGTATTTTCTTAACACTTTTAATTTTTGAACCAGCTTCAACAACATTCTCTATTGCATGTCACAAAGAGTAACTTTCACACCAGGCACAAAAATGAGTGGTATGCAATGGAGACCCTCTCTTTATGCCTAATTTATGCTGATTGTTCTTTTTGTTCAGCACATTAATATTTGGAAGAATTCATGGTGTCTTAATTAAAATGTCATTTGAAACTCTGTATTTCAAGGTATACTTACTGAATACTTAATATCTGTCAGAAACCACGCTAAGTGCTAGGGATACACCAATTAACATAAGACTATTCTATCTTCAGAGAACTTAGAAAGAGGACAGGCAGAGCATGCAGCTTCCACATTTCAATATCCCCTTGCACATATTCTCATATAGCTATCCAAAACTCTTTTTCTCAAACCCTCACATTTTATCTGAAATCTCCTTCAGGCTGAAAAGAAACCATCTTTCAGTTTCCAAGAAGAGTTTAGCAAATGAAACAGTACAAGTGATAAATGTTAACTGTTGTTCCTTCTTTCTTTCCCCTACATGATTTCAGGTGGGATTTATTAAGAGAAGATGTATTTCTTCTTCTAGGTCATGAAGAACATTTTTTCTTTATCTGTATCCTCAAAGGAAGCTCGTGGTGAAATAGATAAAATGTCAGAAATAATTAAGAAAAATGCAGGGGTATCCAACAACCTAAAATTACACCTTTTGGTGGTGCCTAGTTTTTCTCTCCTTGGTCCCTTGACAGGTATAAACACCAACTTATCACATCCTTTAGATAGTGGTGTGTTAAATCAATGTTGATGAACACCTGGTGCACTGAACAGGGAGGATGAAAAGGAAATTCTCTTAGAAAGCAGAAGTCATGGGTTCTAGAAGGTCAATATAGACTATGTGATCAGTACAGAATCTAGAATCCCTCAGAATTATTGCATTAAAAGACCCCTAAATCTCTTTAATCATTTTACTAGGTTCAATCACACCTCTATTTTATCACTTTTATAATCTACTGCTTTCTGTAACTGCCAAAATTGCTGTTTTAAACATTTGTTTCTGTATTTTTTTTTCAGAAGTAGGTGTTTAAATCAGTATGGTAGTAAACTCAACACACAGACAACGTGGACCCCCTGTATCAGAAATGTGATATCTCACAGTTATGAGCCTCTCTTTTGTAAAGACCATGAACATATTTTTCTACTTCAGCTAAAATCCTCCTACTCTAGATATACAAACTAGTTTTAATGAAGTGCACTTAAGAATCAGTTTTTTCCCAATGGGTCATAATAAATAGATATGGATCATTTATCACTATTCTATTAATTATTTAAAATACATGCTACTAAAGTCTTTGAACAAGTAGATAAAAAAATCTGTAACTACATTAATTCGCCTAATGCTTTTAATTACTCATTAGTAGTGGTAGTTATAATAAAACAGATTAAAGCTTTTATTTAAAAGCTTTAATCTGTTTTATTATAACTACCACTACCAGTGTCAAGTAATGATAAACATTTTTATGAAACCTTAATTAATTGTTCTAATAACATTTGGAACTGTTCTTATTTCTACAATATGAAAGTAAAAATAAGGCATAGAAAGAAAAAATAAGTTTTCCATGTTATCTCAGGAGGAAGTAGAAAAACTGGGTTTAAACCTCATCCTTTGAGACTCATATTATGGGGTATTAGGGAGGGTAACTTGTTTCCCACTCCTGATGTTTTCATCCATGGGGAAGTGGGCATCTTAAAGTGACAGCACTGGCCCATATCCCCTACTCCCTGCCATTCACTTCCCCTTCTTATAAAGGAATAACTTACCAAATTAACAAGTTTGGAAAGGTGAGGAAGTTTCCCACAGTAAGAATAAACTTAGCTCTGCTCTTCTAAGCCATGTATTTTAGAAAAGGCAGAGTTACCCTTGAACTAATTATGTCTCTGGATGGATAAATATGTGTAATTCTGGAGTATGACATTAGGTATTTCATTTGCCTATGGATAGAAACTACATTCTCTAATATTATATCTATAAATAATAAAGGTCTCTAATTGGCCTTAGCTTTCCCTTTCTGGTAAAGGAAAAATTACTGACTTCCTAAAGATACCAGCAATCCTGAGGACTTTTCTGAATCACAATTCCAATAAATAGAACCCCAAATAACATTGTATTGATCTCACATCAAAGTTGCAGTATCAATATTTATTCGCAAATACATTTGTCTGTCTCTTTTTTTTTTTTTTTTTTTTTTTTGAGATGAAGTTTCACTCTTGCAGCCCAAGCTGGAGTGCAGTGGTACGATCTTGGCTCACAGCAAGCTGCGCCTCCCGGGTTCAAGCGATTCTCCTGCCTCAGCTTCCTGAGTAGTTGGGATTACAGGCACCCACCACCACGCCCGGCTAATTTTTTGTATGTTTATTTGAGACGGGGCTTCCCCATGTTGGGCAGGCTGGTCTCGAACTCCTGACTTCAGATGATCTGCCCGCCACCCAAAGTGCTGGGGTTACAGCCATGAGCCACCGTGCCCAGCCTGCAAATACATTTTTCGATACATTCTGTGATATCTTGGATACCTCACACATAAAAATTTCATAAGTGAGAAAGTAAAAACTACAGCTTTGTGCCTAGAGAGATATAGATTAGATAGGTAACTAAGACTGTCTGCAATTGTAAAATGCATTTTGAGGTAATCCAGATCACATTAATGTTTTCACCTTCAAATTTCTAAAAAGTTTAATTTCAGGTTTTTATTTGGTGACCATGAGATGTAAAACTATATGGAATATTTTTAATGAAATGCATTTACCATTTTAAATGAAATATCTTCTAAAAGATATTTTGGAAATTTAAAATATATGTGCTTTAAATATCAATTTGATTTAAAATGTATTTTTGAAATTTGATTTTGCATATATAAAGGTAAATATTAAAGTTTCTATTTTATATACATAAATTTTAATATACTGCTATTTAATACAGATTTGATGATACATGTCAATATTCTGCCATATTATAATTTGTTGAGGTTACAGTTAAATATACATAGCTGTATTTGCCATTTTTGTTGCTCTTATTTCGTCCATTCTTCCATCCATGGGGTGTTAGAAAGTGGGAGTGGAGTCCCGACATACTAAAAGGCAGGTTCTACATGAGCCATCATCTGAGCATATAGTGAAAAGAAAAGGTTGTCTTGGCAACTGGAACAAAATTAATGCTCTCAAACTCTGACTTCCACTCAGGTAACCATTTAGTTCCGCAGTTTTCAGATATACTTTGATAATAAAAGTCAGGACTCTCTTACTGCCAGCAGAAATTTATCAGCCGATGCCCCTTTTATTTTTTGTTTAAGAGTTGGTTCCTCAACTTGTAATTTTGCTTGTGGTACTTGGACCATACAACAAAACTTTCAATTATCACAACTGAGAATTTTCAATACACTTAAATTACAACTTAATCTGTAAATCAAAGTGTCAGAAAATGCACAGTGGAGTATTATTTACTATAAAAAAGAATGAGTTTCTGTCATTTGCTACAACATGGATGGAACTGGAGTCATTACGTTAAGTGAAATAAGCCAGGCACAGAAAGACAAACATCACTTGTTCTCGCTTATTTGTGGAATCTAAAAATCAAAACAATTGAACTCATGGAGATACAGAAAAGAAGGATGGTTTGAAATAGAAAACTTAAAATTTTTGTCTCCTGTGTTCTAATCCAACATGTTTATAAATTCTAATATTTAAATCTTTTTCTGACTTGATGAATATGTTATTTGTAAAAAGTTTGTCAACTATAAAAAAGTTTAAAAAGAAAGTAAAAATGATAAAAATCCATCACTCAATTATTTTGTAATATTTTGTTTCAGTCTCTTTTGTCTTGCATATTTTGGGACGGTGACCTATTTTTCCTTCTTTTACTCTTTATTCTGTCTCTCAGAAATCTGCTGCTTAATGATTTATTATGTCACTGTACTATTTTGTAATGGCAATGTAATGTTACATCAGTATTACTGATGTACTTGTGATATATTTGAATTAATGTACTATTATTAATATGCACTATTGTACTATTTTTAATTTAAAATCATTGTATATAAATCATTTTCTGTCTCTGATTATTCCATAAAAGTACATTCTTTCAAATGGAATATTGGATCAATCATATGCTATTTTTCAGTTTTTCTTATGTATCATCAAATTATTCTTTAGATTCTAGAATATCTTTAGAATCTGGAAAGTTTTCACCAATTTGTGCTTATTCCATGAAAATAAGAAAGCTTCTGTATCTTCAAACTCTATTCAACATTGGAATTTTCCAATACAATAGTTTCCAATACAATAGTTTCCAATACAATAGTTTCAGTGAGAGCATTTTGATATTCACTTCTTTATTAGTGAGGTTAAACTTTTTTATATGTTATTATATATTTATATATTTATATTGATAATATATATAATATATTATTATATATTTATATTGATGTTTATATTGATGTTTATGTTAATTGTGTATACCTAGCCCTTATCCACTTTTTTGTTAGTGTTTTCTATTTTAATATATTTTTTTTCCATTTCTAACATTAAACTTTTTTTTAATCTGGTGGAAGTCAAATTAATCTTCCCCCCTTGCTAGTGTCACATCACCTTTGCACTTTGAGAATTCTTTTAAAACCTAATAATAGAAAAAAACAAAAAAAAAAACAAAAAAAAAACCCTTACCTATATTTTCTTCTGAGTGCTCTGTGATTTTGTTACATTTAACTTCTTACGAAACTTATTTTAATGCCCAGTTAGAAAAGAAGGCCTCCACTGAACCAGTACATTTACAGAATTTTATTTAACTACCACACGAATTCCATGACATACATACAATCTTTTTTTTATTTTAAAATTTTTATTTTTTGTGGGTACATAGTAAGTGTGTATATTTATGGGGTAATAGATATTTTGGTACAGGCATGCAATGTGTAATAATCACATCATAGAAAATTGAGTATCTATCCCCTAAAGCAATTATCCTTTGTGTTACAAACAATCCAATTGCACTTTTTTATTATTTTAAAATGTACAATTAAATTATTATTATCTACAATCCCCCTTTTGTGTTATCAAATATTAGGTTTTATTCATTCTTTCTAACTATATATTTTTTACCCATCAGTCATCCTCCTCCCCCTCCCCCAATACTACTCTTCCCAGCCTCTGATAACCATCCTTCTATTCTGTATCTCCATGAGTTCAATTGTTTTGATTTTTAGATTCCACAAGTAAGTGAGAACATGTGATGTTTGTCTTTCTGTGCCTGGCTTATTTCACTTAACGTAATGACTCCAGTTCCATCCACGTTGTAGCGAATGACAGAAACTCATTCTTTTTTATGGCAAATAATACTTCATTGTGCATGTGTATAAGATTTTCTTTATCCATTCATCTGTTGATGGACAGTTAGGTTGCTTCCAAATCTTAGCTATTGTGAACACTGCTGCAACAAACATGGAAGTACGGATATCTTTTCAATATACTGATTTCCTTTACTTTGGGTTTATATCCACAGTGAGATTGTTGGATTGTGTAGTAACTGTATTTTTAGTTTTCTGAGGAACTTTCAAACTGTTCTCCATAGCGGTTGTACTAGTTTACATTCCTACCAATAGTGTATGAGGATTTCCTTTTCTTCACACAATCATCAGCATTTGTTATTGCCTGACTTTTGACTAAAAGCCATTATAACTGGGGTGAGATGATATCTCATTGTAGTTTTGATTTTCATTTCTCTGATGTACAATGATGGTGAGCACCTTTTCATATGCTTGTTTGCCATTTGTATGTCTTATTTTGAAAAATGCCTATGGAGATCCTTTGCCCATTTTTAAATCATATCACTAGATTTTTTTTCCTATAGAGTTGTTTGAACTTCTTCCATATTCTGGTTATTAATCCCTTGTCAGATGAGTAGTTTACGAATATTTTCTCCCATTCTGTCGGTTGTAGCTTCACTTTGTTGATTGTATCCTTTGCTCTGCAGAAGCTTTTAAGTTGATGTGATCCCAGTTGTCCATTTTTATTTTGGTTGCCTGTGTTTGTTGGGTATTACTCAATAAATTTTTGCCCAGACCAATGTCCTGGAGAATTTCTCCGATATTTTCTGGTAGTAGTTTCATAGTTTGAGGTCTTAGATTTAAGTCTTTTATCCATTTCAATTTGATTTTTGTATAAGCCAAGAGATAAGGGTCAAGCTTCATTCTTCTGCATTGTATGTCCAGTTTTCACAGTACTATTTATTGAAGATACTGTCTTTTCTCTGATATATGTTCTTGGTACCTCTCTGAAAAATAAGTTTATCATAGGTTTGTGGATTTGTGTCTGGATTCTCTATTCTGTTCCATTGGTCTATATATCTGATTTTATGCCAATACCATGGAGTTTGGGTTGCTATCGCTCTATAGTATAATTTGAGGTCAGGTGATGTGATTCTTCTAGTTTTGTTCTTTTAGAGCTGGATAGTTTCAGTTATTTGGGGTGTTTTATAATCCATGTAAATTTTAGGATTGTGTTCTCAATTTTCATGAAGAATGTCGATGGTATTTTGACAGGGATTGCACCAGATCTGTAGGTTGCTTTGGGTAGCAGGAACATTTTAACAGAATTGATTATTCTAATCCATGAACATGGAATTTCATTTAATTTTTTTGTGTCTTCTTCAATTTCTTTTATCAATGCTTTATAGTTTTAATTTTAGAGATCTTTCATTTTTGGTTAGTTTCTAGGTGTTTATTTGTGGCTATTATAAATGGGATTACTTTTTAAATTTCTTTTACAATTGTTCACTGTTGGCATATACAAATGTTAGTGATTTTTGTATGTTGATTTGTATATTGCAACTGTACTGAAGTTGTTTATTAATTCTAACAGGTTTTTTTTTGGTGTGTGTGAAGTCTTTAGGTTTCTCCAAATATAAGATCATATTATCTGCAAACAAAGATATTTTGACTTCTTCCTTTTCAATCTGGATGTCCTTACGTGGTTTTTTGTTTCTTTGTTTGTTTGTTTTGTTTGTTTGTTTTTGTTGTTGTTGTTCTGATTGCTCTAGCTAGGACTTCCAGAGCTATGTTGAATAACAGTGATAAAAGTGAGCATCCTTGCAATGTTCCAGATCTTAGAGGAAAGGCTTTCAGTTTTTCCCCATTCCATATGATACTAGCTGTTGGTCTGTCAAATATGGCTTTTGTTATGTTGAGGTATGTTCCTTCTAAACCCAATTTTTGAGAGTTTTTTTAATCATGAAAGAATGTTAAATTTTATCAAATGCTTTCACTATCGATTGAAATGATCATATCGTTTTTGTCCTTCATCCTGTTGATATATCATATTGATTGATTTGCATATGTTGAACCATCCCTGGGATAAATCCCACTTGGTCATGAGAAATGATCTTTCTAATGTATTGTTGGATTTAATTTGTTAGTACTTTGTTGAGAATTTTTGTATCAATATTCATCATAGATATTGTCATGTGTTTTTTTTTTTTTTATGTGTCTTTGTCTGATTTTGGTATCAGGGTAATACTGGCTTCATAGAATACATATGAAAGCATTTTCTCCTCCTTTGGTTTTTGGAACAGTTTGAGCATGATTGATATTAGTTCTTGTTTAAATATTTGGTAGAATTTAATAGTGAATCCATTGGGTCTCAGGCTTTTCTTTAGTGAAATATTTTTAATTATGGCTTTGATATCATTATTTGTCTTTGGTCTGTTACGGTTTTTTTTTTTTTTTATGGTTCAATGTTGGTAGGTTGTATGTGTTTAGGAACTTACTTATTTCTTGTAGATTTTCCAATTTACTGGCATATAGTTGCTGACAGTAACCACTAATGATCCTTTGAATTTCTGCACTGTCAGCTGTAGTGTATCCTTTCTCACCAGCTTTTTGTTTCGTTTATCTTTTGAATCATTTTCTTCATTTGAATTTCATTTATTTCTTCTCTGATCTTTATTTCTTTTCTTCTACACATTTTGGGTTCGGTTTGCTCTTGCTTTTCTCATCCTTCCATATGTATCATTAGGTTATTTATTTATTTATTCTTTTTTGATGTAGATGCTTTATAGCTATAAATGTCCTTCTTAGTATTACTCTCTCTGTAGCTCATCATTTTCAATATTATATTTTCATTATAAGTCCTTTCAAGATAATTTTAAGTTTTTTTTTAATTTCTTCATTGACTTACTGATCATTTGGCACATATTGTTTAATTTCCATGTGTTTGTATAGTTTGCAAAATTCCTTATTATTGATTTCTAGTTTTATTCCATTGTGGTCAGCAAAGATGCTTGAACAAATTTCAATTTTTCTGAAATTTTTTATTATATTTTAAATTCTGGGGTACATGTGCAGAACATGCAGGTTTGTTACATAGCTATACACGTTCCATGGTGGTTTGCCGCACCCATCCACCCGTCATCTACATTAGGTATTTCTCCCAATGCTATCCCTCCCCTAGCCCCCCAGCCCCCAGCAGGTCCCGGTGTGTGAAGTTCAGGGCTCTCTGCAGAATGATCCCTGACTCCAAGGAGCCTGAGGCATATTGCTCTCACTACCAGAAGTGAAAGTTCAACTTTATTACCTGAAGGAGCACCTCATTCCCAAGAATACTACCACTGTTAGGACTCCAGGCACTTCTGTGCTTCAGTCTAGGTCAAAGTAACTCCTGACCCAAAGGGAAGAGAATCTCCCCTCTATGCATTAACTTATTCATGCATTTTTTGAGTCTTGATTTCTTGCCTCAGGATTGATCTCTTCATAATATAGTTTAAAGTAAGAATATACATTTCACATGGGAGAAATTCCTTAAACACACACACACACACACACACACACACACACACACACACACAGATTTGTTGTCTACTCTGATCTTATGACCTCAAGGAAAGGACCAAATATAGTAGTCTAATATCCCCCAACCTGGGTTATTAATAATTATAGATCATATAAGTAACATGAATTGTCTTTCAAATCATGACATGTTTGCTCAGGTTTATTTTCATTCTTCTCAAATCAACTATTTACAAATAGTTTGAGATTTATTTTGGCAACTCTGAAATCTTGGAGGACACATATTGACAGTCTCTTAACTATGATTAGCCCACTTTCTTAAAACGATTCTCTGTTACTTTGGGCTCTTGTTTTCACCATCTGGATCATCATCATTTTTCATAATGAATGGAAGAGTAGTTTTTTTCAGCCTGCCATAGTGGTTTAAGGTTCCATAGTCTTTTCAATCTGTAGTTTATCTCTTTTATTCAAGCAGACAAGGTTTCCAACAGTAGAATTTCCTTAACATTTGTGTGGGTTTTCTACAAATCTCACTGGGTTTGTTCCATTAAAGAAAAGCCTCATACACACATTTCTTTAATATAGGCTCCTTTCAACTTTGTCATTTCTGTAAGGCTGCTGTAGGACAAGACCTTTAAAATTCTTAAAAGCCCTGTCATTTAACAAGGAGTAGCTATGGAGCACACCCTTAAGATCCTTAAGGAAGTTTATTCTGTTTGATATGCCATCTCAAATCTTTCTGAGGTGTTAGCAACGAGTTTTGCAGTGACACTTTAGCTTCATAGTTAGATCCTCATTTTTCTGACAGCTGCTTGGATTTGATCTCTGTGTCTGCCCTCTGCAGAGTATGGGAATTGAGGAAAACTTTTATTTTCAATTCCAGTAAATTTGGACTTTATTATATTAGGGAGATTTTTCTTAAACCTATTTCTCTACACACTGCTTTAAATGTGTCCCAGAGATTCTGGCATGTTGTATCTTTGTTCTCATTGGTTTCAAAGGATATCTTTATTTCTGCCTTCATTTCGTTATGTACCCAGTAGTCATTCAGGAGCAAGTTGTTCAGTTTCCATGTAGTTGAACGGTTTTGACTGAGTTTCTTAATCCTGAGTTCTAGTTTGATTGCACTGTGGTCTGAGAGACAGTTTGCTATAATTTCTGTTCTTTTACATTTGCTGAGGAGTGCTTTACTTCCAACTATGTAGTCAATTTTGGAATAAGTGTGATGTGGTGCTGAGAAGAATGTATATTCTGTTGATTTGGGGTGAAGAGTTCTGTAGATGTCTATTAGGTCCGCTTGGTGCAGAGCTGAGTTCAATTCCTAGATATGCTTGTTAACTTTCTGTCTCGTTGATCTGTCTGATGTTGACTGTGGGGTGTTAAAGTCTCCCATTATTATTGTATGGGAATCTAAGTCTCTTTGTAGGTCTCTAAGGACTTGCTTTATGAATCTGGGTGCTCCTGTATTGGGTGCATATATGTTTAGGATAGTTAGCTCTTCTTGTTGAATTGATCCCTTTACCATTATGTAATGGCCTTCTTTGTCTCTTTTGATCTTTGTTGTTTTAAAGTCTGTTTTATCAGAGACTAGGATTGCAACTCCTGCCTTTTTTTGTTTTCCATTTGCTTGGTAGATCTTCCTCCATCCCTTTGTTTTGAGCCTATATGTGTCCCTGCACATGAGATGGATCTTCTGAATACAGCAAACTGATGGGTCTTGACTCTTTATCCAATTTACCAGTCTATGTCTTTTAATTGGAGCATTTAGCCCATTTACATTTAAAGTTAATATTGTTATGTGTGAACTTGATCCTGTCATTGTGATGTTAGCTGGTTATTTTGCTCGTTAGTTGATGCAGTTTCTTCCTAGCATCGATGGTCCTTATATTTTGGCATGTTTTTGCCATGGCTGGTACCAGTTATTCCTCTCCATGTTTAGTGCTTCCTTGAGGAGCTCTTGTAGGGCAGGCCTGGGGGTGACAAAATCACTCAGGATTTGCTTGTCTGTAAAGGATTTTATTTCTCCTTCACTTATGAAACTTAGTTTGGCTGGATATGAAATTCTGGGTTGCAAATTACTTTCTCACATTTTACCTATAGGCACTTAGTTGAACCCAAGGATCTCATTGACACTCTGCTAGGAAATCTCCTTAGATAAACAATACAGTTCATTAGGTATACTTTCTATCTGCAATATTTCCTCAGGAGATGGTGTTGCTAAATTTTCTGCCAGTACATAATCATGGAAGTGCTTTTTCTAGGTTTCAGATTATATTTTTCTCATTCTCCTTTAGACTCTCACTGATAGCCATCTTGATGGTTAGCTTTCTGCTAACCATTCTCTGGTGGCCTTTTACTCTTTCAATAGCACTTTCCTTAAGTTTCTTCTAGCTTCTAACCACTGCATTGTTCCAAAGCCCCCCCACATGATTTAGGGTTGTTGTTTTTTTGTTGTTGTTTTTGTTATAGCAGTATCTCACATCTGGCCTACAATATCTATTTGTTTTATGCATTTCCACATGACAAGCCACCCTTAAATTTACTGACTTAACACCATTTAATTTACTCATAATCTGTAATTTCGGCAGAGATCTGTGGAGAAAGCAGTTTTGTTCCACTCAACTTCAGCTAGGGTAGCTTCATTTAAGATCACCCTCTGATATGTCCGCTTTCTGGGGTCTAAAATAGCTAAGATTTCTTGGTTATCTTCCTCTAATTCAATGTGGTATTTAGGGATGATGGCTTCAGGGTATCCTGATTTCTTACTTACTGACTTGGAGTTCCTGAGAGAAACCAAGCAGAAGTTAAATTACCTTTTTCAACCTGGCAATGCAAGTCACACCTTGTTACTTCTGCTGTATTCTATTCATTGAGGCAGTCACAAAGACAAGCTCCATTTCAAGGGGAAGGAAAACAGAATCTACCTCTTAGTAGCGAGTTGAGAGGTTCTAGAAGAACAAGTGGAACTGCAAATATTTTGGGAGCCATATCTGGAAAATAAAATCTACCACAGAATCCAACCTCAGTCAAAAACACCTTTTTATACCACATTTTCCAATTATTAACCTAGTTTTTAAGGAAACAATAAGTATGTTCTATCTTCCTTCAATATTTTGTTCACCTTATTCTCCCTTTTCCTTCTGTTCTCTTTAATGCTTCTTTCTCCATTGTCTTTTTCTTCTTTCACTTCTCAACATCATCTTGTATCCTAACCTGCATTTCTACTTTCTCTTCTCAGATGAGGAAAACTTTTTAGATTAATAAAAATGCAAAATTTAAAGTTAAGTCAGTGAATGGTATTCTAATTATTTTAATTGTGTGCATAGATATAGTATATTATCTAAAGCATTAACTTACAAGTTGCTGATTGATCGTTGAAACCACAATAATTGTTTGAGTAGTTACTATATCTTAAACATTGTCATAAATCTTTTCCTAAGGAAAAATTTACCTATATTTTAAGAAAACTTCTTTCTTAATAGAAATTAAATTAAGGAACAGAAGGAGTAAAGGTACACTAAGTATTGTCTTGTTTAGAGGGTGAAATTATATACATATATATAGATAGATTAATTCTTAATGGTTTTAAAAATATATGTTTAAATGTATGTGAATAAGCAGCTCAAACATATATGTGTCATATAAAAGACATATAAAAATATCTGCACTATTAATTAGCAATAACAACTTAAGTAAAACAAAAACATAATCTTTTTTGCTTATGAGTTTAGAGAAAATATAAAAGATTAATATTACTCAGTGTGGTAATTGATGAAAAAACTTGCATTCTTATATACTGGAGAATGGAGATACTAATTGACACAGATTTGGAGAGGACAATTTAGTAACTATCAAAATTTTAAGTGTCTATCGTGAAGTAATTGAAAATAAATATTACATTTACACCTATACTGTAACTATAAACTAATACTAGTCAATGGTTTTAAAAATAAATTAGATATCCATACAATAATATAGAATCTTCAAAACATATTTATAGTTTTAAAATCTTAAGCACAGAGTAAGTCCATTTTATATAAAAATGTATATGCATGCTTATAAATTAAATATATAAAACACACATGAAAATATATGTAAGCTTTAAAATTCAACGTGGTTACTTAATGGGGGTAAAAAGGATTAAAAATGGACTTTTGGGCCAGGCACAGTGGCTCATACCTGTAATCCCAAACTTTGGGAGGCTGAGGCAGTAGGATTGCTTGAGCCCAGGAGTTCAAGACCAGCCTAGGCAACATGGTGAAACCCTGTCTCTACAAAAAATTTAAAAATTAGCCAGGCATAGTGGCATGCATCTGCGGTCCCAGCTACTTGGGAAGCTGAGGCAGGAGGCTCACTTGAGCTCAGGAGGCCAAGGTTGCAGTGAACTGTGTCTGCACCACTGCATTCCAACCTGTGTGGCACAGTGAAGTTGGAATGCAATGGTGCCAGCACAGTTCACTGCAGCCTTGTCTCAAAAAAAAAAAAAAAAAAAAAAAAAAGAACTTTTATTTATTATTTTACTAACTTCTTAATATTCAGAGTGTTTACAATGAGCATGCATTTGTGAAATAATTTTGTAATTACAATAATATAAATTTGTGTTTTATAATTTGGAAAGAGGTTATATGAAGAAAGCATCAGAAAAGAATAAAATTGATAGTTAAAACACAAATAAAGGTTTCAAATCAAAATGATGAATAGAACAGACCATATTCATAAATTATGAAAAATATAAAAACATAAAACCTGCTTATAGTTTTCAGTCTGTATTTTAAAAATTATTAGACTATAAGAGAAAAGCAAATAACTATGGTGGTCATGGCTTTTTTTTTTTTTTTTTTTAACTTTATACTATCTTGGGTTCTATTAAAAGAAATAAAATAGCAAAAAATATTTTGTGGAGTATAATATAAGCTACCTAGAACCCTTGATTGTGAAGTTCTTGGTAGTTTTATTTTCAGAACAGCAGAAAAATCACCATAAAGTTAACAGTTTAAAGTTTAATTAATTCACATGAAAACATTTAAAAAATAAAAACCATCCTTGACTTTCTAAACGTAGTCTTGCTCAGTCAAGATTATTTGTTTTATTTTACTCAGTTAATTAAAAATAAGTATTATTATACAAGAATTGTAAGGACAGACACAGTGGCTTAGCCTTATAATCCCAGCACTTTGGAAAACTAAGAGAAAAAGATCTCTTGAGCTCAGGAGTTCGAGACCAACCTGGGCAACACAGGGAGATCTCATCTCTACAAAACAAAAACCAAAACAAAAACAAAAAACAGATAGATAGATAGATAGATAGATAGATAGATAGATAGATAGATAGATAAAATAAAAGTAACTGTGGTTCCAGCTACTCAGAAGGCTGAGCTGGGATAATCACTGGAGCCTGAGAGATTGAGACTGCAGCGATCATGTCACTGCACTGCAGCCTGAGTGACAGAGAGCAACTGTCTCAGAAAAATAATAATAACAATAGTGATCCACCCAGAATCTGTCAACGTATGAAATTCAACTTTGCTTTTTATCTATGCCTATGAAATAATACTATTCTTATTGAATGATTAAGTATACTGAGGAACAGACTGATAGTCTACATGGATATTCAAAACTTGTGAGTATAACATACCTAAACCTACATGACAATTCCAACTCTGTATTTCTAAAACTAACACACAAACATAAGAAAAAAACAAACTATGGTGGTCAACATTATTTTACTTTATAAAATAAAATAAATTCTGAAATCTACTGATGACAAAATAAATAAAATTTTAAAGTCGACTGTGGTTTTTGAAATTTTGAAAGCTAAAATTTTTCAATAATATTCATAGGCTCAGTGCTGGCAGCCCTTGTCATTTGCTCTTTCTAAATTTTTCTCATGGATAACTGAGTTCAGGGCAAAGCAAATTAAGTAAAAATAAATTATTTTTAAAAATAACTTAAATAAATCATCCCTGAGCAGTAACTCCAGAGGCTTTTTGATAAGAAATAGTCAATTTGAAATTTTCCTAATTGGCTGTCTTTGGAGGACTCTTACTTGCTTGATTCACATTTTGTACCATGTTCCAAACAGGTATTATTGGGAAGTGGCTGAGGTTAGAATTCATGACATATGGTTGTGTGATTGCAATTTTTTTTTTTTTGTAAAATATTTGCAGCTGAGTTTTTAAAGCACCTTTATGTGGTGAGATTGGAGATACTGTGAAATAAAACAGTGCTTATTTTTTGAAATTCAGTTTCCCAAATGTTTAGTTCTAGAATAGAATTAAAGCCTGAATTTTGTTCTTGAGGTTTCCGAATTCTCCTCTGGTAATATACCATCCAACCACACATTGGAGAGTAATGGCCAGTACATCTTGTCACTCAACCCTTTGGTGACCACTGAATATCTTCTGGACTGGCTTCATAGTACACCAAAAGACAGAAATGGCCCACCTGCATAATCCTGGGAAATTCTAAAAACAACAATAGGAAAGACAGTAATTTATGTACTGAATGCTCCTCTGTCCTATTCAGCACATTTTTTAGAGTATGTCATTTTCTAAAGCACTTTGACAGGTCACTTTTAATGAAATCAAAGCTTTTAAGGGGAAAGGACTGATGATATTGCAGCCCTGATATTCTCTCTCTTCCAGATGGGCACAGTGTTAGCTGCCTAACTTCGCACAGTATTAGCTGCAAGATGCATGAGTTCCAAAATGATTCTAAGTGTTCATTTAACATGAGGCTTCCTTTGAGAAAAGGCTGCCAGTGGTGCATAATTGTGCCAAATGTGCAGCAGTTTCATAATGTGGGCTGTAATCCACTAGGAACTAAATCCTGCTATTACTTTCTTTAGGGAGACTTCTAAAATCCTACTCTTCTTATTGTCAATAGTAACCTGGAGTAGTTAGAGGTTACTGGAAATCTCCTTTAAAAATTGCTGCATATATGTTGAAGCTTTCTTAATGTAAGTCACAGTAATGTGTTTATCAATTGGGCTACTGCTAAAGCCACAAGATGGGGTATCCAACACATTTCTTCTCTCCTAATAAGTTATTCCTTTATTTTGAGAATTATGACTTTAGTTATAATTTAACCTTAAAAATTAAAAAATTATTGACTTCAATAACTGGAATATTTTTGCATACTAACAAAAAAAATCCTTTTCCATGGTATCAGTGATACAATGGGATCTAGTTTTACGAAAATGTAAAAGTGTGCAGAAGCATGTCTTACATATGGAGATTTCAATTCACCACTCATATATTTGTGTGTGTGTGTGTGTGTACGTGTGTGTGTTGCATTGTTGACATTCACTCATCTAAAGAACACACCCTGCAACCATTTCCCAGAGCACAGCCACATTCTGTAACTGTTCAGGCAGGAAGCGAAGGCCTCCTCATCGAACTGAACCAACCAGGGGCCTTTAAAGGAAGCAGAATGCAATTACCCAAATTGAAATTTGTCCAGGACACTGGAGCTAGCATCTTCACTCTTCCAGAAAGTACCAGAACTCTGGTTTTATGTCTTATCTGAAAGTTGATGCCTACTGTCAAAAAGTGTCTTGCATCCATATACCATTAGGCAACCCAGAACTGAAGCGGCCATTTTTTGGGGGGAAAAAAAAAATTTGTACAAGTAGTGTATTGTGCAACCAGGATTCATTGAGACAGTTGCTTTATTTATTTATTTTATTTCATTTTTAAAATTTCTGTGGGTACGTAGCAGGTATATATATTTATGGGGTATGTGAGATGTTTTGATACATGCATGCAATGTGAAATAAGCATGTCATGGTGAATGGAGTATCCATCCCCTCAAGCTTTTATCCTTTGAGTTACAAACAATGCAATTACAGTCTTCAAGTTACTTTAAAATGTAAAATTAAGTTATTATTGACAATAGTCACCGTATTGTGCTATCAAATTTGCAAGTCCTATTCATTCTTTCTAACTATATTTTGTACCCATTAACCATCTCCACCACCCCATATATATTTTTTTAATTTTTTAATTTAATTTTTTTTTTTTTTGAGATGGTGTTTCGCTCTTATTGCCCAGGCTGGAGTGCAATGGCCCAACCTTGGCTCACTGCAACCTCTGCCCCCGGGGTTCAAGCAATTCTCCTGCCTCAGCCTCCCAAGTAGCTGGGGCTACAGGTACACACCACCACACCTGGCTAATTTTGTATTTTTAGTAGAGATGGGGTTTCGGCATGTTGTCCAGGCTGGTCTTGAACTCCTAACCTCAGGTGATCTACCCACCTCGGCTTCCCAAAGTGCTGGGATTACAGGCAGGAGTCACCATGTCTGGCCTGTTTTATTTTTTACAAGAGTAAAACACAGATCATGATTTTTCCCTGCAGACCAACTCACAGCTCCCTTTCTTATCTCAAAGGTCAAAAAATATGTTGCATGTAAATGCCTATGATTTATCATGAAAATTAACCCTACCTCTTACCAAAGTAAAAACAAACCTGAGCAATAACTTTATTCTGTATGTTTTCACATAATTTGTATCTAGGTATAGCACATTTTTAATTTCTGCTATTAATTCTCCTTCCACACACCATCAAATAATTAATATATTAATGAATTTATTATGCAAGCATTGTAGCAACACAAATTCAAGATAGAAATTCAGAATTACCAACATTAATAGAGAAGCTGTATGGTAGGTGTCTCATTACAGATTGAAGAGGATCTTCTTCATAACATGTAGTAAAAATAATTATTTGATTCTACTCAGTTATAATGTAAATATACATCAATTGATAAAAATGATATTTCAAAATTTCTAGAGAGAGTACAATTTCAGTATATTCTTCAAATAGACCTAATGAATGCATCTTTGAAAAAGAAAAAGGCTTAAAGCATTTTCTAGTAGCTTTAAATATTATAATAAGATTTGGTTCTTATTAACTGAGGAAACATTAAAGGAAAGGTAATTGTCACGTTAGTTAAAAGGAATGATAATGTAATTCAATTTACCAGTGTAATAGTTTTCAGTTTAAGTTTTATGTTTCAAATATTACACAATTACCTTAGTCTTTCTACTTGTGAGTAGAATTTATTTTTTCATTTATCTTTATACTCGTAGAACTAATCCCAAAGTTACTCTTAAATGTACTGCCCAAGCTTTTCTATTTTTGTTTGGGTCAGAGGGTCAGAACACCATTCCCCCGAGGTCAGGGTCATCCTCATTAGCGTTGCTCTGTTTTGAGGTCACCGATTACGCTTTTCGTCCTGAGAAGCCTGGGGTGCCTGGAAGGAAAGGCAGATAGACCCAGAAAAATCTATCACAGCCATAAGTGCCCCGACTAATGGTAGGTCAGGACTGCCATTTTCATATACAAAGAATAGCATATTATGACTCTTCAGCTTTTATATTCTTCTCAAATTACCTCATTAGAAAAAAAAAATGCATATAAGTCAACAAGAAGCCAAAAATTAATCAGTATATTTCTATTTAAAAAGTAATGCTTCTTCAATATAAAAGGAAGTTTTTTAAAACGATTAAATTTAAAAGGCAATAATTTATAAAAGTTGAATTTAAAAAGTTTTACAGAATATTTAGTGATATGAAGAAATTCTCATAATGTAATTTTAACTAAATTGTACTCACAATAAAATGTTAGATTGAGTAGAAATTTTATATACATATTATGATTCCAAGACAATACTCCATATTACTATATACTTAAAGGAAACACTCAGTAGGTGAAGCAAGACGAACATACAAAAAGCTGAGGAACAAGGAATAGGATAAGAGAAGAAAAAGAGAGAGAAAAGTTGGGTTGGCAGGGTGGTGAGAAGTGATTGTAAATGATACAATTTGACACCCTGGATCCAAGTGTGTCTGAAGTATGCCTGATTTACTCCTAGAATTTTAATTACATGAAACTATAAGTTTTTTTTGTTTTGTTTTGTTTTCTTAAGTTGATTTAAGGACTCCAAAGAGTCCTTACTAATACATCTGACAATACCTCAGTGAATAGATAATTAACTAAACAAATAAATTATGCAATACTTCAAAATTTAAAGCATGAGTATTCATGCTTGCACAATGTCTTGAGATTCCAGCGTGTATGTACATCTTATAGAGGAAAAAATGAATTTATTTCATTTAACAAAATGAAAAAATATATAGTCAATATTTTTAGGATTATAATATTAAATAACATGTTTAATGATTAATCAAAAATATAATAGAAGCATTTTATGTAGTAGTGCTGTTCATTAGATATTTTAAAAAGTTTAGAAATCATCAATTTGGATTGGCACCATGGCTCACGCCTATAATCCCAACACTTTGGGAGGCCAAGGTGGGTGGATCATGAGGTCAACAGATCGAGACCATCCTGGACAACATGGTGAAACCTCGTCTCTACTAAAAATATAAAAATTAGCTGGGCATGGCGGCGTGTACCTGTAGTCCCAGTTACTTGGGAGACTGAGATAGGTGAATCACTTGAACCCGGGAGGCGGAGGTTGCAGTGAGATGAGATTGTGCCACTGTACTCCAGCCTAGCAACACAGCAAGACTACGTCAAAAAAAAAAAAAAAAAAAATCAATTTACTTAATCAATGTACTGAACGTTTGCTGTATGACAGACACTGTAGACACAGAAGGTACAAGGATAAATTAGAGACTTGACAGCACAGGAAGAAGTGCAGCCTAGAGGGGTAGAAACAGGGAAGGAAAGGTCAAAGAATAAGGAAGTCTCACCCAAAATCTGACACCGTGACCTAACAGGCATCTTGCTCATGATAGATAGGAAGATAGAATGATAGATAGAAAGATTAAATCAAAAGATAGATTATAGCCAAATAGATTTAAACAATAGTTATGCCCATTTTATACATAAATTTTTAAATACATTGCTGTTTGCCCTTCTAAATAGTCTAGTAATAATTCTTTCCACTTCAAAAGTATTTTTTTAAATATATAGTACTTTACATGGAGCTTTTAGTTGTTTTCAAATACTGTAACATTCCAAAGTGAAGTTCCCATGAAAAAAACTCTTTATTTGCTCCTTCTTTTTGACTGGATAAAGGAAAGGTCTCAAATGAATAAGGAATAGAGAAAGGGAAGCTGTAGAGAGGTAGGTGGACCTGGAAGTTTTCCTGGGCCATTCCCGGCTGCTGTTTGCATGGAAGAACTGTCACAATTCTGAAAGGCACCTGGAGATAGAAGTAGTATTCCTCTGTGATGTCTGAAGTTTCTGGAAATACATGTTGTCTCCTTTGTAAAGGGCTAAAGGATTTGCTAACATTACTCTGCAGATTGTTGATCTCAGTTCTCAATATAAGAGTATCAGATTTACAAATAACGTAGTAGGTGGCAATGATAAAGCAGATCTCTTTGCTGCCATGTCACTTTGAAAACATCAGCTAGCATTTTGGATTGGACTTACAGGTTCTTCCTCCCTACATGATGAACCCAGTGTTCTTTCTCTTTCCATTCCATTTGCTGCTCAGACACCAGCAAATTATGACACTATATGGATGCCTTTCTTCTGAAACTACTGAACTGGGGCCCAAGATCTTTCACTTTCAAAGCTCTGGCTGAGCTTGCAGAATTGTCAATGCATGTTAAGAAAATTTCCAGGAAAACTGTTCTCTGGAGGATTCCCGTAAAATACTGTAATTAGTTCTACTTAAAGGGAAGGTAACCCAAGCAAAAATAACAGACCATTAGAATGAGGAAAGTAAAATCTAGAAATCAAAGCAGAGGAAACACATTCAGACAGTAAACTCTTCTATTTTAGTAAGTTCTGTGGAAAAGCATGATTAAGGTAATCAAAAACTGAATTGCCAAAAGGGGTGGATCCAGCATATGTGTGGTCTAATGATTATATAATTAGGGAGGTCCTTTTGAAGAATAATCACACAAACTTTTGAATACAAAATTTAAAATTGTTGTTTATTTATGAAAAATGAGAAATGAAATCACAACAACGAGTTTAAAATTTTCAAAAGCTGGTTAAAATTATACCTGCATGCAAGCTTCAACAACATCTCAGTAATCTACTTCTGATTCCAAAAGATCTTCCAGGAGCATCCTAAGCAATTCTCTATTCTCAGTGACATTCTTCTCATATCCTAGCTTTTCCTTGAAAGCAAGTCTTTTCTATTCATATTTAAATGTACTCAAGCCTCTTTTAGCCTAACTCTTCCTCCTCCTCCTCCTCCTCCTCCTCCTCCTCCTCCTCCTCCTCCTCCTCCTCCTCCTCCTCCTCCTCCTCCTCCTCCTCCTCCTCCTCCTTCTTCTTCTTCTTCTTCTTCTTCTTCTTCTTCTTCTTCTTCTTCTTCTTCTTCTTCTTCTTCTTCTTCTTCTTCTTCTTCTTCTTCTTTCTTTTTCTTCTTCTTCTTCTTCTTCTTCTTCTTCTTCTTCTTCTTCTTCTTCTTCTTCTTCTTCTTCTTCTTCTTCTTCCTACTATACTTTAAGTTCTGGGGTATATGTGCAGAATGTGCAGGTTTGTTACATAGGTATACATGTGCCATGGTGGTTTGCTGCACCCATCAACCTGTCATCTACATTAGGTATTTCTCCTAATGTTATCCCTCCCCTAGCTCCCCACCCTATGATAGGCCCTGGTGTGTGGTGTTCCCCTCCCTGTGTCCATGTGTTCTCATTGTTCAACTCCCTCTTATGAGTGGGAACATGCAGTGTTTGGTTTTCTGTTCTTGTGCTAGTTTACTGAAAATGATGGTTTCCAGCTTCATCCATGTCCCTGCAAAGGACATGAACTCATCCTTTTTTATGGTTGCATAGTATTCCATGGTGTATATGTACCATATTTTCTTTATCCAGACTATTATTGATGGGTATTTTGGTTGGTTCCAAGTTTTTGCTATCGTGAATAGTGCCTCAATAAACATATGTGTGCATGTGTCTTTATAGTAGAATGATTTATAATCCTTTGGGTATACACCCAGTAATGGGATTGCTGGGTCAAATGGTATTTCTGGATCTAGATCCTTGAGGAATTGCCACACTGTCTTTACTCTAATTTTTAATAAATTTCTTATGACCCACATCCCCCTCCTAGTAGGACTCTAACACTCTTTACAACGAAACTCCCGACTGACACTATTTCTGGTCCCCTTTGACTCAAAAACCCTCTGGAACCTGACCTCTCCCTTCAGCAAAATAGCTCTTTCTAAGATCCACCTGAGAATAACAATAGCCTTAATATCAAAATAAATCTTTGTCTTCACCTAACTTTTCAGCATAGTTTGTTCTGGCAACATTCCCTCATCATCCAAAACATTTCTTTCTTTTGTGGTGGCAAACGTTGCTCGTCTTTCTCATATCTCTCTGGCTACTCCTTTTCATTCTCTTTTCTTAGCTTCCTATCTTCTGCTCAGTTATTAAATGTATGGATTCCTCAAGTCTCAGTCTTAGTCCTCTTTTTTTTAATTCTATTTTCTCTCTCTAAAAATCTCATTTAAGTCCATAGTTTCAATTGACATCTGTAAAGATTCACAAGTTTATATGCCGGCCAGATCTATATTTTAGACATCTTCATTTGGTATCTCAATACCTCAAACTGTGCTGAGATCTTCACCATCAGACCTAACCAGTGATACCCATCCTTTCAGGTCCCAGTGTTAGCATTCCATGAGCCAACGCTGACACCTTCCTTTCTATTACATCCAAATCCAGTTCATCATCAAATCCTGTTAATTACACCTTTTAACTATTTCCTCAATTTGTACATGTCTCTTCATATCCACGTCACCATCATCTAATCCAGGTCACCATCATCTCATAAATGAAGTCCTATAATAGCCTACTAAGAATTTTCCTATATACTGTCTTTGTGCCTATTTTAGTCTGGGTTCTCTATAGAAACAGAAAGGAGATATATTTAAATTCATTGCATATGTAAATATGAATATAAATATATGTGTATATTCATACTTATATAAATAAAGAGATTTACTATAAGGAATTGCCTCACATGATTTTGGAGAGTGAGAATCCAAGATCTGCAGTCTGCAACCTGCAAACCCAAAAGAGCCAATGGTATAGTTTCAATCTGAGTCAGAAGGCCTGAGAACCAGGGCAGCAGATGAAGTAAGTTCCAGTGTGACTGCAGACCGATGTGCCAGCTCAGATAGTCAGAGAGAGCAAATTCTACCTTACTCAGCCTTTTGTTCCATACAGGCCATCAAGGGATTGGATGAGGGACATCCACATGACAGAGGGCTGTCTGCTTTACTAATTCTACTGATTTCAGTGTTAATCTCATCCAACAAGGCCCCCATGGAACACTCAGAATAATGTTTCACCAAATATCTAGATATGCCCTGGCCTAACCACGCTAACTCGTAAAATTAACTGTCATATCACGTACAATCTAATCACCATAGAGTTGTAAAACAGATGTCTCTAAACTACAAATATGATCACTCACTCTCTGCTTAAATAATTTCAATAATTATTTCATAAGTTTCAGGTACTGACTCAGGTCCTTCCAGTGACCTGTGACCTCCTCCCACATGGATTGACCTCTGCTTACCTTGACATATTACAAATCTGTTGTCCTGGGTCTCCTTGTTCTAGACTTACTGGACATCTTTCACATACTGAGCACTTTTTCATTCCTCCTCCAGTCAGCCTTTGCGCTATTAAATTCTCTTTGGAATGCTGCTCATTCTCACACAGTAATGGAATCTCAGAAAAAAATATTACTTCCTTGGGCAAGCCTCCCTAATTTCTGTCCCTACATCACCACCATCATCACTACAATGTAGGTGAGGTTTCTTTATTATCCACTGTAATAGAATAATTTTATTTTCATAATGAGCAGCTAACTTTATTAATATATGGTATTGTTAATCAAGAAAAATGACGAAGGGAAGCCTCAATCATTTTAGGAGGTTGATTTGCCAAAGTTAAGGATGTGTGCCTAGGACACAGGTCTGTGCCTTTCTCTGAAGATGATGTTGAGGCCTTCAGTATTTAAAGGAGAAAGGGCAGGATATTGAGAAATACACAATTTTTACATGAGGAGAGGTTAGGGAAAACAGTCATTTATGCCTTTGTCTGGTGGCAGACAATACAGCAGAGGAAACAATCAGATATGCATTTGTCTCAGATGGGCAGAGGGATGAATTTGAGTTCTGTCCGATGTCCCTGCACCTGTGAAGATAAGCGATCAATTTACATTGCCACGGTGAACTTTAACAGAAACACTGTAGTGTAAAGATCTTGAGACCCACAGGAAATTCCTGTGGGCCAAATGTGAGGGAAGTATGTAACTCCTTATCTTTGTAACTATCTTATTTAGGAACCAAAATGGAAGGCAGATTTGCATGACCCAGTCCCCAGCTTGACATTTCCCTTTGGTTTAGTGAGTCTGGGGTCTTGAGATTTATTTGCTTTTCACAGTATTGATCTGACAATATCTGACAATATCTTTTACTCAGTTGAGAGCTTTATGAGAGCAGGAACCAATTTTAAATGCACTTTCCATTATATCACTATCACCTAACAAATTGCTGCACTGATATTAACCTAGTCAATAAACATATGTTGAATGTGGAATAAAGTAGACCCTCAACCCTTACTTCCACCAGAAAGCCTGGCTCTCCATTCTTTAAAAAATGAATACCCCCAACTCTTGCAAGAATTGTTCCAGGTCACAGCTTCCATCCTCCTCCACACTAACTTCTTCGGATTCTGAAATTCTTGATATCTGCACTTGGCTGATCCTTCCTTGTTTTCTTTGTTTGATTTTGGAAATTTCTTTTTATATCATTTGTTTTTAATATTAACCTAAAAATTCTTATGAAATGCCACTTCTTATAAATGTCTCCTCTTCTCCCAGAGTCTGTCTATAATTTGAGGCTCCAGGGGTTGTGCCCACCAGCCAGCTTGAGTTCTAGCACCTCAGGGAGTAGGGCACCTCCAGGCTTCCCACCATGCCCAGAGGAAATATCAGATAGATGTAACTGGGAGCAGATTTCCAGTTGGTCCTACTGGCTTGAATTACTGAGATCTGCCCTTCTTAGCCTAGAGATAAACACACACACAAAAATACAATAAAAATGTATTTATCTCTCCTTTGGGCTCCATCATCACCAACCTGTCAGACCTTGTACTCCTTTCTAGGCTAATGTACTAATATATACTAATGGAAAAATATGTTTTGATTTAAACAGAGATGCTCTGGAAACAGCATTTGAAGTGAAAAGATCTTACAGCATTCTTTATTTCATGTGTTCTTTCTTTTATGTGTGTTGAGATTTTTTTTTAGATACCTAAGGTAGCTTAAATAATTAATTAGACTCTTCAAGAGCTAATGTCAATTCTAAAAGATTCTCCCAGAAGATGGTATACTACCAGAATTGAGCTCATGAAAAGGTACAGTGTTCTGTATACTGTACAGAAAATAAATAGGACACAATATCTGCTCTAGACAACTTGCCTCTACTATTAAGGAAGCCTATGTAACTATGGGGAAATAGGCAATGATGTCTTGGTCATTCAGCACTTCACAAGGTTTACTTTAGCGACAGCCCTGCACATAAAATTAAAGCATCCTATATATTAGGCTGCAGACCTTAAGAAGTCTTTGGAAAACATTATAACTTTGTGGTTTTTAATGAGTTAAGTCAATAAAATAATTGAAGTAGGCCTTCTAGGGAAACAACTACTTTTGTTCAATTAGTCCTTGTAAGTAGCTTTTGATGGAGTAACACTGTGTTTCAAAGTAGCATGCAAATGTTTATTTTGATTGCTACTTATTCCTTTAGGTAGCTATAATCAATAATAAAATAATAAGAATTTTCATTTATTTAAGCATTATGTCAGGGATGTTGCACTCTGAGCTTGAAATGTATTAGCTCATTTATCTACTTAATAATTATTTGCATTAGGAGCAATATTATGACAATTTTACAGCTGAGGATACTGAGATTAAGTATCCTGCTCAAGATTACTTAGTTACTGGTGGTAACTGAGATTTGAAACAAAGTATTTGACCAGTGGTCCTCAACTGGGGACAAATTTGGCAATGTTCAGAAATGGCTTTAGTTGTCACTACTTGGGGAGTACTACTGGTATCTAGTGGGTAGAAGATTCATATTAAATTGATCGTGAAAGGGACACTTGGTTCAGTATGAGAGCTGAAACAAGAAAGCAATGTGTTGCATTGTTTGACCTCAATTGGGAATGTCCATGTCCACAACTAATAATTTTGGGGTTACAAATAAATTCTTTCAAGTATACAAATTCACAAATAAAGAATCAATGAATAATGAGAATCTGCTGTACCTCACTGACTGTCCATAATACACTTTTATGCTCAAGGAAACATGAATACTAAGTCTTGTAAAGTAGTTCATTTTATTTTTTTCTATACTTTTTGTAGCCTTGTTGATTTGCCTAAAGATATTAGTTAATAGCATAGTGTTATAGATCATAATTTTAGAAATTATTTAAATTGTTTACTAGGCCACAATCTCGCTTTTTCCATTTCAATCTATCTTCAAGAAAAGTGGTTCTCAATTGATGATACAAGGTAGACTTATCCACAGAGTTTTATAAAGATATAGATGTTTAGGCCTTACTCTTTATTTACTGAATCTATTTACTTCATATTCTAGGTATATTTTTTGTATATTATGTATACAATGTTTCTGAATTATTCATTTTGAAAATTATGTTCATTTACTTTTATAAATCAGGTGTAACATACATTGAATTTTTGAAAATGGGCTTATCAGTTATCTCTAGAGATAGTTTGTCTAAAATTGTTTTTAGAATGGCTTTCTTTTTATACTTTGTAGGCTGCAGAAACAACCAACATTTGTTGTCACTTACAGATCCTCTTTATGAACTCTCATTAGTCCTTTCACATTTGAAAAATTTCAGTAGTAGATTAGCAATAGCCATTAAATCTCTATAATCTACAAATAGTCTTTATTTTACTCAGATGCTTATCTGATGTCTCTTCTATGAGTTATCAGTTTTTTGTTTTTTGTTTTTTTTGGTATTCAACAAAAAAAGACTTTGACATGGACAGGAAAGTCCTTTACCTAGTGTTGAAACACCATGAAAAAGGGCTATTGCAGGTTTTTCATATTATTGGCAATTCAAAGAAAAGACTCTTGGGTAAAGGCTTCGGATGGCATCACTTACACAACATTCAGGCTGAGTTGAGTCAAAAACAAAACAACTTCACAAGACTTATAACCCAAAATCTAATGAAACAAACAATTTAATCAATTCTGTTTTTGTTATCTGAAATGAAACACTTTAAAATAATATCTATTTCCATTGGGCCCTCCAGAAATTCTTCAGCTTCTAACTTTTTTATGTTAATTCAGTTACTTACATATGTTCAGTAAGAATCTGTTCTCATTCCTACCAAGATATAATTTTTAGTATTGACTATGCAACCAGGGCTTCACCTGGAGTGTTATAACTGAGAATAATGCTCATTTAATCAGACTGACAAGCAACTTTTACAGAACAATAATTGACTTTACCTATGAAGCTGATGCCTACAAAATCCTCCCAGGGAAACTACCTGACACCTGGCTATAGAGTCACAGTTATGGATGGTAAGAAAGGTTACTATCAGGCATGCAAAAATAAATAAATAAATAAATAAATAAATAAATAAATAAAACTACAAATATTTTGGGGACTTGAAGAGGAAGAGGAGAGAAAATTCATCCAAATATACATGTACTACAGGTGAAATCTGGTATAGATAGTCTTTTGAGGCTTGGTTTCCTACCTTCAGAGTAGTAAGAGAGGATTTTAAAATTAAAATCCAACCTGATATTCTTTATGACAATTTCTAGAAATAAGTTAACCTTCTGATTGCTCAATACTTTATGGATGTGGACTTCACTCTTGCTGGATATATGAAATAATCAGGCTAAATATAATGAGACAATTCTTATTTTGTGAAAAAGAATAATCTTTCTTTGAGTTTATTAAGATCACAATGAAGAGAAAAATTATTGAAGACTTTGAGGCTGGGTGTGGTGGCTGACACCTGTAATCCTAGCATTTTGGTAGGATGAGGTGGAGGATTCTGTGAGCCTAGGAATTCAAGACCAGCTTGGGCAACATAGGTAGACCCTTTCTGTACAAAAAAATTAAAATTAGAGAGGCGTGGTGGCTCATGCCTGTAATCCCAGCTACTCGGGAGGCTGAGGCGGGACAATTGCTTGAGCCCATTAGATTGAGGCTGCCGTGAGCTGTGATCACGCTTCTGCACTCCAGCCTGGGTGACAGAGCAAGATCCTGTCTCAAAGAGAAAAAAAAAAAGACTTTGAAGTAGAGGATAGAAATTACTACATATCTTTTCAATGGCGAACACCATAACATCTGAGGATTAACTCATCCAGTAGGAGTGTGCACTTTACTCTGTCTTTGACTAGGCTATTTTACAACTTTGTAGAAATAGGCATTAACTTATCTAAAACTAATAGTATTACAACTAATTTCTGTCTATAAATATATAAACTGTATCTGGTGAAATGCATGTGACCAGTGTATATTACCATGTGCATAGTGACCAATTTTGCCAGTTCTGAATTCATTCATATGTATTTCAATATTTCTTACCTGACTATAAACTTAGAAAAAATTAAATATTTTTGCCCCTGTGTTATTCTCTCATTGATTAAGTTAAAATCTTTGACATATGCTAAATGTATATTATATGAGAGTCATGACACACCTTTTTGTTAGAAAGTTATCTTCTAACTTTTCCTACTCAAGTAAATGATCTGTTGAGTTTTTGGAAACTGGAAACAGTAAACAATCTATTGCTAAAGCAACATAATGAATGAAAGTTAAGAAAATTAGCTTCACATTATTGTCATGATTCTGGAATTACTTATTTTTTCACTATTTATATGAATGTGCAGGTTTTTACAGTTTCAAGTGCACATCATCATGAGTACAGAGAAGGCTTCTCAGATCTATTTGATAATAAGAAAACAGATATTCTTACAATACCATTGATATGACATCAGAATTTGAGTATAGAAAATATTTATCAAGTGGTTAATGAAAAAAATAGTGGTAAACATGCTTAATGAATAGAGAATGTGCATTAGACAGAATAAAAGGTACATGCTTAAAAGGAAGCCATGAAGATATACTGCCAGCTACAGATGTTTATGATAGCATAGATATGTCTATTTGGGCATAAATCTGAACTATATCTCCTGGTCTAGGGCAATAAGAAAATAGCCCTAGAGATTGTCAATAATTTCAAGGACAACATATTACAATGGCATGGAAGCAATAAAGAGTCTGATATGAAGAAGCTTGAGTCGGTAAAGTCGGTGGTCCTGTGAGGCTGAAGGACAATTAAACTCAAGGTCTCAAATTTCAAAGTATTTTTCCTGTATTTTAAGGACATGGAGGCACTATGCTTTCCCATGGTCACTCATGCTACAGTCCTGTCCTTTTTGTCATTAAAGAGCAAAGATCAACTATACTAGCAGCGGAAATTTGCATATACGCATTTTTATTTCACTGACACTGACAAAAAAGACATAGTTGAACCTCCAGTAGTCGCTGATAGTGAACTGTGCAAAATATCTTTGCTATTCATTCATACTTTGGTAAAAATAAGCTAGATATATGTGCCACCATTCTAATAACCACAGTCTTATCCATCCCCTCCCTCTACACTGACAGTTTACATTAAATATAATCACTGTCATGTAGTTCCATGGTGTCAGATAGGGGAAACGTGGAGGATGGAGATCTTGTTTCTACCAGGAGGAAGTGACAAACAGACTGAGCAGAATTCAAAGATAAATGATAAGATTAAGAGAAATACACAAGCAAGAACTTTTTGTTCTGCTGTTGAAGGATAAAACTATCTGAAATGAAGAACAAGCAAATATTTAAATAATCACAAAAGACAAAAATGTGCTTATTATGGGGTCAGGATTCTACTGAAGCAATAAAGCTTTCTTTTAGAGGGGATAATCAAGAAAGATCGCCTGGTAAAAGTTAAGTTATATGGATATAATTATGAAGTTAGAGAAAACACAATAGTCTAATAAATAGAGTAAGATACTTACTATAGTACAGGTATTTCCTCAGATCATTTGCTGTTTTTCAAGGGAAAATGAGTCATTGCTAACAAGATACATTGTCTGTTTCTTTTCTTTCTTTTTTTTTTTTTTTTTTTTTTTTTTGAGATGGAGTCTCACTCTATTGCAGAGGCTGCAGTGCAGTGGTGCAATCTCGGCTCACTGCAACCTTCGCCTCCCAGGTTCAAGCAATTCTCCTGTCTCAGCCTCCTAAGTAGCTGGGACTACAGGCATATGCCACCACGTCCAGCTAATTTTTGTAGTTTTAGTAGAGATGGGATTTCACCATATTGGCCAGGCTGGTCTCAAACTCCTGACCTCGTGATCCTCCCGCCTTGGCTTCCCAAAGTGCTGGGATTACAGGCTCGAGTCACTGTGCCCAGCCACATTGTCTATTTTCCACTTTCCCAGGACTGAAAAGACCTTGCCTGAAAAGTACCTCCAATACTATGGAATCTGGCTAATGAGCCATAGGAATTTTAAATGAGCCCCCCTGTCTTTTAGTTAAATTTAGCGCAATTTACATATAAAGATAAATAAGAAAATATTTGTAAAGATTAAGAGGACACACAATTTTGATGGCTTGGAACCTGTTTCAGAATAATGGTTGAAAGTTTTAAACATGCCTTAAGGGATAGTTTTCAGCAATGAAGATATGGAGAAGGAGGAAGGCAGAAAACTTAGATCATCTTTCTGAGTCTCTGGGAGCGAAGTAAAGAAAATTCCTGCAAAATTCCAACTGGAAAAAAGAATAGAGAGTACTGGTGCATCTACACTACAGCATGGGATTTATATGAAGTAGTATGGATAGAATTTCTGCTAATACAGTTTCACTACAGCATAAACTCTAAGGACAGCATTAAAAGGCTTGGCTTATTTTATGTATGTCATAATTCAATTCTTCAAATAGTGGGCACTATAATATGATAGACACTTTGCTCTGCAGTAGTAATGTAATACAGAATAAGACAAGGTCTTTTCTTCTAAAGAGGTCAGAATAGATTGCATTGCAAAGTTTTAGCATTTTATGGAATGTTTTAAATTGAGAGTTTCTCAACAGAGAGTACTGCTTTGTCACGATTAGGAGACCTAAAATAAGACTTCCTAACATAAGAATTATTTCATTAAAACAGGACAAAAATTACAGAATAAATTATAGTTCTGCAAACTGAATCAATTTGGCTTCCTCAAAATGCACTATAATGTCTTTATTTTTCTCATTTTTGTCACACACCAGTAAAAAATTCAAGAACTCCACTAATTTAAGAATCACCAACTTTGACATATAAAAAGAATTTGCAGTGTTATGTGTCCTCTTCTTTCAAAAGGAAGCACACGTCTCATCATTGAGTGGACAAGGAGAAGGAATGGAACACACAGACACAGACATGCCCATATATCATCTACCAAAAGGAGAAGTACGATAACAAAATCCAATTTTAAAATGGAACATACTTCCTGGGGATTTTCTATCCACTTTTAATATCTACATGTGAATTATTAATCAAATAATTCTGTAACATCTTGATAAGATCTGATACACTAGTGGAATTTACATTTTTATTGGGGGAACAGGGAAAGGTTATTTTGGATTGGGACATAACTATTGAAGGCTGAGTCTGAATGTGTTTTAGGATGTGAGAACAGCATGTGGTTGTAGGCATCTGGAAGGCAGGTCATAAGAAGAATTGAAAATGAGAAAAGATTGAGGAAAATATTGGGAAAAAGCCAAAGATAAACTCATAAATTCTGACTGCTTTTGTTTTTCTTCTAACGGTAGTGTTCCAACTTACAAAAAACAACAACAACAACAACAAAAAAACAAAACTGCCCCCACTGCCCCCACCCCTTTTCTTTTCTTGAGACAGGGTCTTGCCCGGTTGCCCAGGCTGCAGTGCAGTGGTGTGATCTCGGCTCACTGCAACCTCTGCCTCCAGGGTTCAAGAGAGCCTCCCACCTCAGCCTCCGGAGTAACAGAGATTACAGGCATGCACCACCATGCCTGGCTAATTTTTGCATTTTTAGTAGAGACAGGGTTTCACCATGTTGGCCTGGCTTGTCTCGAACTCCTGGACTCAAGTAATTTGCTGCCTTGGTCTCCCAAAGTGTGGGGATTACAGACCTGAGCCACCTTGCCCAACCCCACACCTTTTATTGATAGGACTTTGAACAAATAAAGTATACGATTGATAAAAATTAAATGGGTCTGGTAGAAATGAGAATAAGCAACCCAATGCCCTAGTTGTAGAAGGTGTGCCCTGAAAAATCATGTCTGCCTATGTTCAAAACCATTGGTTTTGAAAGAGAAATAAAGACTGGAAATAAAGATGGCAATAGGCTGAAACTCAGAGGACTAGAATAAATGTTATGAACTCGGAAAAGGTAAGGAGTCATTTGTGTTCTAAAAACATTTAGTTTTGTAAATACTTACACTTGGCCTGAATTACCCTTAAAGGCTGATGTGGAAATTCTAAGTTGGTAGAATAGAACAGGAGGTTGGATAAAGATGATGAACTGAGCATACAGGAATCCCCCTTATCCATGGTTTCAATTACCCATGGTCAACAATGGTCTAAAAATATTAAATGGAAAATTCCAGAAGAAAAGCAATTCATAAATTTTAAATTGTAAGCCATCTTAGTAGCATGACAGAATCTTGTGCTGTCATGTCCCCACCCAGGTTTTGAATCATCCCTTTGTCTAGCATAGCTACACCGTCTATGCTACTGGCCCCTTAGTCATGTAGTAGCCCTCTTGGTTATTAGATTGGCTGTCCTGATATCACAGTGCTTGTGTTTAAGGTCAGTAGTAGCCAAAACCTATGTCATTTACCTGACTTCATTTCATTATGCAAGCATTTTATCTTCTCACATTATCACAAGAAGGGTAGGTACATCTACAATTCCCAAGCACAAAATTCTAGGAGACTTTATTTAGTTTCTTTATAAACAGATATAGGACATGGAAGGGGATAAATGATTAGGAGAATTTTTGAGGAAAAACCTTGAAAGACAATAGAATAAACTATAGCCAAAAATATCTGCACAAGAGCTGTGGAGGTGGAAGTGGCTCAAAGTTTAGAACCCATACTCAACGCAACAATGATCAGGAATCAGCACTAGTGGAATCTCTAATAATACTGAAAATAATTACTCGGAATTCAGCATAGCCAAGCCTCTTGATTCTGATTACCAATTCATAGGTGTGTTTGATGAAGAACTGTTAGAGAAATGATGGGAAGGAAATAATCAAAGAAATAAGAGTATTTCTCATTGCCAAAGACACAAATCTCAAATTTGAAATGATCTTCATACTAAAAATATTCCAAAAATAATTTTAAAAGCTTGTTTGAAGATTTTTCCCCCAGGCTCTAAAATCAAAATATGTTTGCTGTTATGAACCAAAATATAGACATCTACAAGGAAAAAGTAAACTTCCTATACTTTCCCAGTCCAATACTAGCACCTGCATTAACTAGTGTTAAAGTGATGTGTATTTTTCCACACTTTCTCTATATTCACTTAAAAAAATGCATACCTTCCTGAAGAGTGATTTTTTTTTCTTTTTTATAACAAAAATGGGATTACAGTATGGCATATTTTTCTATTCCTTTTCTTTTTAAATATACTCTGTGCATTGCTCTGGAACCATTGAGAGGGCTGTAAAATAGTTGTTCATTCTGCTTACAATAATCTTTTTCATCATCTTTGGGAAGCTGTCTTTCTCATTTCCTTCAGGTTCAGTTTATATCGTATCTCTAATTTTCCATTATATAACTTTGTTTTATTTTATTCTTAGTACATAATCACTCTCTGAAATATTTTTATTTATTTGTTTACCTGTTTATTTCCCGCCCTCACTAAAATATAACAGTCATGAAAGATACACTTTCCTTCGGTTCGTGCTCTAATGTTAACACTTAAAACAGGACATGAACATTGTAGGGATAAGTTAAATGTTTCCTGAATGAAAAATTAATAAGCTCATTTTTTTATAGTTGCAAAGCATTTCACAGCATGAATATACCTTCATTTATTCAACGTGTCTTCTATTAATTGACAATATAGTCTACTGATTTATTTTTGCCACTTATATAATGCTACAATAACTATTCTTGTACATATTTCCTTAGTTATTTGTGATCTTATTTCCATTTGATAGATACCCTAAAGACAGAGATTGCTTGATTAAAGAGTGTGTGCAGATGTCTGTGTGTGTGGGTATGTATGTGTGTGTATATATATGTGTGTATATACACAAATATCTATGTGTATATATATTTGTTTTATTTTAATGGATACTACCAAATATTTTCCAAAGAGGTCATAGCACTTTACACTTCTTCTAGAATGTATGAGCTCCCATTTTCCCACATCCTCGTTGGCACCCAGCATTATCTATCACACATACTCACACACACACACATTTTTGCCCATCTCATGAGTTAAAAAAGTAGTCTGCTGTTATTGTTTTCATTTCCATTTTCCTAATAGTGAAATTAACATATTTTCATATATTAATACCTATCTTCCATTAGCATTTCCTCTTCTGTGTCTTGCTGGTTTAAATCACTGACAAATTCTATTGAGTTGTTATGTACTGCTTAACAACATATTTGCTGCTGCTATGTAGACTGCACATATTTTCTCTCAGTCCCAGACCTTGTTTATACTATCATTTTCCATGCAGTAAGTTTAAATTCTTTTGTAATCAAATCTCTTAATCTTTTTCTGTAATATTTCCTGTATTGCTTCTGAAGGTCTCCTCCACCACATAGTTATACAAATATGGTTCTGTTTTGCGAATATTGTGCGTATTTTACATTTATATCTTTTTTTTTTTTTTTTTTTTTTTTTAAACAGAGTCTCGCTCTGTCGCCCAGGCTGGAGTGCAGTGGCGCAATCTCGGCTCACTGTAAGCTCCGCTTCCCGGGTTCACGCCATTCTCCTGCCTCAGCCTCCTGAGTAACTGGGACTACAGGCGCCCGCCACCACACCTGGCTAATTTTTTGTACTTTTAGTAGAGACGGGGTTTCACTGTGTTAGCCAGGATGGTCTCAATCTCCTGACCGCGTGATCCGCCCACCTCGTCCTCCCAAAGTGCTGGGATTACAGGTGTGAGCCACCGCACCCTGCTACATTTAGATCTTTAGTCCACCTAGAATTTACTTTTGTGAATGATGTAACAAAATGTTCTAATTGTTTTTATACAGATGAGTAGCTATTCATGCCAAATGTATTTATCAAGCAAACAATGGAATAAAATGCCATATTTATTATATATTAAGTTTCCATGTATACATTTTGAATCTCTGTCAGTCACACTAATCTACTTGTCTGTCTATGTTTTAAAAGGTTCCCCAGAGGCTATGAACTAAACATTTGTGTCACCCAAATCATACGCTAAAACTCTAATCTCCAATGTTATTTGAAAGAGGGGAATCTGGGAGATAATTAGGTCATTGAGGGTAGAGCTCTCATAAACGGAATTAGTGTCCTTATAATAAGAGATAAGAGAGTTATAATCTCTCTCTGCTGTGTGAGGATATAGCAAGAAGCATCATCTGCAAACCAGAAAGAGGGCTCTCATAAGGAACTTAATTGGCCAGGACCTTGATTTTGGACCTCGCAGTTCCCAGAGCTGTGAGAGATATACTTCTGTTGTTTAAACCACACAATATAAGGTATTTTTTATTATATCAGCCCAAATTGACTAAGACACTAGGTATTCAGTTTCGCTTACTGTAGCTTTGCAGTAAATTTAAAATTTTGTTGAGTGAGTCTTCTCTCATAAATCATCTACTTTTTAAAGTTTTTGGTAATTTTCTCCTGAAATCTTAAAATAGATTTAACCTATTTAGTAGAGATTCTGATAGACTTTTAAAATTAATTTTATATAATCTTTTGGTAATGTTGACATTTTAATGATATTGAGTTGACAATGTAGTTTGGTTCCCTTTATCTATTATTCTTTCTCATGGTATGAACTCTCATTTTAATTCACCCATTCATATGTCCCCCATGCATCTCATCAGCTTCGAGAGATGTTGAATCCTCTGTATCTCCAGGGGTAGGGGAATGTGGCACGTACTAATCAACATTATCCCATCTCCTGGCCTATGCTGCCAGACAGTCCTATGACCCGATTTGGGCAATGAGACACAACAAGAAAGTGATTGTGGGCTTCTGAGAAACAAATTTTCTTACTTCCATAAGGAAGTGCCCATATGTAATTTTCATCTCTAACAAGATCCCAAATGGTGTTTCCCACTGACCACATTGTGAGAAGCAGAGCCCAGCATTGTTTCAGCTAGTTTGAGTTTCATTTTTTCCTTCCTTGCAACCAAATGCATCCTAACTGATGTACCATTCAGGAGTGTGTGTGTGTGTTTTTTCAAGGTCATGATTCTTATCCACCAATAAAATTCATTTATTTGTTTATTTATTTATGGAATTTTATACTTTTCTTCATCTAAGTTTTTCTCTTTTCATGGTTATTTCTTAGGAAAGTTACAGATTTTGTAATTATCATAAGTACTAACAAGTTGTTGCGTGTTTGGGGGCTTTTCTTAGTCTGTGTGTAAAACATATATTTAGCTATATTTCATATACATATTATTTGTGTGTATATATGTGTGTGTACATATATGTATATATACACATAGCCTTTTTTACATTTGTTAAAGTGATAACAGGAGATGAATTGCATTGTAGTTTCTTTGGTTTTCAATATATAAAATCTGTCACATTCAGGATCTTGACAGAAAACAATCGACACACTTTTTCACTAAAGAAAGTTTTGTAGGTTATTTACAGAATAGTTAGCAGGTTTAAAGAAACATGGTTGAGATGGGGAAGCCTTCAAGTGAGAGGTTAAACTAAATATTTTAATATATGCAAAGACTTCAGGTTTATTTCCACGCCACTCCCTGAAAAAAGTGGAGTATGTACATTAGCAAAGCAATAGTCTCAAAAAGGAAAAATGTAAGAAACAAGAGAGTAGAGAAAAATAATTCTATAAAATGAATAACTGAATCTGAATAATTGATGACACTAATAAAAATAATATGCTCATAACATTTCTTACAAATTTCCCTTACTACAAAAGGACAGTGGTGACAGGTAAGAAAAATGAAGAGACCTGGGCAAGGTTCCCATCTATGGTAGAGAGTAAATTGATATGGCTAAACCTTCATAACAACTGAAAAATAAGTTGAAATATGTATGTTAAGAGTTGAAAGATATACACTAGGCAGGGAGAAACATAATTTGTAACTTCAACCCATGAATGGAAAAAGAAAACCAGTAACAAGTAATCTTGATGAATCAAATTAAAAGCAGATTAGAAAAGCACAGTAACAGAGCAGAAGAGTATCAGTGATAAACAAAGTAATATGGAAAGGAAATATTCATGCATTTTATAATTCACAAAACATAAATGGATTAAATTCCCCAAGTCTAAGGTTTGAATAAAAAATACAGTTATCTTTCATTTAAAGATAAGTACCATAAAAGTAATGTTATAGAAAGACTGAATATTAAGTAATGGTGATTAAGTACTAGGTAAATGGTAACTCAAAGAAAACAGACGTATCAATACTGAGAATGGACAAAAGAGAATTCAAGGTGAAGTACATTCAAAGGGGAAAAGGGATAATGGATGGTGATAACATTATAGGCTAATAAGAAGATACAGCAGTCATGAAACTGCCACATGGCTTTAGAAACTTTTAAAGTAAAAGCTGATGTAAATACCAGGTGAGTGTTTAATTTACCAGTTGAGAATTTCACAGTGGTAGACATTTACACAACCCTTTTAGAAAGTGATTGAGTAAAAGTTAAGAAAGATGTAAGTCAAAGGTAACAAACTTTTTCTGCAAAGAGCCAGATAAGAAATATTTTAGACTTGAAGGCCATGTGTCTCTGCCACACAACTGAACTCTGTTTTTGTAATGTGAAAGCAACCATTAACATGTGATGTAGGCCCAGCACTTTGGGAGGCCCAGGCAGGCAGATCCCCTGAGGTCAGGAGTTCGAGACCAGCCTGGACAACATGGCGAAACCCCGTCTCTACTAAAAATACAAAAATTAGTCAGGTGTAGTGGCACGCGCCTGTAGTACCAGCTACTTGGGCGACTGAGGCAGGAGAATAGCTTGAACCCAGGAGGCAGTGGTTGCAGTGAGCTGAGATTGTGCCACTGCACTCCAGCCTAGGTGACAAGGTGAGACTCTGTCTCAAAAAAAAAAAAAAAAAAAAAAAAGTGTGTGTGTGTGTGTGTGTGTGTGTGTGTGTGTATATGATGTAGCTGCGTTTCAGTAAAACTTGGTTTACAGTTATAGATGATAGATGATATTTGGCCTGTCATTGTACTTTGCTAACCTCTGATACAGATAATTTAAATAACAAAACACACACACAAAAAACTGATCCTAAATATACAAGGCAATCATTAAAGAAACGGGACTTATAGGTTACAATTCGAAATCAACTACTTCCACCCCAAATCAATACACTGTGGAGCTACTCTTTCCCTCTCCTTGGGTGAAATCTATGATTTTTATAATCACTTTAAGAAACTAAAAAAATTCTTCAATCACTTTGACTCACAATGCACACCTAATTCAGTAGCTAAAATATCCAGCTCCTTGCGATAGTTGAAACTCTGAGCCTTATTCTACATTAGAGCTTCTGCCTCCCCCCAGGCACCCTATTTCCCGTCTTGATAGGAAGCCTTCAGTGGGAAGGAAAGGAGGGGAGCATAGGCCACTTCCGCAATACTTTCCTTGCTTATGAGTCTATTGCTTCTCCCTCCTACTCCCTGGGCTCTTCCAATGCCACAGCAGGGAAGGGAGGGAAAGTAAGGGACAAAATGGCTTTCTTGATTGATACTGATATAATTATAGCCATGGCAGATGTTAAAACTTATTCTTTCTTTGAGGAGAATATGGGTTCCTCTGCAGACATCTAAAAATTGGTTCCCTTGAGGCATTTAAAAAAATATCCTGTTGTTGGTAGCTCAGGTCCAGAGACGACTTTTTCCTCTTTTCACAGAGGTTGCCTTCCCCTCACCCCAGATAGCCATCTTGAGATGTTTCTAAAATGACCCCTGCTGATCTCTTCGTATGAGTAACACCTAGTCACTGAGCTTAGAGAGTATAAGTACATGAATTGTGATGCTAAACCCCAATTATGGCCACAGTATTCCCTTTGCATCAATAAATGAGGCTTGTTTACTTTGCAAATCTATGAAACCTTTCATAATACAAGTGGGACAGCAGAATGAACATCGGTGTGCTAATATTATCTGGGATTAAAACTTTAGGATTAGTTAATTTACACATAGCCAATCATAGGAAATGTTCAAAAAGGAATCACACACCCAGAGAATAAATCACAGAAAAGGGGTTTCTTGCTATAGATAAGGAAAGCCTTAAGATTCATAGTTCAAAGGCACTTTCTCCCACTGCAGGGTCTCAGCTTCTCTTCTGTTCTCCTAACACTTGAAGAATCTGGCTAGACACTACAGACCTGACTCTGACAATAGTCATTGTACTGGACTCCGTCTATGATGATGATTTATACTGCTGCTGGGAAGAGAAGCATCCCTTTAAAGGAACTTTACCACTACCCCAAATAATACGTGTGTAGTATGTATATTAATAAGAACATTTAGTTGGAACTGACTGGATAATTTCACATGTAATCTCTTTTTCAGTTTATAATCCAATACAAAGTGTGAGTAGTTTGGAAAGCTTGCCTTTGATCAGCTTTCACATGTGACAGAATCAGTGGAGTGAATGTCAAGCTTAGACCACTCCCCACCAACGTAGCCTTAACATCGGGAAATGTACATCTTGGACCCACTGTCAGCGGAAATGCTCTCACTGTAGCCCTCTACTCTGATGCCACAGGAGCTTCATACACTTTACATTCTTTAAGTTTCTCAAGAGTGTGTCTGATCAATCTCTCTGAGTATTCTCAGTACAGTCTTTTCCATAAGATACTTGAAGTGAATTTAATGGATATCTCATTCTGACACAGAGGGGTGGGTAGTATTTAATGTCCATCAGTAATTCTTTCCAGAAAAGGCCTCTTTCTCTCGATTTATTAATTTATCTCTGACTGAAGTCTAGGGCTGCAATTTACATGTGCAAGATGTTTTTGAAAGTGATTTTTAGGATTTTCTTTGCAAGAGCTGTCTGACTTGGTATATAGTCCCTTACAGTGGAATGTGAAAATACTTACCATTAATTTTTTGTGACCTCAGCCAAACCCGACATAGAAAGAGTTTCAATGTAACATCCTGTTACATAAAAGTGTTTAGTATCCATGGGCATTCCATAAAAAGGATCATGTTATCTTTTGTACAATGAAAATCTCAATGAAAACTGCAGATTCAGAAATCACTCAGGCCACATTTTCAGGCAATAAACTTTTGAAATAAAGACAAATGTTCACTCAGATATTAAGAAGACTTTTTAAAGCAACCCTTGGGTAAATTTGAGAGACCAACGCTAAAATTAAATTCTAATTAGAAATCAACAATGAGAACACTAGCTCATCATGTGAATGTGATTGACATGCTACACAGAGGGAAATGTATAGTCCTTAAAGCATTTATTAAAAAACAAATAGAACAAATATAAAAGTAAAGACACCCTGGGACAGAAGATAAAAGATATGGCTGAGGCAATGCGCTGTTAGACTACACCTGCACACAGTTGGTTGCCATAGCAACAGTGAGTTTTATTTTATTTTTACAGGTGAACCAAGGGAATGCAACACTAGGGACACAAGGGGCTCAAGACATTATATCTCACTGATCAAGATGACACAGAAAGATTGATTTTCCTAAGCATCTGATGGGATAAAACACCAGTGAAAACACCAAAATTTGGTCAGTATTTTCTCATATTGCCTACTCAAAGCCACGCTACAGTTGAAAATTAAGTAAAACAGAACATACAAAAGTGAATTTGCGATTGTTTAAAGTAGAATTAAATTGGTTTAACTAAAAGGCCAAACAGATTGCAGTTAAATGAAATGGGGTATCTAAAGTTAAGTAATTCAATTCTAATTCACTTGGTTGTAATAAAACATTTAAATATACACATTATGGATATAAGGTCACCCACTGTTTTGAGTCTCCCAAAAAGAAGCTCATAGTTAACTTATAAATTAATTTGAAAGGTTTTATAAAATTGTAAATGTTTTCCTGAGCCTTTAGAAATGCTTTCAGGGGAAATTACCGAGAATGCAATAAAAATATTTTTAGCAAGCTTAAACTAGCAATTTAAACTTTTCTAATATGAAAGATGATGAGTTTTCATAATCAGCTCAGCATCAGAATTTTTTAAAGATTTAAATATGTTTAAAGAAATAATTTCTCAAGAATATTTTTTCTTCTTCCTATTTTTCTCTGAGTAGAAGATTTGGAATTATTTCAAGAAAATGAAACCAATGTATACTTTTTTGATATTCATATCAAGCTAATTTTTGAGTTATTAAAAGATGTTCAGGTCTATTTTATCTTGATTTCAATTCTGTCTTATTCACAAGTTTAAAATATACAGTCAGACTGTATTCAGGTTTTGATTATCGAGTTTTTTATATCCTTCCAAATGCAACCTTAATTAGTATATCATTGCAATGCAAACAAGTGAGTCTTATCCTGCCAAAAAGTAAAAATACAAATATTTTAAAATCATACATACATATAACAAATAATTGCATTAAGAATAGAGTAGTTTGCATTTATTCCATTTCCTCTCCCCAGATTAGAAGTGCAAGAGAGAGAGAGAGAGAGATACTAGTTTTACTGGGGAGAAGTACTTTCAGAAAGACACATAGAATGCATGAGATTTGAATCTTAAATGATGGGGCAATATTTACCAGGTAGAAAATAAGATTGTATGTATTTTGTGCTCCTTCTCACTAACTTTATCCCTGCAAGTTAAAGAGGGAGTAATTGAATTACATTAAATGAAAAACTATATATTATATGGAGTAAATTATTTTAAGCGTGTGCTTTGGACTCCCTGACATGACCCTTATGTTGAGTGCAGTATCACATGAAGAAATAATTTTCTCTAGGGCATGTAAATTGTTGATTCATCCAGATAGATTCTGTGGACATGGTACTTGTAGTTGTACAGTTGTTTACTTATTACTGTGATTATTACCATACTGCATCCAGTGAAACTAAGGTCAGTTAATAATGCTTTTAACCTTGTCAGGAAAGGGTAAATAACATCACACTAATACCAGTCTTGAAATCAATGCTGAGGTAAAAGGGAGGATAAAAACAAGAAACACTATGACAACATACTTTTTATTTGAAAAATTAATAAAATATATGCTATCCACGCAAAAGATTCTGAATAATTTATCATACGTAAACCTTATTCTCCTAAATTTAACACATGTTCTATTTTTTTTAAAAAAAAGGATGTTAAAGTTTTTATATGACTAAAGAAATATTTTAAATAATCAACATAAATTCTAATAGAAGACTGATGCTTTTATGCTCTGTGGCTTTATCCCTTTCCTTCTTGGACATTATCTTGGTCACTCTGGGTTTTCTTTTGATATTTTCTTGCTAAAATCTGCATCTTTCTCTCTTTTAAAAAAATCAACTGACATCAAAGCGTTTTTACTCATATTGAAAACCCTGTTTTTAAACAATTGCTATTTGTTTCTCTTTAGTAACATCACCAGTCCCCTTGGATCTAGGCAACCTTAGCAGGATATATTCCTTTCTCATGTTCTCCTATTCTATTTCCTGCAGAGTCTGATGTAAAACAGATTTTGAAGTTCATAATAGAACAGAGGTCAACATGAAAGACTCTAGGATCCTGGCCTTTGGTTTTTGCTTCTGGTCTTTATTATTACAGCAAATAGTTAGTTGAACTATTATTTTCCATGTCATATAAAAACATTGGAATTACAGTCCCTTCTTTTTAATCATATATTGCAATTTTAAAGGATTTTCCAATATATAAGAAGGGATATAAGGGAAAAAATAATAGGAACATAGTAATCAAAATTAATTGTAATGTGCTTAAATTTCTAAAATGTGGGAAACAGAAACACATCATCTTTGTACATGCTCCTCTCTTTCTTTGTTAAATATTTTGATCCAGAATGTATCTAAGGCAGTCTTTTCTCCTGTGTTTTAGATTCTATTCCCTGCTGCTTCATCTGGAAACATGCTCTGAGGATTGTCTCCTTTTTTCTTTCTTTTCTTTTCTTTCTTTTTTTTTTTTTTTTTTGAGATGGAGTCTCGCTCTGTTGCCAGACTGGAGTGCAGTGGCACGATCTAGGCTCACTGCAACCTCTGCCTCCCAGGTTCAAGCGATTCTCCTGCCGCAGACTCCCAAGTAGCTGGGACTACAGGCACATGCCACCACTCCCAGCTAATTTTTGTATTTTTAGTAGAGACGGGATTTCACCATGTTTACCAGGATGGTATCAATCTCTTGACCTCAGGTGAGGCACCCGCCTCAGCCTTCCCAAAATGCTGGGATTACAGGTGTGAGCCATTGCGCCCAGCCAATTTTCTCCTTTTTCCTTTTGCATAGTCAAAGTAGATTCTTTTCAGCTTTTAAACACACACTAGTCTCACCCATTTCAAAACAATCACCAATCTTGTCCTATCTCCAAGGCACCCACAGCACTGGCCTAACTCTCTTCTTTCCCAGAAAGCCAAACTTCTTTAGTGGGTGACCTATCCTTCTCCCTCCATTTCCTCACCTTCCTTTCTTAGCCCACACAGTCTGCTTCTATCAGCATCATGCTACTGAAATAGCTCTTGCTGAAGTCATCAAATCAGAAGTCCATTTTTCAATGCCCTTCTCAGCAGCAGTGAACTGAGAAGGACCCACCTTCTTTCTTTAAAACATTCTGATACTAGACATCATAATTCTACATGAAGGGGCCAAAAAAAAATGACTAACATCATCATCATCCCTGAAGATCTCACCCTCCCAACCTCTCCTATGTTCTTCCTCTCCTCTCTCATTGTTCTCTCCCCAAATGGAGAAATCCTAGACTCTTCTGGTATACCATTCTTTAGAATTTTGAGACGTAGAATTGGTAGAAAGGGAAGAAAAACAACAAAGAGGACAAAGTAGGGAGACTATTACAGAAGAAAAGAGTGGCAATTATATAATAATGCTAGTACAGTATTAAGTAGGTAGATAGGAAGGAGAATAAAATCAGAAACGTTCTTTGTGAACAGCACAGTGTTATCTTTTAAACTTTTTTTCTCTAAGTAAGGTAGAAAACCACTGATATGTTTTAAGAAAAAGACATTGGGGCAGGTGGACTCTGATGAAAATGGAACAGAGTGAGAATTTTTATTAAATGGTTAATATTAGCTGGATAATTGTAAATCTTCAAAGTTGTTGACACACTTGCAAGGAAATAATAGAGGAATTTTGAAAATATTCGCAGTGGCTTGACTTTCTCTTCAGACAAATGCATCCATTCCCACATCAATATGTATCCACTATATGCAAATTACTTCAAAATATATGTCTTCAACTCTGATACCACCTCTGAATAGTAGACTCAGATATCTGCTTCCTTTGTGATATTCTCACTTAGATGTATAAACAGTATTGCCAAGTCAAAAGAGAATTCATAGTTTCTATTGCAGATCTTTCTCCTCCACCTAAAACATATCCTCTTCTAGGGTCACTTATCACCCTTAATGCTGCCCCAATCTACTGAGTTTCTCCACAAGCTGTGGACTTACCTTAGATCAACCATTAAGAGAAAATAGTTTATAAACCTCTCTCCAGTTAGAATAATTACAGCTAGAACTAACAGAACAACTAACCAAAGTAGCTTAACAATGAGGAAGTTACCACATATAACAAGAAGTAAAAATGTACAGTTTCAAGAATGGCTCATTCATCATTATATACGTGATTTCCATACTTCAGCATTTGGCAATGCATCCCCTTAAAAGTTCGAGGTGTTTGGTGCAGTTCTAAAAATGTGTGATCACAATGACATTGTTCCAAAGTCACACAGAAAATTAAAAAATGAAAGAATAAATATCATTGACATGCTATTCAAAAGAAACCTTTTGTAGCAATATTAATATCAAGTATACTGGCACAGATGCTGAAATAAGATTTCCTGACTTTGAACCTCAGCCCTGCTAGATGTTAGGTGTGTCATCTTGAGCACATTACTTAATCTCTTTGTGCTTCCATTGTCTTTTTTTTTTTTTTTTTTAGACAGAGTCTCACTCTGTCACCCAGACTGGAGTTCTGTGGTACAATCTTCACTCACTGCAACCTCTGCCTCCCAGGTTCAGGTTCAAGCAATTCTCCTGCCTCAGTCTACTGAGTAGCTGGGATTACAGGCACCAGCCACCATGCCTGGCTAATTTTGGTATTTTTACTAGAGGCGAGATTTCAGCATGTTGGCCAGACTGGTCAAGAACTCCTGACCTCAGGTGATACACCTGCCTTGGCCTCCCAAAGTATTCGGATTACAGGCATGAGCCAACACACCCAGCCCCATTGTTCTTTTTAATAAGCATAAGATAATAATAGTATTTGTCTAATGGGTCTGTGTGAGAATTAAGTGGTTTTGTACATTTGTAGAACTTAGAACAATGTCTGATAAGAAGTTAGTATATGATGACTGTTGCCTCAGAAACAATGAATGAAAGGATGAAAGGATGAAAAGGAAACTTCATAACAACAAAAGTAAAAGTATACTGAGAAGATATAAAGGTAATAAGATGATATGCTTATAATTAAAGCTTCAAGATAATATTAAAATAATCCTTCATAAGAAACAAACTATGAAACATTTACACCACTCTCCCTACTTGGAAACTACTTAATTGCCTGCCAAGATAACTCCAGAAAGCATACATACTATTAATGCTAATAAACTAATTCATCAAATTTTCTAGATGAAAGACTTATGTACAAAAATCAATGTTATTCCTATACTAATGATTGCCAATTAGAAAAGGCATAGATTTAACGTTCTATAGGAACAAAAACAAAACAAATCTTACCTATAAATAAACCTAAACAAATGTGCAATTCTCTTATGAAGAAACTTCAAGATATTATTGAAAGACATAAAAGAAGCAGTGAATATTTGCAAGTATATACCATGTTCATGGATGAGAAGACTCATTATCAGAAAGATGCTATGGAAACAATAGTACAAGTCCCCTCATTGAAAAAGGAAATATTAAATCGAAAATATAAATATTCCTATAATAAAAGATTCATCTTCAATTAAAGTAAACTTATGAAGCAAATTATTTCAACTAAGGTGAATCATTCAAATAAGCTTTGATAACTATTTCTCACTCTTTCTCGTAAATAACAGATATACTCTGATGTGTCTTCTGATTTTCTTAAGGAGTTCAAACCCCTTTTGTCAAATTGTTTTATTACAGAGCAGACTTTTAATCATTTAAATGAATTTACATTTATAGGTGTGTTAGAAGATATTAATTGTCAGTGGATTGCATTTATCTTAAATCACCTGTGATGCAGAGTTACATAAAACTTACCAAATCTTCAAAATTATTATTGTATTTTCATCTGCTCTATGATATTTGTACAACAACACAACAAAATCAGCACTATCTGTATTAGTTCGTTATCATGCTACTAATAAAGACGTACTTGAGACTGGGTAGTTTATAAAGGAAAAAGGTTTCATTGACTCACAGTTTGACACAGGAAACTTACAATTATGGTAAAAAGTGAAGCAAACATCCTTCTTAAATGGTGGCAGAAAGGAGAAGAATGAGCAAAAGGGGGGAAAGCCCTTTATCAAATCATCAGATCTCCTGAGAACTCACTTGCTATCATGAGAACAGCATGGAAGTAACACTCCCATGATCCAATTACCTCCCACCAGGTCCCTCCCACTACATGTAGGGATTATGGGAACCTACATTTCAAGGTGAGATTTGGGTGGGGACACAACCAAACATTATTACTATGTTTTATGATATTTTATATGCATCTTAGTGTATTACTACTTTTATAATTATCTAGAAATAAAAGTTGCTAACATTTCCTAATAGCAAAATAAAATGCAGAAGTTTATTTCTTTCATGATGGCAAATTATTACAAAAAGTAATCTGTAAATATGATACAAGTCCAATCAAAATTCTAACACAGATTAGGAAATTTGACAAACATATAGTAATATTGGCAAATCAGGGGACAAAAAAGAGACAAAAAATCTGAGAATAAAAAGTGGAGGACTTGCCTACTTAGCTACCAATATGCAGCTAATATTGTGTGATATTCATGCACAGGGCTGACAACCAAGTCAAGGGGAAAAAAACAGAGAATATAGTAATGCACATTTGAACATACAAAGATTTACACGTAATAAAGGACTTTATAGATGACAAATCTAAGGAGAAAATATGTATTCATAAAAAAAGGGTTGCTGGGACAACTGGATGAATAATAGACATAGATATAAATATCTAAATCACAATCACAGCATACACAAATAATTAACCACCTATAATAAAGAACAAAAATAAACACAATGAATTTTAGAAACATATTCATATTAAAAGAAACAGGTAAAAATGATAAACTCACTTATATGAATATAAACTCATGTTCAAAAACTATAAAATGTTTTAAAACAATGCCACAGAATGGAAAATATATTTTTGCCACATAAAAACAAAAAAAAGAGGCCAGGCACGGTGGCTCACACCTGTAATTCCAGCACTTTGGGAGGCGGAGGTGGGTGGATCACCTGAGGTCAGGAGTTTGAGACCAGCCTGGCCAACATGGTGAAATCTCATCTGTACTAATAATACAAAAATTAGTCAGGCATGGTGGCACTCGCCTGTAATCCCAGGTACTCAGGAAGCTGAGGCAGGAGAATCTCTTGAACCTGGGAGGCAGAGGTTGCAGAGAGCCCAGATCATGCCACTGCACTCCAGCCTGGGCAACAGAGTGAGACTCTATCTCAAAACAAAACAAAACAACAACAAAAGACTAGTACACATCAATTAAAAAAAAGCAAATAATCCATTACAAAA